>NC_133541.1:118580698-118883729 GCF_048773025.1 Camelus bactrianus
AAGAGGAGGATTAGAAATTTTCAATTCTCTTCACATACTTCCTGACTCTGCCAGTACTTTCAAGTAATCAGAGCATCATGGAGCTTAACTGGGCTTTAGAGATCATTTCTAGCACCCTCATTTTGTAACTTTTTGAATCTCAGAAGGGTGCCAATTCTCTAAACAAATATATTCTAGCAGAGGAAATATCTTGATTATATGTTTCTACTATGGTTATTTAAAATTCCAATTAGGGTATTAACATGATTTTTAAATAAAATCTTGTAAAATATTTATCCCCTGCATATTTCAGAAGAATCACAATAGAGCATTGTTCCCTTATGTGAATTGCATTTAAGAAAAAAAATATACACATCGTGTAGTTTTCCCATGATCAGTTGTAACACCCATTAAGTCAGGCTGACAGGTAATTCTTTAGAAAAATGAAAATCCATTACTCAAATGGAGTATATCAGAAATAACAAACGTTCTACAGTTTAAATTCTGTTAATTTGTGGACTCAGTAATTTCTATCAAGCCATGTATGAGTTAATTATAGAAACTAATAGGGACAATTCAGTTCTCTTAAATGCAAAACACGAATTTATAAAAAATTTAGAATCTAATAGCTCTTGGGGGCATATTCAAGAACATCACTGACACATGTAAATCATATATATTTTAAGAACTCAATTGAAGAGGGGTTGTATAGCTTGCCCATGTAATTCATCCCAAGGTTTTAAAATCCTGTGGTCAGGAGTTTCTTCTCCCTATCTAACCTATATCACTCATGCCTCAGTTAAGTCCATTCCTTCTTGTTTTTTTCTCAGTATAAATTGAGAACTGCTGAGATAGAGCTGATTTAGAGATTGAAACAAGTAGAATTGTTTCCTGGACTACTATCTCTTAGAAGAGAACATTCTAAAAACAGAACAATTTGGGTAACTTAAATAGAGTTAAATATAGAGAATTACTGGCAACAAATAAATTACACTGAAATAATTTGTAAAACTCTTGAGACGTAGTGGAACTGGTGCTAAATTACCTTTTTCTGGGTTTCATAGTGCCAATGCCCTAGGTAAACATAGGTAAATGCTCTCATTAAATTAAATACCATAGAAACAGAAAAATGTGTAGGCATATATTCAGAAATTTCATAAATAGTAGAGTTCTACGTACTTTGAATTTTTAATTTTAAAATGATATAATGTACAACATGGGGTATACAGCCAATATTTTATAAAAACTATAAATGGAGTACAACCTTTAAAAATTGTGAATCACTATATTGTATACCTGTAACTTACACAATATTGTAAATCAGCTGTATTTCAATAAAAGTAAAGAATGCATTTCAAATTTCTTTGATTTATCTGAGCTTATTCTTAAAAGAAAATTACATTTCCTATTCAAGTTGGTGAAACTCCATCACCAAGTGATTGTGACAACTTAGAGAAGATGGCAGAAGCCTAGCTTGAAATGGAAACTTGTGTGCTGAATTCTGGGGAACTTTTCAAACCAGGTTTCCATACCTCACATTATTAGCACTTCATGGTTGGATCAGTAGCTCTATGTCTATGACTTTCAATCCTTTCAAGGTTACAGAAACTAAGAAATCCTTGTCTTTGGAAGAAATCCCACAGATGGACACAGAGATCTGTCTTTGAGAGAAACCATACTTTATACTCAGCATAAATCTAGAGATTACTTGTAGTACCTTTAGTTGACCTGAATTGATGTATGACCATGGAAAAATTAGCCAGATCACACTAAACTTGGAACATTTTATCCATAAAAAAGGAAGCAGAACTTCAACAGAAAGGGAAAAGTAATTTAAGAGATTATAGTTCAGACAACCTGAGTTAATCAGGGTGCTGACATTCCAAATCCATTGTACTTGACATGACTTTGCAGATTCAGTTTTAAAAAAAAAAATAAAAGAAACTTTTTTTGGCTTCTACCACTGCCCTACTTGAAGCTGTAAGACTAAGAGGTTTTTCTCAGTAATTTTTTTCTCATTTTCACACTTTTCCAGCTACCACATCAGTATATATTTAGGTAATCAAAATAGTATATGTTCAACTTCTCTTTTAGGCAACTTTGTTGAGCTTTAAAATAATTTGTGCAAAGAGAGAAAGAGAGAGAAAGAAAGAAAAACAAAATTTGTATAGAAATATCCCACACTCAGACAAGAAACTGCCACAAGATAGAAATGTTCTAAATCCTGTAAAGGGGGAAAAAAACAACAAAAAAAATGCTTAAATTCAGAAATATTTAAAAATCTACACAAAGACCACGATCTGAAATTAAGATTTTTTCCCCCCAAAAATATAGATTATACCTGAAGTACTTGTTAAAATCCAAGTTTCTGAGCATCAGCCTTGTTTACTTAAATAAAATCTCCAAAGGTGGGTCTTGGAAGTTTGCATTTTAAATGTTTCCTATGTAATAACTCAAGCCACTAAAATTTGACAAGCACCCTGTGGAATTCACAGACATGAAAACAAACAAGTAAACAAAAAAAAAAAACCCTCTTCCAACAAGAATAATTTTCATGATGTCAGGTTCTAAGTCCCGTTAGACTGATTAGCTTGGTTGAAACAGAGGATCTTTTCATCTTGGCCAGAAAGCCATCTCATTAATGCTGATGTTGCCTATAACAGCAAGATAAAGCAAGTAACAGTAAAAGCAATCACCCCAATGCAGAAATCTCCTTGAGGACAGAAACTCCGTGGTTCATGGTTGTGTCCTTAGCATAGACTAGGCACGTAAATATTTGTCAAATGAGTGGGTGAACATGATCAGAAAGTTTGCCTTCACAGCCAAAGGGCAATCAATTGCCTTATTCAAAACACAGCAGTCTTTTTCAGAATGTATGACCAGCTACAATACCTTGAATAATCCAGCTCCTAAGTACACTGAAGGCAATGGTGTGTGGGGGAGATTAATGGAAAATTACCAGCCAGGAGTGAAAGCAAGCTGTGTTCTTGACCTTCTCCGTGCTTTTTCTTTTTACTATGCAATTGGCACAAGTATTGTTTTCATCACTGCTGCTTGTGGTATTCTTTATGAGCAATTTATTGGTGTACTATTATTCTTTCTGCATCTTTCTATTGTATTTCTTCCCTTTAAACTTTCAGTAATTTTTTTTTCAGATGAAACATTTTACTTTATCACAAAAATGGCAAGCAGATACTTCAAATGATGAGAAAGTTTAAATTTTACCTGCTTATCTTAATGCATTGATTTTAAAGCATTAAATTGGCATAAATTGAGCGCTAGTAAAGGGAAAACTCAATATCTAGAGAACATATGAAGCACTCTAGTAAAGGCTGTTAATATTTGGTGGATGAAAGCAAAGAGTGCTGTGAATAAGAATTTCAAAGTCTGAAGAATGCATGCATACTGAAAGATAAAATTTACATAAAAATATTTTATGAGATAAAAATTCACAATCCAGCATTAAGACACAATTAAGGTAAATCATTTCACCTATTTATTACAATTTTGCCTTTCTGAAAACTTGGTAAGATAAAATTCATTATCACTTAGATAAACTATTTCTATTTAAAAAATGAGGAATCAAAACATAATGAGTGGTTTTATAGTGGGATAAATTTTGTAATGCCAGAAGTGGTACAAAGATTAACTACCATCATTTCTAATTTAAATTTATAGATAGCATACATTTCAAATATTACACATTATTTATAAATAAGGCACTCATGTAAATCTAGCACCACAAATAGCATTAATTAATAAACAATTTATTTGTCCAGAAAAAAATTATCATCTAAATACTAAACATCATGATCTAGTCTTTGGAAGGATAAGGATGAAAATATATGCAGTCTTATTGACAAAAAATCTGTAAGAAATACTTTACAAATGTAACATCTACTATTATGTAAATAAAATATGGAAATATAAATACAAAAATTATACACTGACAAGATGGAAAAATAAATGGAAGAAGATTATTGTAGACAATTTCAAAAGCCCTGAGATTTTCAATGAATTATCAACCCAAAATAGCTGGAGTATGGGGGAGAGAGATAATTGTGGAAACTGAACATACACAGTAACTGCTTTGTTGATGAGGTGTGAAAGCTTGAACCATTTTTACTATCCACTTTGTTTCAAACCTGAATCCCCCATTATCCCAGTAGCATGAACCTTTCCAAGTCTGGGCATACTAGCCAGCAAACTATCATCCTACTCATACCTTTTGCATGTGAAAGAAAATAACACTCTTGCATTAATAACTTTTCTCCTGAATCTCTCTGCTGAGAAAGTATAAAGCAAGATTATTTTTAATGCCTCAGGGTAAAACAACATCATCAATGATACCTAACTCCAGTTAATTATCAAATCTAAGAACTGGGTTTGTTTCCCAGGCTTGATGGTCCCCTTTAACTTCCGGTTATGGTAGCAATGAAATACCATGATCTATGCTAACTTTTGCTTGTATGAGACAGTCCAGAAATGGACCATCATTTGTGCTGAATGAGACAACTATTTGCAAAGTTAATAAAAACCAAACAGATTTTAGGAGTTTTAAAATGTTGCACTAATATTTATACTTCACTATTCCATTTTTATGGAATTTTATAAATTTGAATTTAGACTCTATTTGAAATCTCCATTTCTAAATGAATACCTACATTTAATTTAAATTAATACTTACATTCATAATGATGGGTGAAACGTTGTTTCTGCTGAGAGAGTTTAACTGGAAAACCTTCAGGCATGCAGTTCCAGTTCATGAGATAAAGTATATAGCTAATAACCAGTATAAATAGTTCTTTACAGTTTATAGAGTGCTTGAGCATATATTATTTTATATATTCCTCATATCATTTATGTGAGATTTCATTGTCACTGCACACATTTATTTGGAAAGAAACTGAAATCTTCAGATTACTCTTTAAATTACATAGTGACTAAATTTCAAAACTCTGGCTTGAATTAAATCTTATCACTAATCCATGTGTATTTCACAAAAATAGTGCTCCAGATGACAGAACACATGGATAATGAAGCCAAAATCAAGGGTGACATCACCCCGAAAGGTAATTAGATTTATTCTGATCCAATAATCTATCATTTCATATTAATTAAAAGTCAGCCCTCTTGTAAATGTTTTTCACAGATACCTAAGAGGAATTAGCAAAGAGATTGCACATATGTCAGGGGAAGTCACAATCAGTAGTGGACAAAATACATCAATCTCATTTAATTCTGATGGTTCATCAAAATAATTCAAAATGCACACCTGTCTATCTAGTCTATCTCTCTAGATAAGTATAGAAATATGCAATATCAACATATGTATGGAAATATAACTCTGCTTTTTCAACATTTGAGCTATAGTATGCTTTCATTAGTAGAAATATTTTTTAATTTATTTTTGAAATACTTCAACAAATAACAAAATATTTCTCTGTGTTTTGCTTTCTCCCTCCCTTTGGTTTTACTTTGAATTTTTAAACTCCCTCTATCTAAGATGAAAACTATCTCCTTATTCTTTAACTGATTAGTTCTCTATGGTCCTCCAAATCCTATCAATCAGTAAAATGACTTATTAACAACACAATTTTTTCTTTTAACCAATAGGGATTTGAGATATAAAAAGAGATACGTGGGTTTTCTATAATTTCTGCATAAAACATTGCCAATGATCCATAGTATAGCACAGTGATTTTTATGTAGTAGATATTCAATAAATGTTTGTAGAATTATGGTGGGGAATGTGGGAGAAGGATTCAGTTCATGCAGGAAAAGTGATATTGAGTAGAGTGATTGCTCTGTGTATTTATAGATAGTTGGAATCTTCTAGCATATGTGATTCACAGCCCAGACGAATTATCCATTGCTCAAAGAAAAATACAAAACAAAACAAATACCTAATCTACGATATCAATTTTCTTCCTTCAGTTATAACAAAAAATGAAATAGGGAGGAAGAAATCAGAAGCAATAATGAGAAAGGATTCATTAATACTTTTCATATTAGTCATTAATATAGAGTTATAAGTTAATCATTTAATTCTCCCTGTGACCAGTTACTCATTACAGTATGGAATATCAGTAATGTTCCTAAATCTTTGTAAAAGGAAATGCTTAAAGAATGTTTTCACCTAAAAGCAGGCATGAGAAGTGACAGGTTCACTTGCTTTAAGTGCATGAATTTTAGAATATTCCACAGTTTCTGATGAGTGTTTTGCCTAATTAGTAACAAAGTGCTAAAATGTGGCTGGGAGTGAATGTGAAATTAGGGAAAGGGAAAATAGGAATGATACTTTAGAAACTATTAAATGTAGGATGAAAAAACAAACATGTTGTGTCATTCTGTCCAGAGAGAATTTACTGGAACAATGGCCATAAACTAGTATTGGTCCATGACAAACATTCACCAAATACAAATGTGAAATATAGGAAATGCTGTGAATTTTTCACAAAACTAAATGTTTGAAAAGGAAATGGCTGTCCTTTAATCTGAGTTTACATGCATTTTTTAAGTATTAAATTTATGGTGAGAGAAAATATTGATTGTAGTGATGGCAAACAGCTAAGTAGCTACTTAGCAAAATGAATACATTTCAATTCTTTACTGGCCACAACTTCTCAAATTTTAATTTTTATTAAAAACAAAGTGTCCGAAGGAAATTTACATTGCATCATCCTAGGATTTTCCACTGATATATTTGTTTGCTGATTTTATTTAGTTTTCCCAGTAGGGAAATATCTTTATGAATCACTGGAAATATTTGCTATAAAGGTATCAAGTACAGACAGTGGTTCCCCATTACTTTTCTGGCCTTGAACTCAATGACTTTATAATTATGATATAGTTCTTACCAGCCTCAACTACTTAAAGTTATCATGTGGGTAAAATTGTATTTTTATCTATTCCAAATATTTGTTACAAAACTTACATGGGCATTGTGGAGAAACAAGGACAGAATAAGATATGCATTTTGCCTTCATGGAAAAATCATTTCCCTTATGAGAAAATCATAGTGGAAAAAGAAATAGACTGGAGTTGGAAATCTGGGTTTGTATCTTTGCTACACTGCCTACCAATCTGTATGAATTTAAATAATATATTGATCATTTCTGAGTTTTGATTTATTTAATTGTAATTCAAGCAAATAGGGGTACACTCTGGTATTCTTTTCAAAGGAACATAAATTATGATTCACTATTCAACTTTACCATATTTCAATAGGAGAAAATATAATTGATAAGGTAATAGTTAAAGAATATATGAAAAATTTAAGAATATAAGGTAATAAGAATAACTTAAGAATATCACAAATATCTGAATTGGTACAAATTATTCCATGGAAAATATTATACTGATTCATAAAATATTATGCTTTCACAATATCTAGAAAATGTGTTAAGTTCAGGTAAAATACATGTATATTTAAATACTATAATTTGTAACTCATATTAAGAATACAAATCATATTAGCTTTACCTGAAAAATGAGGTTTTTAATTATATAGTTATATCCTGAAGATATTTCAAATAGATGCACATAAAATATATGATCTCCATTTAAGCTTTTGAGATTAATAACATGGTATAAAATAAATCTGAACAAGAGTCTCTACCTAGGTACTATCTGACTACCATTCAGACAACCTGAATTTTCTTAACAAGTGTAGTCCCTGGACATTCTTATGATTCTTAAGAACTTTGTTCCAAGAACACAATGCTTGGTTTGAAAAAGAAAGTGCTCTAACGGCTTTCATATTCTCCTATCACTCCCATTCATTAATTTAACAGCTGCTTATTGAGAGCCTCTTAATATGGTAAGCATTGCATGAAGCATGAATTCCAAACTTTGACTTCACAAAGTTTAGTGTACAAAGGAGAGAGATGGTTAATAAATAATCACATATAAATATTAAATTACAAAATGAAGTCTTGTAAGGAAAAGTAACTAATGGGATTCATAACTGACAGTTTATTTTCAAATCAATCAAGCAATGTATTACAGAAGGAAGTAAAACAAGATACTGCAAATCCTCACAATGATACAAGTATCATAAAAATAAATTTTAAAACATACATTTTCTCTCACTTACTAAAATGAAAAATAAAACTAAATCTCTCATTGTATAACATGCTATTATTACATGCTGATTATTTAAAGTTAATTGCAGAAAACTAGCTTTTGATAAATGGGAAAATTTTTTCACATTGTCCTTCTCTATCATCTTGGATAATTTAATGGTAAAAAATTCTAAATATTATAAAAACTATTGGATTATTTAATGAATCTGAATGAGTGTAAAAATAAATCTGATATTGCATGTAAAATAATTTTATGTTTATATGTACATTAGTAGTTCAAATCTTTTAATGTTAAGATTTTATTACTGTACCAAAGACAGTGAGACAATGACAGGGTGTTCACTAAAAAACGGAACATAAGAATGTGTTGTAGTTCTAGACCTGGTTCTACTGTGAACTTCTTCAAGTCTGTAACTACTTCCAGTCCCTATGACTTCTATTCTGAGGATGAAATTGCATATTTTACCTACAAAGAGAGGTTTTTAAAAACATTATATTCAAATAAATGTTGCAACAATAGGCTCTGAATTACTTGTTTTGCATATTATCAACATGGGTCTCAGTGATTATAGTGGTCACTGGAGTCCATGGGACCTCCATTTTTATTTATAGAATAAATTAATATTTTAGACGCTTTTTTAAAATGTTTATTTCAAAGCCCAAAAGAGAGCCATGTATTAGTTTCCTATTGTTGATGAAACAAATGACTGAAAACTTAATGTCTTAAACAACATAAATTTATTATCTTGCGGTCTGGAGAACTGAAGTCCAAAATGTATTTAACTGGCCTGAGTTCAAGGAAGGTGTCAGCAGGTCTGCATTCATTCTAGAGGCTCTAGGAGAAAATCTGTTCCTTATCATTCCCAGCTTGTACAGTCTGCTTGCCTTTCTTTCGCTTGTGTCCCTCTTCCAGTTTCATAACCAGCAATTGCTTCACTTGGACTTCTGCTTTCATTGTCACACTTCCTAGTCTCTCTCTGACCCTCCTACCTTCCTGTGATAAGAACCCTTGTGAGCACTTTGGGCCCATCCAGATAATCTAGGGTAATCTCTCATTTTTAAGATTTTAACTTAATCACAACTGTAAAGTTCCTTTTGTCATATAAGGTGACACATTTAAATATTACAGGCATTAGAGCCTGGGCAATTTTGGAGGGCCATTATTCATAATATAATATCATACATAACATTGTAACAGTCTAGCTATGAAGTAAATAGGTTTTCAGACTTTTTTTGTTACAAAACTATTTTTCATTTTTCTCCCTGACAATGTTCCTTAATTTTCTGGAAAAAAAAAACACTCTGAGCATTCAAAGTGGGAAATATTTTATTTTTACATATTTATATCAAGAGATAATGTTGAAAAAATCTAGAAAATTATTTATTTAACAACTAGTTACCCAACGACTCTGCAATTCTAGTACTAGATATATTCTCAAGAGAACTATACATATATGCTTACAAAACATGTAACACATGTTTATGGCAGTATTATTTATTCAAGACCCAACTGGGAAAAAGAAGTCCACTAACAGTAGAATGGATAAATTAAGGCATATTAAAAAAAATGGATTCCTATGTATCAAGGAAAGTTAAATTTCATACTATTGCTAGAATAAAACAAAGGTAATGCTGAATCAAAGAAAACAGAAGTAGAATAATTTTATTATGCAATTTCATTTATATAGACTTTTAAGACATGGAACACTAATTTGTTTTGTCAGAAGTCAGTGTAAGGGTTACCCTTGGGATGGACTGAGATAGTACTGAACTGGAGGAAGCATAAGCAGGCACTCAGCACTGCTTGCAATGTTTTATTTCTTGATTTGAAATTTGTTTCATTGGTGATAATTCTACAGTATGTAGAATTTTGATTTATGTAAACTTCTATATGTATATTATAGTTCATTGAAGCAAAAAAGCCAATATTATAATATTAGCTTATAAAAGTATATTACCTATGTAAAAGTATAACTCAAATATATTCTGATTATAAGTGACACATTTACAAAAAACAAACAAAAAACATGGATACCAAAAGGTTGAAGGTAAAAAGATGTTCCAGCTCAATTCTAATAAATGAAAATTGTAGATTTATTACTATCAAATAAGATAAAGTTTAAGATCAACTCATTTTAGAAATAGTGTCATCTCACAAAGACAAAATATCTAGTTCACCAGGAAATACAATAATTTTTACTTGTATACACCTAATAATGTAGCCGGAAATATATTTAAAAATGGACATATATACAAAGAAATATATAAGAATCTGCAATCATATTGGGAGATTTCAGCATATCTCTTTCAGTATCTAGTAGCTCAGATTTAAAAAATAAAGTTAGCACAGACACCATTTGAACAGGGTTAACAAATTTATTCAAAGGATATACTGAATGCTGCACCTAGCCTCTGATATATACCCATTATATAAGGCAGAGTAATAATAAAAACCAGAATAATGGTTCCCTTGGAACCTGTGAATATGTTCTAGCACTTGGCAAAATGGAATTAAGATTACATATGTTATAATAGGATGATATTTGAATTATCAACTTAGGCACCATTGAATTACATTAGCATTTAAAAGCAGAGAAGTCTCCCCAGCTGGAGGACAAAGGCAGTAGCAGCAGAGAAGGTAGAAGGGGAAACAATAGGGATTTAAGAATGAGAAAAACTTGGATTGCCATTGCTGACTCTGGAGATGGAGGAAGGGGGCCACAAACCAAGGAATGCTGGTTATTTTGAAAACTGAGAATAATCCCAAGCCATCAGCCAGCAAGGAAACAGGGATTTTAGTCCCACAACTGCATGAAACTGAATTCTAGCAACAGCCTTCTGAATTTGGAAGTGGAAGCAAATGAAATTCCAGAGGTTCTAAAAAAGTAACATAACCAAGCTGATACCATGATTTCAGCCTTATCAGGCTTTAAGCAGAGAATCAGCTGAGTTACTCTCTGCCTAGATCCACATAACTGTGAGACAATAATGGGTATTGTTTACGTTTGTGGTAACTTGGATTAGGAACAGAAAAATAACATGCTTGTTTTTTATAAGAAAACCAGGCATATAATAAAATATTTACAATATCCTACCCATAAAGCAAGTCTCAATAAAAGTCAAAGGATTAGATTCATACAGAAAATGTTATCTGGCTATAATGCAAATGAGATACACATTAGTAACAAAATATAACTAAAGCAACTTATATGTTTATAATTTAAGAGACATACTTCTAATCAGGGAAAAAAGAGAAAATCATAAAGGAATTTAGAAGGCAGTTTGACAGTTTGACAGCATTGTTAACCAAAAAGTATACCCTTGCAGAATATACCTTATGCAGTAAAAAATATGAAAATTTAAAATTGTAAATGCTTACACACTTCAGAGAAATGCTACATAAGTGTTTTAAGAGTGGACTTTTACAAGAATGTTGATGAAGACACACTGAACAAAGTATATACAACCCAAGTATCCATCAATAGTCAGTGAATAAATGAATTGTGGTATTTTTATTGCAGTAGATTTCTATACAACAATGGTTCTCAAAATGTGAACCATGGAATTCTTGAGAGTCCTGAAACATTTTTCAGGGGTTCCACAAAAACAAAACTATTTCCATAATAATAGTGAGATATTATACACCTTTTTTCTCTGGGTTGACATTTGCCCTCCTGTACAAAAGTGATGGTGGGTATAAAACTGCTGGTGCATTAACACAACACAGTTAGTGACTTCAAATTGTATTAGTAGTCATTGTCTAGTTATTTCATTAAATGGCCACCCTTTATTACACTTCTTTTTATTGACCAGTATGACAAAATGGAAAAAAGTGCAAAAAAAAAAAAAAATCCTTTCTTATGCCTACCAAAATATTATGATTGTCTTGAAGAGAAACAGTTTGAGCGGGCTAGCTGAGCTAGCCACTTTTATCATGGAATAACATTTTTATTTGAAAGAATGACTAACAGATAAACTATGGTTAGTCACATTTAGGTATTTGGTATATATTTTCCCCCTCCCTCCAAAAACATAAAACTGTTTCCCTGTTCAAGGAAGATAAATGACAGGATTTGCTGTCAATGATAAAATCTGAATTTTTCAAGTATAAAATTAGAATTTTGGAAAACTTAAATCCACCACTGTCAGCTGTAGAGCTTCCCCAAGTTTAAAGATTTTCATGAGATGAGTACAAATAAAAATAGGTGTGATTTTTAAAATATTTTATAGTGAAATATATCGATATTTGGAAGATCTAACTCTGTGAACCAATATATTTCAAATGACCAATGCATAATGTCAAAAAATGCAAGATTAAAAAAAAAATCTATTAAAAAGGCAGGGTGAATCAACAGATTTTAATGTAACAGAGTGCAAAAAAGTGATACGGTTTCAACTCAGCATTGTAACTAGTCAAGTTTTTGTGTAGTATCAAAGAAGAGTGTCCATGTTTACGTGCAAAAGCTACTAGAATACTCTTCCCTTTTACAATTAAATATCTAAGTTAGATCAGGGTTCTTTATATACATAAAGCAAAATAACATATTGTAAAATATTGAACAAAGAAGCAGATACGAAAATCCAGCTACATTCTTTAATAGGCCAAATATTAAAGAGGTTTGCAAAAACAGAATACAATGTATTCTTTTAAATTTTTGTTTTGGAAAAGATAGTTACTTCATATTATTTACATTATGTATATCAACATGTAATGGGCTTATTTTGGTTATTTTTAAGTAAAGTAATAAATGCACATTTTAAAATGTTTTTTATAAAAAATTAAATAGGGTAAATATTGGCAGATCTAGCCCACAAAATCTCTTTGGAGTTCTTAATACATTTTTAGAGCAAGTAGGCCTGAGACAAACAGAAACTACTGCTATTCAGAAGTGAAAATATATCACAATTTCAGTACAGACTAATTTTACCTATATATTGTTGGGCAAAATAGCAAGTATATAAAGAAAAGTAGTATAATTCCATTGCATAACATTCTTAATTCTCACACTTACATTAAGAATAAAAAATGAGAAATAACATACAGGCAATTCAAACAAAAATTTTAAAAAATAGCCATCTTCATTAGTTTTAAAAAAATTATATCCCATGAATGTTCTCTTTCTTATTTTTAATTTGTCTTCTCTGGTTCATAAAGTGTCAGTTGTAATAAAAAAAAAATGATGCTTAATAATTCACTTCCTCAATATGATATATGTAAAAATAGGAATTCTAAACATTAAACCAAATTAGCACCATTTTTTTGTTTTATAGGTTTTAATTTGGAACTATATAAATGTTTTACAAATCAAAGACAAAATTAAATTAATAAAAATAAAATCACACTCTAACAAATGAACAAAACTGCTTATTAAGTTGGTTCCATTGCAACAGAGAAATAAAAGTTACTTGCAGTGATTTCATAACAAAATTTCAATTTATTTTATCCCTGATGGCATATATCCTAAAGACAAAATTATAAACCTTATTTATATCTTTAAATCATATTCTGTAGTCTTATTAGTAGTAAAATTGATACTGTTTTTTAAAGTGATTTAATACATATATACTCATATATATATACATGTGTATATGTATATAAATTAGCACTAATTTTAATCTAAATGATTTTCCTTATAATTATTTTATAAATTATAATCTTTGTCATATGGTACATATGAGGGAGATACGTTATGCTTTGTTTCTATTTTTAAACACACAACACTTTTCCTGAAGATCAGCAGCTCAAAATAACAACCAATTGCTTCATTATTTTGTCACCATGTATGAGATATCCAACATTTTAAATAAATCATTTATTTCACAGGTCCAAATGATAATACTAGAATAAACTAGATAACTGACATTTTGTTCTATGAATGTCTCCCAAGACTCAGACACAATATGGTTCCTATTTAAATATTTTCCTAAAGGTCTCTAAAAGTATGGTTCTGCCTACTTGTTGCCTCAATCGCCCACACTGTCAGATACATGCAAAATATAATATGATATATCTTAAGAAGATTCTAGTTATTTGCAAGTGGTAGAAATTTTATCATAGGTTTTGTTATATTTCAACTATATCACTATTTATATAAGAAGTTAATGTACAACTCTCCCAATGTAATTGCTATTGTTTTAATTCCTTTATATGACTAACAGAAGGCATAAAATAATATGAATTACTAATAAATTTGTTAAGAACTTGTCTTTAAAACAGGGAGGTAACAATTCAATATGATAATTTTTAAATCCATGAAGAACAATCCCAAAATTATGAATAAATGGTACTTATGGAAAGTTACTACCCATAAAAGCAACCAGAATACTGAAAAATAGTTGTAAAAAAATTTTAAGCCTCTGAAAATTAACCTAAGGCTTGTAACAATTCAAGGAGTGTTTATTTGAAAAAAACTGGTTTAATGTAATTAAGAACAATAGTTTGTGATGGACTATGTTGTCCCTATTTCCTTCTCCCTCTTTTCAGATGTAGAATAGCTTTATCAGAAAGCTCTGTCCCCAGAGAACTGTTATATTTTAACTGTCTTTGCCCTGGCCCAGAGCTTCTCAATGAGAAGAGCCACCCCCCTGGGAATTTATAAAAGGGAAAATAAGGAGCAATTGTTTAACATAGTAACTGCTTCAAGAAGAAATGAGACCAGTTAGTGCAAACAAAAGTGTATCAAGAAAACATCTCATGTGGTGAATGAGATATTCATAGGGGGCAAACATCTAACAAATTTCCAGAGACTTAGGAGATCACATGCATATAGGCTGTGTTCATGCTCTCTGACTTACAGCCCTCTGCAAGCAAGAAGTGAAGGCTAAGGCAGAGATGCAGATTGCAAGAATCTTCCATGTGTGCCCAAGCACACAGAGCCTCTCAGGAAATGTCAAAGATACACTAGTTTAAGGCATTTAAAGAAACTGCCATCCAATCATTAGTCAAGTACTGAGCTAACTGAGCAGACTTCAGTGGTCAAACACAACAGGGGACAGTGACTTTAAAAATTAAACTAACCAAACAGTAATCCCCACAACAAATAGCCACAACAGACCCACTCGGGAAGAGAGTCTGATTTCCAGAGAGTACACACTATATTTCTAGTCAAATGATTCTGTCCAGTTTTCAACAAGAAGTTATAAGATATGCAAAGAAATGGTAAAGTATGGCACATAAACACGTGGGGGGAAAAAGCAGTCAATAGAAACAGTATCTGAGAAAGCCCAGATATTTGACTTTTTAAAGCAGTTATTGCACAAATGCTCAAAAAACTAGAAGAAATGATACATAAAGAACTAAAGAGAAGTATGTGAATGATTTCTGACCAAATAGAAAATAGCAATAAAGGGATAGAAAATTAAAAAGAATCAAATAAAAATTCTGGGTTGAAACATACAACTAAAATGAAAGTATAAGGAAGGCTTAGTAGCAGATTTAAGTTGGCAAAAGAAAGAATTAGTGAACTTAAAGATAGATCAATTGAAATTATTCAATACGAGGATCAGAAAGAAAAAAGATTAAACAGAACCTCAGAGATCTGTATCACATCAGCAAATGAATTAATATAAAACATAATGGGAATAGAGAGATAATAAGATGGGAAGAATATCTGAAGAAATAATGGAGAAAAATATCTTCATGGATTTTATTAAAAAACATTAATCTACACACATACCTAGATACATCACAAATTGTCAAAAGCCTAAAACAAAGAGAGAAACTTGAAAAAACAAGAGAAAAGCAACTCATCGTTACCTAAGAGATCTTCAGTTAGGTTAACTGCTGAGTTCTTATCAGAAACCATGGAGGACAAAAGCAGTGGTAAAATACATTGAAAGTGTTAAAGACTATCAACCAAGAATTCTACATCTTTCAAACATATCTTTCAAAAATAAAGGATAAATTGCTATATTCCTAGACAAACCAAAGCAAGAGACTTTGTCACTTGTATCACAGGAATACTAAAGGAAGTCCTTCAGATTGAAAAAAATGACATTAAAAAGTAAATCAAATCCACATAAAGAAATAGAAAGTGTCACTAAAGTTAATTATATATATAATACAAAATACAGTATAAATGTATTTTTGTTTGTAATACTTTTATTCTATTTGAATTTAAAAACAACTGCATAAAGCAATAATTATAAAACTGTTTTGATGGGCTTATAATGTATGAAGATGTATGACAATAGTAGAATAAAGGACAGTAGAGAGAGTGGACTTTTATTGAAGGATGTCTTTTGTAAACTACTGAAAATAAGCTGGTTTTAATCTTAACTAAATGACTTCAGTATGTTGATTTAATCTACAAACACTAAAATAAATATTTAAAAATAGAGTAAAATAAAAACAAAGGAATTAAAATGATACATTAAAATATACATTTAACACAAAAGAAAGCAGTAATGGAAGCCTAGAGAAATGATAAAAGGCATATAAAAATCAAATAGGAAAGTGGTAGACAAATGATGGCTTCTAAGTAGTTACATTAAACATAATTAAACACTCCAAAAAGCAAAGTTTGGCAGAATAAATTTGAAAAAATTATCCAACTATATGCTGTCTAAAAGAGACAAACAGGGTGAATGTAAAAGAATAGAAAAATATATTCCATGCAAACAGTAACAGAAAGAGAGCTAGAATGTCTATGCTAATATCAGACAAAATAGACTTTAAGACAAAAAATATTACTAGAGAGAAAGGACATTTTGTAATGATAAAAGGCCCAATGCATCAGGAGGCTTAAAAATTATTAATATGTATGCAGGTAACAACAGAGGCCAAAACTACAGGAAGCAAAAATTGACAGAAGTGAAGGGGAAAATGAATAATTCAACAATATTTGGTGACTTTAATGGCCCATTTTCAATAATGCATAGACTAAACAGGCCAAAGATGAATAAGGAAATAGAAGACTTGAACAATACTATATACCAAGTAGACTTGATAGACTTGTATGGAACCCTTTATGCAATGACAGAAGATATAAACCATTCCAGAGATAAACCCTTATATTTATGATTCATTGATTTTCATGGGGGATAACAAAGAAAGAATGATCTTTTCAAAAATGGTGCTGGTACAACTGGCTATCCACATTTCATAGAATGAAGCTTGATTACTATTTCACACTATACACAAAGTTAATGCAAAATGGGTCACAGACCTAAATGTAAGACTAAAACTACAAAACTCTTAGAGGAAAGTGGGAGTTAATATCATAGACTTTGGGCTAGGCATTAGCTCGTTACATATGACACCAAAGACACAAGCACTTGTATCTAGATTATATAAAAATATTCCTACAACTCAACAATAAGGGAGGAGGGTGTAGCTCAGTGGTAGAGCATGTGCTTAGCATGCACAAGGTCCTGGGTTCAATTCCCATTACCTCCACTAAAATATATATATATATATATATAATAATTAAAAAACAAATAAATCTAATTACTCCCCCCAAAAAACCCAAAACAACTCAACAATAAAAATACAACTAACTTTAAAATGAGCAAAGTTTTCAATAGCCATTCTATAAAGAAGATATTAAAATGGCCAACAAGTATATTTTAAAAATGTTCAACATCAACAGTATTTGGGGAAATGTAAATCAAAACTTCATAAGACCACATCAGTAGGATGGTTAAATAAAAAAGACCAACAACAGTCCGGGTTGGCAAGGATATGGAGAAATTGAAACCCTTGTACATTGTGGATGGCTATGTAAAATGTAGCCTCCATTTTGGCAAACATTTTGACACTTGGTCAAAATGTTTAACGCAGAGTTACCATACAATCCAGGAATTTCACTCAAAGGTATATACACAAAAGAACTGAAAAGAGGTATCCAAACAAAATATGTACACAAATGCTTATGGACGTACTCTACAACAATAGCCAAAATATGAAAACCATCAAATGATGACCATCAAGTGATGACTGGATTTTTTTTTAAGTGGTATAACCATGCAATGAAATATTATTCAACAAGCAAAAAATGAAACACTGATACTTGCTACAACATGTATGAACCTAAAACACCTGAAAACAGAAGACAATAAACTGTATTATTTCTTCTGTAAAGTATCCAGGATTGACAAATCTATAGAAATTGTAGGTAAGCAGTTGCCAGAGAATAAGAGAAGAGGGGAATGGGTAGTGATTGCTAATAAACTGCGATTTCTTTCTGGAGTGATGAACATTTTGAATTTAGATGGAGTGATGTTTCCATAATTGTGATTATACCAAAAACCACTGAATTTGACACTTTAAAAGGGTGACATATATATTAAATACATTATATCTCAATGAAGGTGTTATTTTTTAAAAAGAAGATGTGAATAAGTAATTTTATATCTAATACATTTTTTCCTCCATCAGCCCTAGGGAGAAATTAATATATATTACTTCTGCAGTTTACAGAAATAAATAAAAATGCAAAAGAAAACTGAAAACAAACATAAAATAAAAAATACACAAATTTAAAAAATCACTTTAATCACTTTTCAAATTCTTATTTATTTACGTTTGAGTATCATAACTTTCTAAACAGGCTGTGAAAGTCCCTGGGATATTTTGTGAACATTTATAGAAAGAGAGAAATCTTTTCATTTGCTTCTCTTGAAAATCATATTATAATTCGTTAGGTAATAAAGGCTTATTGAGAATCTTGAGAACTTGCATCACATTCTAGGTATAATCTATGGCTCCCAAGAAATTGCCAATTTAATAGACAGAAACACACCTCACACATAACAGAATTTCAAATCTTGGAATAAGGAAAGCATACATGTAAACATTTTATACTTAAACACTGCACACATGAAATACATTCCTTTCCACAAATCTGCATCAAAAATCAATTAGTTTTCTTAGCAAATTTGGAAGGATCTCAAATTTCTTTCTGTTACCTAACAATGAGTTCTCACAATAGAGAATCGTTAATGTCACAGTAGAAGCAGACTACGTTGTCACAGTGATCTGATCGCTTTGTCTCTACTACTGTATTAGCAGGATTTCTGACTTTCAGACTGGTGAATTTCAGCCATTCTGGCCACTGTCCAGAGACAATTCAGTCACTTATTGTGAGTAGCTGGATGCTACAATCCAAGTCACAGAAATAATACATAGCTGATATATTAGATTGCAGTAAACTGAAAACATTATATGACTACTTAACCTCTGGAATGATTGATACCTGATAATCTTTAGAGAAACAAATAAAAAGAACTCTAGTATACTAATATTTTACATGTCCCTAAACAAGGCTAACTATAATATTTTGATTTTCTTTTGATACAAGTAACACACAGCTTTCTAATATATTGGCATTAAGCATTTAGTTTTCATAATTGTTTTTGTATTAAATTCAAAAATTTTTTTCATTTTAAATTATAATGTAGTTATTCAACCTTGTGGAAAAGTTTAAACTACTTTTGTTTAAAAATATAATGGTAGTAATATTTTTCATATAATGCATATTTTACCTATCTAAAGTTGTATATATATGTTTAGTTATTTTTCACATAAACAGTTATCTTGCTTACTAGTATTCAGTGGACATTGGGACCTATCAGAAAAGCCAAAACAAAAACCAAAACCAATTTCCAAAAAAACAAAGTCACACTTTTCTGGTGTCAGCATGGATGCTTTTCTGAAAAAGTCAGTGATGTGTGTCAGAGGACAAGATAGAATCCTCCCACCCAAATTTTATTTTCCTTTTTGAAGTGACATCTATTCTTTGGAATTTCTAATACTTCAATGTGCTAGGGGCAACCTCTTTTATTGAGAGATCTTTAAGTGTTTTCCTTTATGAAACTGTACCTCCTGACTCCCACTTTGCAACTTACCCTTTTGTACTTGAGCTACTCTTTTTTAGCAAAGATTCAGGCATCCAAATACATGGCATTTACAAATAGCATTTGGACAACTCATCAGGACAATCATATATTAGATATAAAATCTAGTGTAAAATTATTGCTTTTCTTATTTAAGATTCTACAAATTAAGTTTGTGAGAAGATATTTGTAATGAAATAGATCAGCTCTTATCATTTGCTCTTATCTCTTCTGAGGTCCACTGCTAGGGATCTTATGTATGTATTAAGCATAGAGCTCACTCCACAAGCTCAGTTGTGAAAGGAACATGACTTGTTTTGCCACTGCTGCCACTGATGGGGCAAAAACTTAGTTTCTTTACTGACATTTTCCCGATTTTTCAGAGGATGGGGATAGTCTGGACAGTTTTTCTTCTTGTCATTACCAGCATTTGAGGATATTTTCTGCTACTATTTTGGGCATCCTTCCTAGAAGCTTTAAAAAAAATACAAACTACTTGAATGACAGAAAGAAAAAAAAAGAAGAAATAAAAGGAGAAAAAAGCAAAACAATATAGGCACTATGTTGAAAATGATTCTACCATATATATTGTCTGATTTGTTCCCCTCAACAATCCCTTTTGATATGTTTTATTATCCACAATTTTCAGGTGAAGAAACAAACTTGAAGAGATTAATTTGCTTGAAACCAAACAGAAAAGAAAAAAAGAGGCAAAAACCAATCAGAAAGAAATGATACAAATTTGACCTTACTACAAAGCTTCTCTGTTTTGTAATTCACAATAATAATGGAAGAATAATTTTGAAATGAAGGTACTATTTAAAAGAATATCTCATTAGAACATCGGTTCATGTTTCAATAGGTTACATTTGACAAACATATTTGAATGTAGGGATTTCATCTGTAATACAGTTATTTGACATATAATTTTACATTTAACTAAGAGGTAAGAGAAAAGTAATGGCTTTTGTCTTGATGTAAAACTATATTAATCACTGATGCAGAAACTCATAGAAAATCCACACTACAACCAGACTTGGCTTTTATTCATTTCAAGGTTACATACATTTTTCTTCCTTTCTACAACCTTTTCTTCATAATAATAATAATACAGTAATAATAAAACTTTCACTTCTTTAAAGGTGGTATATTTGAAATTTATGGCTTATAAGATACTTATACAAATACTTACTGCAAAATATTAAAGCATTCCCTCTAATTGCAGAATGTCACTTTTTTAACAAAGAAGATTTATCTGGCATATAAATACTGCTTTTATACTCCCAACGCTAGTCAGCTTTATTCCAAACCTCCATTTCTTACTCACAACGGAATGTTTAAGCTATCAGAATGACTGGGTGAATTAAGACTGAATATTATTCCAGTGACTAAAGTAAATTTAGAAGAAGATTTAATCTGAAGTTCACATTAAATATGAAATATTCTAGTCATCATTCACAGTTGGGCTTACAAATATTGGCTTTTTCAAAAAGTCTCTACTTTCATCACATTCTGATTCCCAAATCTAACACTTCCCCAGGCACAGAAAATAAAATATCTCTAGATAGGAATATCCTCAAATTTCCATCATTAAGTCAACAAACACTTGCCATTTATTAGTCCTCTACTCTTTCTCTTTTGCTAAAAGATGGAATTTATATTTGTTAACTATATTCCCTTAAACATTTCATAGTCAGCTCCCCTACCCTCCAAAAGATTGCCAAGTGAAATTTTGATTAGCATTTCACTAAATAGGTAAATCAATTTAGGATAACTTTTTTTTTCTAGAACCGAGTTTTCCAATTCAAGAATATGGTATAACCCACCATTAAATAAGTCTTTTAAAATTTCTCTTATTGACACTGTATAGTTTTTTGAACAGACAACTTAGACATCTTTAAGTTAGATTTTCTGTGAATAATTACTGTTTTACTTCTTCCTTTCCAGTCCTTAAATCTTGTTCCAGTTTCTACTGCTGTGTAAAAAAATTACCGTTTTTTCCTAAGTCCAAGATATCTCTCTTATATACGGCTGAGAGCTTATAGTCTCTCTTATATATATGGCTGAGAGCTGATGCTAGCTGTCATATGTGATCTCAGCTGGGTGAATACCTATACATGCCTTCTCCAACATGGTAGTCTCAGGGTAGAGAGGAATCTCTATTTCTTCCTCCCCAGGGTAGAGAGGAATCTCAAGATCTCTAATATGACAGCCAGGTATTCCAAGCACAAATGGTCCATCAACAAACTGGAAGCTACATTGCTTTTTGAGTCCTAGCCTCAAATCATGCAACATTGTTTCTCTCTCATTCTATTGTTTACAGAGCAGTAGCAAGCCTGCCCAGATTTAAGTGTGGGGGACACAGACTTTACTTCTTATTCAGAGGAATATCAAGTAATTTGTTGTTGTGTTTAAGATCATCTTAGTCTACAATCTGGCCCCAATCTGCTCTGACAATCAAAATGCACTTACTCTCTAATGACTCCACAGAAGTCTCCATTATTGTATTATTAGTCTCAGATGTATGCCCGCAGTCTTGGCATTTAAATCAACTGCTCTTGAAGATGACGTTACTCATATATGATTCCTTGAGTAAAAATCATTCCGATGGTTCTGGACACCATGAACTATAGAGATAAGTTATCTACTCCCCCTCAACCCCACCTCAACACACACAACATACAAGATGGGATCAACAGTAAATAACCGCAAAAAGCAAACCTGCTATAAAGTGGAGTGAAGAGCTTCCTGCGAACGGCGAGACTCACTGACTCGGCGGCAGGAGCAGTAGCAGTAGCAGAGGCCTCTTCGAATGACAGCGGCAGCGGAAGGACTGGCGCCCCTGCTTCTGTCCCGCGCAGCACGGAGTTGGGCGTGAGGCGGAAGGAGACAGTCGTGTCGCGCGCGGCGCAGCGGCAGCAGTGAGGCGGCAGGAGTGAGGAGGCAGGAGACAGCTGCCTCCCACGCAGTACAGTCGTGTGTGAGGCGGGAGGAGACAGCCGTGTGGCGCGGTCCCCCGGAGGCTCAGGTGAGACTGGAGGTCTGCGCGCGTCCTCGGGCCCAGGAGGTGAGGACCATGGGGGTCTGGGTGTGCGCCACGGAGGCCCAGAGACTGAGAGGCCGAGGCTCTAGGAGTTGCGGGGAGCGAGGGGTCTGGGCGGTTTCTGTGGGCGCCGGTTTCCAGGCCCAGGCCTCAGGGGTCGTAATGGCAGTGAGGGGTGAGGCCAGAACCTGGGCCGCATTGGTTGAGGAAGCAGTCTCAGGCCTCTCCTTGAGGAGCTGGCGGGTGTGGCAGGTGCCCTAGAGCCTCTCTTGACTTTTGGGAGCCAGAACGTCTTCCTATGGCTTTGCTTCTTGGGCTTTCTTTAGGCCTGTTGCTGGCTGCCTGGGAAGCCGTGAGGTGGGCTGGAGAGAGCAGGTGAAGGTCTGGAGTGGGATCAGGCAGCCTGGTTGGCAGCCCTGGTAGTGGGGAAAGGTGATACCGAACGGAGAGAGAATATTTAAGATTAGCGTTGCAGGTTCAGTATTTGAAAATAAAACAGCAAACTCTGGACCCTAGCAGTAAGGGTAGGGAGAATGTACTAGAGTAATGAGAATGTACCAGAACACACAGTGGTTGAAAAGTTTGCTTTAACTTTTACATCTAATCTGGAGTGGGGAAATAATCCAGTGAGAAATTCGCAGGACATTAAAAGCTCACTGAGGGCAGGTCATTTTACAGTGAAGGAAACTGAGGCTCAGAGCTATGAAATGACTGTCCGAAGATCATGTGATTAGCTTAATGATCATGTTGGTATTAGAGTTGAGGGGTAGGCAATTTTGGTGTAGCGGTTAAGGTTAAGGCCCTGTTTTAAGACCTTCATTGGTCGTTTATTGCTGTGCGATTTGGGCTGTTAACTTACCCTTCGTGCTTCCGTTCTTCCCAAGTAATGGATATTATAATACCCGATGGAGTTCTCAGAATTAAATTAAGATATGTATAAAATAGGACAAGGAAGTCTGAAACGTATTACCCGTTGGATAAATAATGATTGCAGTAAATTACTGTAGTCTGAATGCTGTTAGTCCACCACACGGACATTCTAGTCTGAGTTTTTAAGTCCTGTTTCCCAGGACCTGAAGTCAAATTTATGGTGATGGAGGGAAGAACCTGGACCTTCTGGATTAACTGCTGGGCATGATACAAGTGAATGGCTGGTTGAGGGAAGTTAAATTGAGTTGATTATTAAAAGTGTGGAAGGACAAAGGTGGGCCACAATTAAGTCTCTTTATCTCTGATTTAGGAAATTGAACTTTTTGCTTATTTTTTTTAATTTTAATTATTATTTTTCAATGGCAGTACTGGGGATTGAACCCAGGACCTTGGGTATGCTAAGCGTGTGCTCTACCACTGAGCTATAGCCATCCTGCTTATTTTTTTAATAAGTAGATTTTTTAAAGGGAAGAATTGTACTACTCCTTGAAATCATTTTGTGTTTCCAGCAGAGCTTGAGGGTCATGAATAGAATCACTACCTTGTTGTGCATTTGCTGAAATTATACTTAGAGCAGATGTAAAAAAAAAAAAAAAAACTGTGTAGGAAGTCTCCTGTGCACCAGCCAGGGTGCACAAGCAGACAAGCTAAGTAACTGAACATGAGAAGGCTAGAATGAACTGTGTTATTAGAGTAAATGTTGCAAAACAGACTTTCTGACCTATATGAAAACGGGTGTCAGCATTGCTCCACACCTTATTATCTCAACTCTGTAGTTCAGCTAGCACATTATCTCCCAAGGACCATGAGAGTAAATGTTTTGATAGAAGTTGTTGCTGTAGTTTTAGCAATCATGCTATAATATCCTTTCAGTTAGAGTTCACTTTGCCCTGCAAGATAG
Source organism: Camelus bactrianus (assembly GCF_048773025.1). Classification (NCBI taxonomy): domain Eukaryota; kingdom Metazoa; phylum Chordata; class Mammalia; order Artiodactyla; family Camelidae; genus Camelus; species Camelus bactrianus. Next base: position 118,605,474 of record NC_133541.1, read on the forward strand.
CTTAAGGGCATGAAGTGACACTTGGTAAACATTAATACAGGATCAAGAGAGTGGAATTCCAATGCTAGCATTGTAACTAGCAGCTTGGTTTTCACATCTTTAAATGGAAAAGAGACATCTCCTGGATACCTTATCATTAGGAGGCCATTGGGAAGGACAAATAAGATTGTGCACACAAAATTGTTTTGAAAAGTGTAATCAATTGTGCAAATAGAAGGATCAACAACTCATAACAACTCCTAGGAAATAATAAAAGTGCCTGAACATAGCTGCAAACTGTATAGCTTACCGTAGAACTTTGTCAGGAAAGTGCAGGTTGAATGTTTTGTTGCTGCAACAAATGTACAGTTAAATTAAGCTTAACTGTGACCTATGAAAATTATTTGGAGAATTTTGTTTTGCAAATAATTTAGAGAATCTGTAGTGATATATTTTAAATATTCACATCTTAAACCTACTTAGTTTATAGAATAAAAAGAAAGTGCTATGGGAAAATTGATTCCAATAGTCCCATCAAAGAAAACAAAACTGTTAGTAAGACACTATATAGGTCTGTTTTTAAATGGACGAGCATTTACAACAGAGAACACTTCAAATTTTATGTACTTTTTTCCCCTTAATTATTTTTATTTTTTGATTAGATGCACATGTAGTAAAATCAGAAGGTATAAAAAGTAGTAGTAAAATGATTTATCTGTGACTGGAACCAATTCCTTTTAAGTGTTTATTTTCCAGTCTAAGAGTTACAGTTTATTTTCCTTAATTCTCAAGAGTTTTAGAGCTATTAAAACTTAAATGACAAAACTCGGCTATACCTAGTAATAGTAAAAATCACTGCTAATGTTGATCACATACTGTAAGCCAGGCAATGTCATAAGCACTTTACATGCATTTTGTTTATACAATAACCCTAAAAAGTAGATAGTGCTAATATTCTCATTTTACGTAAAAACTGAGGCCCAGAAGTTAGTAATTCACCCAATATGCCAATTTATTTAGTAACTGAGAAGAGATTATGACCTCTAAGCTCCTGCTAATAATAACTACTGTATGTCTAACTGAGATGTTGGATACATAATGTAATTTATTTTAGCTTTTGTTTCCTCATGTGTCAAATGGAGATGATAGAACCTCCTTTGGTTCTTGCAAGTATTAAGTTAGACAACCTAAGGTAACTAAAACCCACAAGACTTAAATTTTTAAAAGGGTATATTGTAAATACATAGCCCACATGAATGAAAGGCTGCCTCATTTTTATTACACACTATCTGTTTTTTAAATACTTTAAAAAAAAGAAACAGCCAAGAACAATAGACAGGTCATTTCTTCTGTTTCTGTCTCTATTTTCTCATGGATTAAAAGAATTACAATTGAAAATGCCTAACTGTAAAAAAAATTTTTATTTTGTTATTTTTAATGCTTTTGTTGTGGTATGATTCCTGTACAGTAAACTATGCATATTTCAGATGTATAATTTGATGAATTTTAATAGATGTATACACCAATGAAACCACCACCACAATCAAGATAGCTAAAATTTCCATCACTCCCCAAGAGGTCCAAATTTTCAAATTTCCAATTTATCCCTTCCCACTCTCTTTACCCCCTGGTAACTCTAAGTTTGTTCTTTACATCTGTAAATCTGTTTCTGTTTTATAGATAAATTCATTTGTACTCTTAAGATTCCACATGTAAGTGATATAGGGTACTTTTCTTTCTCTTTCTGACTTGCTTCACTTAGAATGACAATCGCTGTGTCCATCTATGTTGCTGCAAGTGGCATTATTTTATTCTTTTTCTGGCTGAGTAGTATTCCATAGTATATATATATACTGCATCTTCTTTATCCAGTCATCTTTTGGTGGACATTTGGATTGTTTCCATGTCTTGCCTATTATAAGTAGTGTTGCTGTGAACATTGGGGTGCACGTGTCTTTTTGAATCATATTTTCCTCTGGATAATTGCTCAGGAGTGGGATTGATAGATTGCATAATATGTCTGTTTTTAGTTTTTTGAGGAATCTCCATACTGTCCTCCATAGTGGCTGCAGCAATTTACATTTCTACCAACGATGTGGGAGAGTTCCCTTTCCTCTGCATCATCTCCAGCATTTATCATTTGTGGACCTTCTAATGATGACCATTCTGACTTGTGTGAGGTGATATCTCATTGTAGTTTTGATTTGCATTTCTCTAACAATTAGTGATGTGAAAGTTCCTTTTAAGACAAAGTCATACAAAGAAAAGCCCCAAACCAAATGGCTTTGTTGGTGAATTCTACCAAATATTTAGGGAAAAATTACCACTCCTTCACAACTCTTCCAAAAATAGAAGGGAAAATGCTTCCCAACTCATTCTGTGAGGTCAATATTACCCTGATACCTAAACCATACAAATAATTCACAAGAAAAGAAAACCAAAGACCAATATATCTTATGAAAATAGATGTGGAAATTACTTAACTTGAAATGATAAAATATAAAAATTTAAATTTAATAAACAAATATAAATTGAAATTCTATTTGTTTTAAGGATTTTTTTTCTGAATGAACTTATTTTTCTTAATGGATTCTTGAGTTTCTGCTTTTGAGAGGTGACAAATTTAATATTTATTTAATATTTGCCCATTTCTAAAAATGGTTTTCTAGATTTGCTGAAATTTGATGCATAATGTGTGTGCTTCTGTTTAAATAGAATATTTGGTGTTCAGTTGAAGTCTCATGTACATTATTAAATATATAGTATTATCTTCCTGTGGCTTTTTTCACTTAGCATAGTAAATAGCTTGTGGTTGGGTATTTTCTTTTTTTTCAGTTTGACTGTATTTGTTGTTTAATTACAGTTTATAGTCTGCTTACAGTTAATTATCTCTATAGTAGGGTTAATATCTACCATAATCTTACACTATCATAATATTTGTATTATATTTTATTTTCTTCTTCACTGTTCCTTTCTTTTAGATTAACAAATTTTTTTTCATTTTGTACCTCATTTACAACTTTCATTCCATTCATAATTAACATTTTACTTTGCTTATAAGTGCAAGTTTAAAAAAATCTGGATACTGAATATAATTTTAGTTTCTGGGCATAACTTACTTTTATAAGGTCCATTTTTTCAATTAACAGTCAAGAGTTTATTAAAAGGAATCTAAGGATTACTACTTTCATGACATGATGGCTTCAATCATGATATTGTTTAGAAATAAATCTAGGGGATAGGTTATAGCTCAGTGGTAGAATGTGTGCCTACCATGCAGGAGATCCTGGGTTCAATCCCCCATACCTCTGTTAAAAAATAAATAAATAAATAAACCTAATTACTGACCCCCCAAAAAAAGAAAGAAATCAGAGGTACATAAAACCACATGTATGAGTAATAATTCACTGAATACGACATACCAATTTATGATATGAGTTTAATTGAATGAGCTGTCAATTGGATATGTAATTTCTTCAGTATAATTTCAAATGTTGTTACTGATTTACTAACATTTAGTATTGACTTTTAGATATTATATCTAATTTCATTTTTGAAAATAAGATGATTAAGCCTCCAAAAATTGTGGAAATAACAAGTTAAGACCTTGTAGATATCAGTTATTAAAATTTATTTCTTAACTTTTGTACCTACAAAGTCTAATTCAACTTTAATCTGACTTTTTAAAATATTGCTAGGTAAGTGAGTAAAAGGATAATAACTAAACATTCTACCTACATAAAAAATAATGTTACAAAGCATTAAATCTGTTGCAGTTGGAAACACATTTGTGGAAGGAACACTTTATTGTAGAATTATCCAGACTGTTTCCTTTTTTTAGTTTATATTGAGTTTTCATCAGAGTAATGTCTGTAGAAGAGCCAATGAGCCAACAAACAGCAATTACAGGTGATCAAACACCATAGTGAAGGCAAGGTGTTTACCTTAAAGTTATTTTCAACACACTGGACATTACTCCTGTAATAGAAGTTAATATAAAAAAGAGTTGATTTGATGACGATTACCTGTTTTTAACCACATGAGAGGTACAAAATTCAGGTTTTCACTTTACTGCTAGCCTGCCCAGATCCTTGCTATTCAAAATGTAGTTCATAGAAGCAGCAGCACTATCATCACCTGAGAGCATGTTAGAAATGAAAGTATTAGGCCTCACTTCAGATTTACTGAATAAGATTATGTATTTTAATTTACTACCAAAGTATTTTTAATGCATTTTACAATATAAGGGATACTGATCTGGATAACTTAAGGCTATCTCCAAACAGTGAAAAAAGGTAGAAGAAAAGAAGAGTAATGTGTCCTTGAAAATTAACCAAATTAAAGAACAGCATTTTTGTACCATGTTTTTTCTCTAATTATCATCAAAAAGTTGATTATTATAATTCACTTCTTTAATATTTTTCAAGAAGTTTAAAAAATTTTTAAGTTTTTTACAAACACAAGTGTGTAAAATATGTTCTTTCACAAGTAAATAACCAATAGCAGTAAAACTACATGGGAGTTACATAATATTTTTTAATGTTTTAATTACATACAATTATAATGTTGCCCTATTCAGAACTTTTTTGAATTTTTGAGCCAAATGAGATAAAATTTCAAGAATATAAGCTCATTTTTAATTGCAGTGTAATTGTGTCATTCACTTAAGAGTAAAACCTTATAGAGAGTTATTAAAATCACATGCTTGATTTTCACTTAATCTTTGGGAAAAAGCAACTTGAAAAGACTCTTCAAATGCATCAGATTTTTTTTAATACATACATTTAGAACTGATATTCAGCTTTTAAGCTGTGAATATAGCCTGTGTCTAAATGATTGTTCACTGCATACCAAACCAGTTGTTGGTAGCACTCCTTTTTTTAAGAAAAAGGAAATTCCCCTAAGTTTTTTTAGCAAAGTTCTCCCAAATCGTCTTTCCCCTTCCTAGTTTCTGTATAATATGTTATCATCTATCTATGCTTATTAAAATGTACACTTTATGAAGGAAAGTATTTTTCTGTATTATATTTAGTACTATAACTCTATGCCATAAAACTCAATAAATTTTAGTTCAATGAAATAAATTTTTTGACAGATTTTTATAACAAACTTAAAATTGATCATAATAAATTCTGACATTGACCAAAACCAAAAAGATCAAATTTAATTTAGTTTCATTTGAAAACAGTTCCACAATCATTCTTGAGATACCATTTTGCAACAAAATTAGTGAGCCATAAATGCTGTTAAATTTATACTAGAGTGCACTCTGTGCCTATGGTATCATCTTATGAAATGACATACTCTTGGAAAGATACATATTCATGATCCAGTTTTTTCAATTTTGGCAAATATCCCCAAATAATTATTCAGTATAAGAGAAAAAAAAACTTTATGAAACAAAAATATCTGTTATTTCTGTAGAGCAAGATTAAAAAATTATTGTCAGCAAAGATCTATCTATAGGAAAATGGTTAAATAATTCACAGTTTACTGACAAAGACTAATTTATGTGATGGATTATGAATGTGATGAGTTTAGGAAATGATTGTGATATTAATTATGTTGAATAAAAGAAGAATACAACATTATTACAGAAATCATGAATATATCCACATGCAAGTATGTATATGTACGTATATTCAAAGAAATAAAAAGCTGAAATAGCTAAGAAGATAACTACATGTACTAGTTTCCAGTTTTTTTTTAATTTTTTAAAACTTATTTTTACTTAATTTTTTTAATTGCTAAGTTTTTAAATAACTTTTACATTAATGAAAATGAATAGAGGTGGCAAGTGTAAAGATCAGATTTGTATGCTAAAGTATGTGTTTGGGATTGTTGTAACTCGTGTGTATATTAAAAAATACAAATTAGCTGTGAAAATTTAATCTGTAGAAGATAAATGAGGATGTTACAGAAAAATATGATAATCTGATAGACATTTTCAACATTTGAAAAACTAGGAAAAGGGACTAAATTAGCTAATAGAAGAAAAGACTAAAAAGCAGAATTGAAACCAAACCTGCTGGAGTCAGTATTAACACTTTAGTAACAGGGTAATGCTCGGTGTAATTTAAAACATGTAAATAAAATGTGTCTTTTAAAAATGAAATGGACAAAAGTAGTAAGTACTCAGTACATGGGAGTGTTCAGTAGTCTTTGAATTACCCCTGTATAGGGTGTTTTTGGAAAGGATTCTTGCATTGAATTTGCTGGATGTTAGGCTCAAAATATCTAAATTCTTATAATCCTTTGATTCTGTTTTCTGTGTTTATGGAATTACAGTCATAGTTGACTTTAGAATCTTGGCCCAGGGGAACACAGTCAGATTCTGAGTGTATTTCAAACACAAAATCAGGCTGTCTAAAAAGATAGCATTGCATTAAGTTGGAAAATGGTTCTTCCTGATGGTTTCTGATAGTTTCATGACACTTAAAAAATGGTTTTTGATAGAACCCATGTAGTTCCCCATGCAGGAAGGAATGTACATATGTCTCTTACAAAGTCTAATTATGCTTGTCTTCCCATCAGAGCCATGGTCTCACACCCTTCTGATTTCAAGAGGCTCCCCGCTTAGTAAGAGATCCAGCTGGCACAGTTCTCTCTCAAGAGGCTGGCTGCCCCTGGCACAGCAGGGCAGTTAATCCAGTGTCTCTTCAGGGACTTGCCTTGCTACAGAGAGCAACCTCACAAGAGTCCTTTGGGGACACGCCTCAAATCTTTGCTTAGATGGAGACAGAAAAAGGGAACTTTGAAACAGGCCAAATATTTCAGGAGACAAATGTACAATTAGTTTTTCTTTCCCCCACCCTTTTATCATTAATACCACCTTTTTACATCCACCAGGCTATTTACAAGCCTTGTCTTCCCTCCGTAGGCACACTGGAAGCCTGCTTAACTGGCACTCAGAGGGCAGGATGGCATTCTTTGCAATTCCCTTGCAGTTGACTCAGAGCATTGATGGGAGGATGTCAGTTTTGCAAGGGCAGAAGTGTCCGCTGCTCCCCCTGCTCAGCCCCACAATGCTGGCTCATTTGCTGGAGAAGCTGAGTGCATTGTGTGCTCCCTTCCCTCTCCTGCCCCCTCCACATTCCTGCTGAATCTCACATTCCTCTAAGCACAGCCCAGAGAGTGCCAGTCTGTCGACAAGCCAGAGAGAAGACACTCTGCGAAAATGGGGCATTAATGGTTTGTGAATCCGAAGATAGTTAACTGATGGGTGCGTTCAATTAAGATGAGTTTTTCAGTTAAAAGGCTCCGCAGGAGGAGAGGCTTTCTTCTCATTTCTGGGCTACAAGCAGTTAATGAAGGAAGGCTATCAGAATGCCACCCGTGTTACCCAGAGCTGCCTCAAGATTCGGTACAATTTTCAAGTTACTTGATTAAGGAAAACTTGCTAGGAGGGATGAAACAAGCTGGAAGGTGATAATGAGAAGCGTGTATCATTTCTCATTTTTTTTTTTAATGGGTGACATCACCACCGTACACCTCACAGAAAATGGTTTTGGGTTTCAGTGTGATGCATCCTGAAACATTTCCCTTCTTAAACTTACATCTTCCTGGAGTCAAGTCTTTCTATGGCATATGTGGGTATACATTTATATTTTCAAGTCAAAGCCAGGTAGTTCCACTTGAGACATCTTTTATTGCTTGTTTTCTTCCATGTTGCCCTGAAGGGGAAGGTAACATCACCTCTTCCAATGTGTTAGCTAAATGCTTCCACAGGGGCGGTCCAGCGGCGAGGGCGCGTGAGTGAGCGGGACTGGGGACTGCCTAAGCGTGAGCCCTAATGTTGCCCTCACTGCCCTAAAACTCAGGCAGGATCTGTCACATCTCGGTCATCTTCAGGATCTTCCCCTATCTGTAAAAACAAACAAACAAAAAGTGGTGATGCTAACAGAACAGACTTCATAGGGCTGGCTAAGAATTAATGATATGTAAGGTAGTGCTGAGCACATCCCCTGGTGCATTCTAACTCTGCATCAGTTCCTGTGGGCTGCAGTTACGATCACATTTCCATTACAAGAATTTAGGTCAAGTCAGAGCACGTTGTTTTTAATCCCAGGGGCTTCTGTGAAACAGACTTCAGGAGAAATTGGCAATGGTTTAAAAAAAAATGTGGACACTTCGTAGACATGCTCCATGATACTTTCAAGATCCTGGGAGCCTTCTCTGGTCTTCCTTGCAGTTAATGTTCATTTTATAAAATGGCAGGGCCGTCTGGCTTCGAAATGGCCAGCAGTTAGAGGAGATGGATCTTTTAATGAAGAATGTTTGTCCGAAGGGCAGGTTCGATGTCTTTTTTCCAAAGGTACAATTAAATCACACTCCTTTTTATTTCCCACCCTCAGACTCAGTGCCTCAGTTTGCTCATCTGTGAAACAGGAATACCTACCTTTTGGGCTGTTGAAGGAAAAAGAAGAAACTAGCAAAACTAAAATGCCCAGAACCACTTCTCAGTAAATGATCCTTTTCATTTGAAATCAAGCTTACATGGAGGACTGACGTGGGGACCTGTTGTAGATTACCAACATTGTAGCTTCCGTTCTGATTCAACTGTTAAGTATCCGTTTGATCTTGCGCTGATCACGTAGGGTCTCCAAGCTTGGTTCTGTCTGCTATAAGAGGAAGGACCTTAGCAGCAATAAAATTTTGAAGTTGATTGAATGGGTGTGCTTTTGCCCCTCTACCTGGTTACATCGAGGCCAAGTTGTTAATTCCAGACTTAGAAAGGGGACTTAGGAGAATGTATTCTTCCCTAAAAATTATTTTGGTAGCTTTTGAAAAATGCAAACCAGTATGTTTGATTTTGTTCTTAAAGGGTCACAGCACCTATTGTCCCAAGAGAATCGTGAACATTTTCCATCTGGGAATAGGTCAGCAGTGTATCAGGCCTGGCCTCTGCCCCTGCAGATGCGTCCCACCCTCTGAGAAAGCCAGCAACAGTATCTGACACAGTGGCCTCAGGCAACGTGAATTCCACAGATGGCGTTAAGCATGTATTTTCATTTCCTCTGAGTTCACCAGCCTCCAGTGGGACAGGCGGATTGCAGAGAGAGAATACAGAAGGAAGGTGGCTTCTTTTCCCATGTTCTCATCTATTATTCATTTTAAGCCACTCCATCGCACCCATCAATTTAGACAGAATTGGAAGCTTCAGTTTGGAGAATTTCAGTCTCGATTTCCAGTGTGAAGGAAGAGGGTGGTCCAGGGGAGTCTAGCCGGCATGGTGTCTCCTTGAAACACACGGTGGCATTTCTGAGGGCTGCCAAGGCGGGTGTGCCTGGTGTGGGCCTCTGCCCACTTGGGAAAATCGTGTTGTTAGCAGTGGTCGGTGTGGCGACCAAGTCTCCTTTTAAGGATGCCTCTGAACTCATGATGACTTAGTCTCTGAATTTAATCTTGCATCCTCTCCACCCGTAAATAGTCAGTTTGCCCTGCACTCTGGTTTGTACCCATTTCTAATCAACATCAGTGTGCATTTCCATGCAAGTTGCTGTCATTGAGAATTTACCCTACAGAAGCCACTTTGATTGGTAAAAATTAGTCTGCTGTTGCTGCACCAGTGGACTGATGGTGTTCTCCAACAGCGTCCTGTCCGAAAGTCTGTCTGTGATGCACGTACCTTAGAACTATTTGCAACTGTTAGAAGAGACTAAACAAGGATACTAACTAAATCTCTTCCCAAGGTCTGGAAGTAACCGAATGCAGCAAGTCAAAACAATCGTGATATCCTAAAACATGAACTGTGCCACCGTCCTTAGAAGTTCTCGTCACACCTTTGGCTGAGGCGCTCTCCCACGCCCCCCGCCCTGCCTCCCCCCACGGTGTTTCATGTGGATCGGGGAAGCCTCTCAGGCAGTTGGGATGAGATGTGAAAGCGCACAGCCTGACCAGTGGAGGCCAGTTTGCTTCCTCTGTTTACATCAGTGGGTTCTCAGAGCATTTGCTCACAGATCAACAGCAGTGCCCAGCGTTTCCTTCACCTCCTGGGCAGTGTGGTCCGTGTTCCAAGTAGACCCCCGTCCTTTGCTGCTTCTCTACATTTAGAGAACAAGTTATACCAGCATGGTGGCTGCTCTCTGATGCAGTTTCTAAATCCTCTTCCTTTAGGGTCTGAATTCAAATGGGAATCTGTAAGCTTCTGGGTCAGTAATTTAGAGACTGGGGTATTGTCTTTAGCTCTTGAGAGTTGACATAGGCGTCCCTGGGATACATTCATTAAAGTGCTTTTAAACAGAGACTTGGTAGAGATACGCGGCACAAGTATCCTTCTGTGCACCTGGCTTAGGTGGGCAGGTTCAAGCCTTTTTCTTGCTGAAGGTCAGAACCAGGGTCAGATTTACAGCAAACCCGCTTATGCTGCCTGCTGCTCCCTTTGGTTTTTATCATCACAGTAGGTTTAACCTGACCAAGAAGTAATTACACCATTATTTTTTATGTGGTGCTTTATTACTCGCTTTTCAAAATTGGTTTCCAGCATCTCATGGGCTAACAGCAACAAATGCATGATTGTAATATTCGCTCCGCCCAGAGATGCGGGGTTATTGTGGAAGTGGCCACATACCCATTGCCCACACGATAACCGTTACTCCAAAACAAGTGAATTGCTTAGCCAAACATCTATTGATTGTAAGTCATCAGGGACCAGTATGAAGACCACCAGCATCCAAAGGAGAAGATTGAATTCTGGTTGCATATACATATGTGTTTTGTCAGTATTTTGTGGCAAGGAGCCCCAGTCCTCCATGGCTGCCAAGTCTAAATCTGGAGCACTGGGGTGCTCTGAGAGGTCAGTCTGGCTCCATCCACTTCTTAAAAGACAGGCGTCAAGACTGGGAGCAGAAAAACTCAAGAGCCATGGAAAATCCCAACATCCTCACCCCTCCTCCTCTGCTCCCAGAAATCAACCAAATCTAAAGGTGCGCTTGGCATCATGGTTTTTGTCTCAGGGCACCTGGATTTGTGCACCTTCCCTTAGGACTCAGGAGACTCCAGTGGGGGATCGCATGGGCTCTCCTTTCTTGTGATCAGCTAAGGGTCAGCTGGGCAAACAGGTCTGCCATCATCCCTTACTTACTCGATGGGTTCAGACCTTTGTATTGGGGGTTCCTGAGTGAGACAGAAGGAAGCCAGAGCCTCTGGGTTAAAGCATTCAGGAGTCTTCATCTTGGTCTGCTTTGATAGCTCCTCCCCAGACCGCTCCTGGCTGATCACCCAGCAGCACTAGATGGTGTGGACAATTTTAAGCTCCTTGTTTGATTTCAGTGACATTATTCCCTCCTGATATTGTTTCTATTTTTTTTTCACCTGCCTTTGTTCTTTTTGTCCCTGAATCTTGGTTCTCTTTTCACATCAGTGGTTTCAGCTCTTACTTCTCTCTTAACTTCATCCATAAAATTAACTGCGTCTTCGATCTTCTTCCTGAATCTCAGTCCTTTATTTCCAACTGTCTACGATACATTTTCATGTGGGTATCCTATTGGTCTTTTAAATTCAGCACGTCTGAAGTTGAATGTGTGGTTTCCTCCTCCCATATATCGTATTCTTCTTGCATTCTTTACCCTGCTAAATGGGCACCCTATTCATCTAGTCAGGTAGAAATGTCAGAGTCATCCTTTATTTTTTCTGATCCCTCACATCTACCATGTTACTGAGGTCATGTAAATCCCAGTCTAAAATACTCTGAAATCTACCTTGATCGCTTCATTATTAGCTGGTCTCTCATTTCCCATTTGGATTATTGTGATCGTTCTGACTTTAAAATCCATCTTTTATTGGACTCCTATGGTTATGTCTTTGAAATACAGATCTGATTGTGTCACTCCTATGCTCTGGAACACCTTTAAGAGCCCCTTGTCACCTAGCAGATACATTTCTCAGCAAAGCACTCAAGGCCAATACTGTTACTCATAGTCACTCTTCAGCACCCTACTCCCAATACGTAAGCCATGCTCTCCCCAAACTGGGAAGTCTAACTGTATTTGAACACATCATCCCCAGATCTCTGTGCCTTTGTTTTTGCTGCTTCTTTTGCCTCAAATTCTTTCCCCACCCTTCTTACTAGAAATATATCCAGGTCAGAGATGACCTCTTTGGTAAATGTTTCCCTGACTCCCATACAGATAATTATTTCCTTCTTCTATGCAATGTACTGTTTGTGCCTTAGTAATGCTAGTTTTGTATCTTCTTGAGTGGCTGGTTATAATCTTCCTGGGATTATAAACTCCTGGGGTACATCATAGTGTCTAGAAGGGTTTTCAGATGGAATTCTCTCCAGCTGGAGATGCATAGGAAGCTGGACCTATGTTGTATTTCTCTCTCTCTCTCTCTTTTTCATCTTCTTAAGTGCACAAACTTCTATATAGGAAGCATCCCATTGTACTGAATTAATAAAGCAATGTAAAGCATACCAAGTCTGGGGAAAAAAAATCCCATTTTAATTAATTATCTCCCACCTTTTTTTGCTCCCATTTTGTCACAAGATTTATATTGTTTTAAAACAACTGTGTCCTACTCCAGATAGGGCTCTATTTCAGAGTAGTATTTGAGAATCAGAGGCAGTGGAATCCTTTGAACTATAATATCAAATTAGTGTGAGCAGGGGAGGAAAGGCTGAACCCCAAGGGCAAGTTAAACGTACCTGAAACGTACCTGATGTCTCCTGTAATGATGTTTCCTCCTGTGTGTTTGTCACATTGCTGTAGAATCCCGTTTGTGTCTTTCTGACCCTCTAGACTCTGGAGTGTCTCAGGAGTGAGGAATATGTAAATATGTCTAATTTATCCCGTACTCCCCACATCTGCCCCTATTTCCAGCACACGGCAGGTATTCTATTATTAGTCATAGCAACTGCCTGCTGAGTGCTGTGTGCAAAGCACTGTACAAACAGTATCACATCACATCTTCACTGTGCATATTAGGAAGACGTAAAGAATGCGACTTTTCCAAAAGGCACTAGCTGGTCAGTGATACAGGCTGGATGATAATCCAGCTTTGTCTTACTCTGAAAGGGTTGGAATGAAAGGAAGAATTGTGCTGTTAGAAAAATGGAAGTCGAATGAGGTCTGGAGTAGGACATAAGTTGGGATAAAGAAAAGGATTAGAACAGATTGCACAGCGAGGGGTATACTGGGAGCAAGAAAAGCACTGGAAGAGTATCGTGGGTCATGGTTTTTGGAGACCTAGTCTGGAGGCCTCTTGGTTGTCCTGACTGGGCTGTTCCAGCAAAGAGGTTAAGAGCCGGGCTTGGGAGCCCGACTGCCTGGGCCTGACTCTCTAGCCTTTCACTCAGTAGCTCGGTGGTTGGGAGCAATATTTAACTCCTCTGAGCCTCAGTTTCTTCCTCTGTGTAATGGGAGTAACAGTAGTACTTCCCTTTATGATTGTGGTAAAGATCAGATAGGTTAATCCATGTAAAGTGGATTGGCACCTAGTACATCCTTAGGAAGGACTTAAGCTGACGCTGTTCTTGCATCAATAATTATTAGAAGAAAAGACACAATGAATGAATGCAATGGATCCGTGTAACATCTCAGCATTTAATTGCTTCTACGCTTCTGACTAGACCCATGCTTCCTAAACTTACGCACCCAGGTGTCCCTGCAAACGTACAGGGGTGCCGTGGATTATTTTCAGTTTGAGAGACACAAGTGATACTTTAAATCTGTCAGGTGCCACGTAAACTGCTGGTTCGGGGTAGTTCATAGCTCAACAGTAGATTGCACTGCATTCCTTTTGATTGTGTCACAGCTCTGCAAGGCTGAGTTTTCAGCAGGTGCTGTGATCCAAGGACGTGTCCTGTGAATATCAACATGGACTAAAAAAGAAGGCATCGATGTCCAATCATTTTTTTTAATTGTAGTTGATTTACAATGTTAGTTTCATGTATACAGCAAAGCGATTCAATTGTACACACACACACATATATACATACACATACACACAAATATTTTCAGATTCTTTTTCATGATAGCTTGTTACAAGACAGTGTCCAATCTTATTTCAAGGTCTGAGAAGTTGTTCAGTGCTCAACAGGAGCACACATCCCATTAGTATGTTTTGTGATTATTTTAGAATGAAATAAAAGTATTATTTCTTTCTTTCATTTCTTTGTATTATTTTTCATATGGCTACTAAATTGTTAGGATGTAAATATTAAGGATACAAATATTAAGTTGTTAGGGTATAAAAAGTAAGTGGTTTGGACCTACACAGTTAAGTAAACAGAATTGTTGGGCATTTCTCTTGGCCGGAGGGCACTGTGAAAAGATGACTGAGGCACCCGAGGTACTGTGAACAGAGGAAAGTTCAAGAAGCTCTGGGGTAGACAATGAATAAAGATACAATCAGGATGTGTGCTCAGGCTGAAAGGGAAGGGTTCCAGACTTAGTCAGGCAGAGAAGACTTTCTGGCTGAGTCGTAGGCTAATGATGTGCAGTAATAATAATCACTTAGGTTGGGTCAATAGCGAAGAAGGCTGACTTCATTTATTTTATATCACATGCTGTTTAGGTTGGAGTTGAGGCCGAGAACAATGTCTAGGCTTATCTGCAAGGCCATTGTTAGCTCTCTCCATAGCATACTTGTTATATGTTCTCTCTGAGTCCATTAAAATATAACCACATAAGCACTTGATCCTCTACTATCTCTCAGTTACAAGTACTTTCCTGTCTTCTTAGTGGAACTAATGGATTATTTGGAGTCCCTTTTTATGTCACTTTTCTTGGGATTTTTTTCCACCCCTTCCCAGTCTATCTGCAGAGCTCTGCTGTAACTTCATTATCCAACCCTTCTGAAACCTGGTTTCGAGGAAGCAACTCTGTGAACAGTGGGAGCAGTTTTCCGAGTTGTCTCATAAAACTGTGACATTAACAGTCACAAGCAGGCCCTGGGCCCGGAACCCTATGCTTGGTTAGCGCGCGGCTCGGAGAAGGGTTTCTGAGCTTCGGAGCCCGACTCGGTGCTGCTCCCTGCTGAGAGCCGTAAGTTGCTGGTAGCTTGTTCTGGGAGAGTAATAGCATTGTTGTTCAACAATTGTGTTGTTGAAATTCAGCTCCACTATGTCTGACAGTATTTATCTAAAATACTTTCCCTGGTGCGTGTTCAAGTTCCAGTAAACCGTGTCTTATTGTGCGACCTTTTCATTTTCCAGTGAAAAGGGATCAGCTCGTCAGATAAAAGCTATAAGCCGGAGTACAGGAAAAATGCGTGCTCAGAAAATCCAAGCATGATTGAAAACAAGATGTGTTAAATCAATGCGGTTTATCGCCTGCCTATTCCCGGCAATTGCTGTTCTAAGCTCATTCTGAACACACACCAGATGATAAAAGTACAGTGTTGAGCACTCGCTGGGGTGGGCATGCAGGAAAACATGTTTATCAGACAGGCCCGGTGATTTTACCCCCTTGATAACGGTTATTGTCAAAACTCTTTGGGAAGAAATCTGGAGAACAATTAGAGAAAGAATATTACTCTTGTTATATCAGGAGATATGCCAGGAGGGAAGAAAAGTATGGATTTACCTTTAAACATTACAAAAGACAGACATCGTGTGTTGGCCCCTGATTCTTAAAACACCATCATCCGTTGCATTGAGACAGTCATCTTTTTCTTGTTCAATTGAGCAAATCTGGCTTTGAAACCAAATCATAAATGATCAAATTAAAAAAATAAAATCATGGAGAACTTCAAGCTTCTGTTTGCTTGAGGGATTTGATTTTAGCTTTAAACTTGCATCAAATTTGGAAATCTAAATGAAGGCTCCTAGAAGGCCATGCTGCTCAGAGCACATGGTATGCAAAAGACGGGAGACTTTTCTCATCAGCTTTATTGCAATTAGAGAGCAGTTGCGTCTCCCTAATTATTGTACATACACCTACTTCCTGGTTTAGATGGAGTGTAACCCTCAGACAAGAAGGGGGTCTGCTTAAGAGATGCTCCACTTCTGCCAGTGACTTCTCACTAAGGACCTTCTAGCAAATACCAGCAGGTCTTGGTATGGAGTAAGTTGGGTTCATGTATCTCGACAGCACTAGGCGTCTCTTTTTCCCAAAAGACAAATCGACTTTTGAGAGCCCAGCTCAGATCTACAAGGAGAACTCGATGAGACAGAAGGCACGGTTTCCTGGTCATTTGTGGGGCAAGTTTAAAACAGCAGGGTGGTCCCCACCCCAAGAGCTTTGTGCTTGTTGCCGTGATGAGCTTTAAGTAAATAAATCAGGCCGAGCAACTTCCTCACCTGTATGAAGTCAGGAGTCTGAAGTCAGGATTTCGCCTGGGGCTGGATCTCTGTTTCACAGGTATTTTTACAGGAAGAGCGGAACCATGCAATTGGCTGGGTAGCTGGACTTGTCATTGTGCCGTGAACTGAGATTTATCAGTATTAAAACAGTCGTCCTGGCCTATAAGTAAAGCACTGAGGCTTGTGTTCTGATTTATGCAGCCAATTCTTTCTGTGCCTCAGTTTCTCACTTTCGAATTGAGAGTAATAACTTTTGACATTTATGTCAAGGGCATAGGAAGGAATCAATGAGCTAATGTCTAGAGCACTTTGGTATTGCTGGGAAAAGGGTCTTACAGACCTCAGGGTGTCTGCGAAATGACCCTTCTACAAGTAATCATTGTGATCGCTCACTTCTATTAAGAACTTTCAGAGGAACTTATAACTTAGAGAATAATTGAGTTCTGGAGGCAAAAATCTTCAAAATTAGTTTTCTTTTGCAGATGCCTTTAAAAGTAACCCATCGAACTGTGAATTGGTATAAATTTTATGAAGGGCAGTTAGGAAATATATGTATCAAAAGGCTTGAAATGTACATATTCTTTTATCCAAGAATTTCTCCTGAGTGTTGTTCATTATAGTACTTCTTAAGCAGTTAAAATTTGGGGGAAAAATATATCCCCATTAACAGGGGAGTTGTTGCCTAAGTTATGGCCACTCATATAATACAATATGCTACAACCATTAAAAAGGATGAGGTGGATATAAATACGTATATTATCTATACGTATAGAAAATAGTATTGTAAAAATGCCTGAAATATAAATAGCGGTTATATACGAGTGGGGGTATTGCGAGGTTTTTTTTCCCTATTTGTGTTTCTTTTGTGCTTTTTGTGCAATAAGGATACGTTCCTTCTAGATTTAGAAACACAGTAAAGCAATTTCCATTCTGAAAAACAAAAGCAAGTCACTCTTAATTCTTTCTTCCTGCCCCTGATTGCTTTTTGCTTCTGGAAGAGTTCTTCATTTCCAAACATCTGCAAGTCCTTTGCCTTCCAAGTGACAGGCCTCAGGGCCTTCCATCTCTTTCTCCCAGAGCCCCCGCGTGTCTTCATCCCGGGCTCCGATCCACCTTGCAGGCCCCTTTCTCTCTTCCGTCTTTACCTTGCAAGCTCTGGCTCCAGTCTCGGTAATGAGTACTCAGCCACACAGGCCCACGACACCTCTGAGGGTGCCCTCGGTGGAGAGAAATATTGCTTCCTTTGCTTGATTTTTTGAACCTCAGAGTTGTTGCTCCACATCAGGAGGTTTGGAGACTACAAATAAGAAGGCAGAGCATGATCAAAGCCAGTCTGGAAATGTTCCCTTGGCTCCTATGCTGGTGAATTCTGCCCATGTTGCCTTCATCCTGACACCCTTCTGGTTCGGTTACAGCTCTCTGCAGCTCAGTGAGCCTCTTCCCGAAGCACTCCTGAACCTCGCCGGCTTCCAGGCAGGATGCCAGGCTGTGAAAGCACTTCCCGCAGAAAGCAAGGGCCCTGCTTGTGAGGGATCTGGGGTTAGGTTTTTGGGGGAGCGCATCCCTTCCACGGAGGGATGCCCCAGCATACCGCTTGTGCGCTCCACAGCTAGGCCAGTAATGAAACGCCCAAATGGCTGGCAATGCAGCAAGTCCCTTCATGAACCGTATTTCTGGCCCTTGTTTAGATTTCTGGTTGGTTTTGCGGTTTCTGTCTTTAAAGTCAAGTCTTAAAGATAGGTTCGTGAAGATAACTTGCAGTTTTATTGTTTACCTCTGGTTGTTAATTTAGTGACTGAGGGAGAAATGGGGCCATTATGGCACAGAAAGACTCTGCCTCATGCGTATGTAATAACTCTCGTGCCCAGAATGGATCTGCCTCGAAGGGAAATGCTCTGCTGTTATTCCTTTAGTTCAAACGTAGAGTAGTCACCAGGGAAGCTTGGAGACCCAGGTGCTGGGTTTATCATTGCCTCTGCTCTGAGGCTTTATTTATTACTTGGCGTGGAGTCTAGATATTTGTTTGGACATTAAATGGCAATAGAATATAAATATTACCTTTCTAATATCTGCATTTCTTTTTATTCCCAGTCAAAATGACTTCATGTCACACAGCCATTAAAAAAAGGAAATTAAAACCCCAGAAATAGGGTAAAGCAGCGCGGTGCGCCGCTGAGCTATAAAAAGCAGGGGGACTCTGCGCGCTGAAGTTGGAACAGCACCCAAAGCGCGCCTCCCCGGAGGAGTGGGGAACCCAGCCTTTCCCTGCCATTGTTCCCAGGAATAAGTATCCTAGAAGTTAAATCAGTTTTCTTAACTGACAATGCATTTGTCTTGACTACATGATTTTAATTTGGAAGTAAATCCCCTTAAAGAGAACTTTATTTGATGTGTTTGTGAAGTGGATTAAAGAAAAAAGCCAACTAAGGCATGGAAAGGCCACAATCCACACATATATTTGGTTAGGATTTACTCATTACCAGGCGTTTTAAATGCATTTTGTCATCTTGTCCTTATTAGGAGCCCAGAAATACCTAGTTGTGTCCCTCTCAGTTTTCTTTACATATAGCATTTCATGCTGCGTAAACATTTGGACCCTGGAAAGAGCTTTCTATAACCAGAGCTGCTCTGTCTTGACCAGCACCTCGGTCGAAGCCCAAAGGGGGAGTGCTCTGCATAGACTGGTTCTGCCTGGAAAGTTGCTGGTTTCCTTCAGGGGGAGTCTGAGATGGTGCGATTGGAAGGGAACCCCAAGCCATTTACAAGCAGACCCCACACAAAGCCAGATGAAGTGGTTTGATTTTTTAAAAACTATTTAATTAACGCTTCCTTTTTGAAAAGTAATGACTCTGATCCAGCTGAGGGCAGCCCCGTGCATATATCCTATTTTTCTTATCAACACCCATTCCCTGCCTCCCGTCAGAGCTGTGAGACGACCCTTCTGAAATCTCAAACAGATCCATCTGCCTGCAACCTTGCTCTCCGCACAGCAGCATTTAATCTCGCCTTTTGTATTTCAGACTTACTGCGGTCTGTGTGCACTGCTCCCCGAGGTCCTCCTGGGCTCACTCTGCTAATAGTCCGTACCTACCTCTAGGTTTGAACAGGATGGTGGAAGGCATCTTGACTTCATGTGTTTGTGGCTCCCCTGTAGCCTGATCACTCTTGAAGTCCCTGCGGAGTGTGGTGTGATCCTAGTGTCAGAAAGAGGAGCAGAGGTGGTGACCCACCATCTGACCATCAGGGAGGCGAGAGAATGGATTGCTGAGCAGGCATGCCTGGCTGCAAAAGTGGGAGCTGGCTTCCACTACAGTGATTCATCTGTCTTTGGGTTTAGGCTGTGTACACCTTTCAGAAAGTTTATTTTTAAGGGCTTATAGTGCTGTGGCACAAAACCGTTGATTCCTACCAGTGCCATTGGGACACATGGGAGGCACTAGAAATGATTATTAAATCAGTGGACAGTTTTATTATCTCGTGGAATTTTTAAATGCCACGTCGGTCCCTTTTTATTATGATGATTTAAAAATTGGGGATGTCCTTCTTGGGGATTATGGATTTTTCTAAACCTCTGAGCCTCCCTTATTCCATTACCATCCCTAACTGGTTTAGGATCACACCCTCTCGAACCCTGTTCAGAGTGTGGACTAGGTGTTTGGAAGCAGGGTGCCATGAGGGGCTCCCATCATTGCATTCCATTTGCAATTTACAGCTTCATTTTTTTTTTCTGTTTTACAACCTAAGATGCTCATACTTCTTTATTTGTGATTAATTACGCCCAATTAATTTCTTTTTCTTTCTCTGCTGGATTCTCGGAATTGTCCCAAGTTTTAGAGGGAAAAAACGGACTGGTCCCATTCCTTCTGGTGCCCCCTGAGCCCTGTGCTTGAATACAATGAGGTCACTTTGTTGAAGGATTAACTTTATATTACATTCTTGCAGAGTAGATGTATGTCCCTAAGGTACCACTACCCCCACTGACAAAAATAAATATACCATTCTTTATGATTCCTCCCCGTTACCCTCTCTTTTGACTTTCAGAGAGTTTATGAATAGTCACATATTTATACAACTGGCCAAAAGTACACTACTTATTTTTCTTATGGTCTGTAATAACCTAGGCAAGGTTATTAAAGGGTATACAGACCCTCTTTTAAGGCAGAGTTTCTTATGTCATTACTTTATACAAGCAGGTCAGATTCCATCTCGGCAACAATCTCTTGCTTTTAACCTTTTTCTCTGATTATAAAAGTAATATATGTTCATTGTGGAAAATGTAGACAATATGCAGCAGAAAGAGGAGGAAAAGCACTTTAAGACCCACTTCTTAGAAATAACTACTGGCATTCTAGTTTATACACAGAAACCTTTTCTTTATTCTCTGAGTATGTTCATTTAAAAAAAAAGTGTTCACCTTGTAACATGCTCTTGTAATCTGCTTCTTGATGTAGCAATGGATTATATGCCAGCAAATATTTTTTTCCTATGTTTTTTCCCAAAAGCGTTGCTTTTGAAGACTGCATCATATTCCAGTGAGTGGGCTATAATTTAACCAGCCCCAGCCTTAGACATTTAATCCATTTTCAGGTTTTTTTTTTTTTTTTGAGTATTAATTGGATGGCTCCTCTCACTCAGTAACTGATTTGATTTTTTTCTCTAGTTAGTGCAATCAGAGAAATCATCATGCACCTTTGAATTTTTTTTAACATTTTTTATTGATTTATAATCATTTTACAGTGTTGTGTCATGCACCTTTGAATTTGACAAGCTTTTTCTTGCATATCTTTACTGGTACCTTTGTTTACAGCACTGGACGAGGCCAACGTAATATTCAATACCTAAACTGATGGCAGGTTAATATATTTAAATATATGAGCATAGAGCAAATCCTAAAGGCATGGGAAATAAAAAGCTTTTGTCCCTCTCTCTGAAATATTTCCTCTCTCAGAGCATACTTCCATACACTAGATGCTTATTTCTCTTTGAATAATGAGTTTAATATATCTAATTCAATTACTCTTCGTGGCAGCACAATGACTTCTCCTCAGCTCTTTAGCTATTAGTTCCATATGATATTTGAATCAGTTCTTTTAATTGCAGATGTTAGACGTCGGTCATTTGGCTGTGCGTTGTTCCTATGGCCAGAGGAACGCATCCTTCCCCCCACCCCAGTACATCAGACAGTCGTTCGGTTAACAACCGTGGGTTTCTTGACACCATGGAAATTAATTCATTATGCAAACAACTGAAGGGGTGGGTCAGCAATTCAAGTTTTACTGGTGGCTTACACTGAAAAATAAAGCCAAGAATTAGAATTTTCAGGATGCTGAATTTATATCCTCAGGTATTAAAATGATACATTTAATTGTCGGAAGCTGCTTTTACGGTTAAGCTTCTTTGCTGGCAATTAGCATTATGGGTGGGAGACGGATGTGATATACAACTTAAACCTAGGTGCTCATTCATGTCACTCTCGTGCATTTCTTGATTAAATACCGTGGATTTTACGAGTAACAGCTTCCCTGCATAAAGAATTCCATGGCTTTCTCTCTACAAGTCTAACCTGAAAAAAAAAAGAAAAGAAAAAAAAAAGAATTCTTCTCCAGGGTTTAGAAAGTAATTCATAAAAAGAGGGGAATAATAAATATTGTGCCCAAACTCATATGCCAGAATAGACAGTGAGATTTGGTACACCTGGGTGTCGTTTTAGTTCATTTCCACAAGAGACAGGTTGAAAGTTTACTGTTTGGAAGGAGGGAGGGGGGGAGATGGCTAAACCTCCTATTTGCAAAAATGATTACATTATCTTAAATGAAAATGCTGCTCAATTAGCAACTTCAACAAGCCTTGTATTTGCGGGGGGGAAAAATCTCTTTAATAAAAAGTTACCTGAAGTTCACTCCAACTTAAAATATACAAGTGAGGAAAAAGTACTTAGTCTGATTTATGTGTCTTTTGGAGGGGTAATTATTGGCTTTTTACTCACCTATGCAAAACAATGTACTTTTGTAAACGGATTTCTGGCCACTTTATGCAGCCTTTTTTTTTTTTTCTCCTTTTTTTTTTCTTACATAAAAAGTAAGCACTGTCAATCAAGGAATTTTAAGGTTTATTTCCTCTTTAGAAATGATTGATAGCCTTTTAGATTTACAAGTTGACAAGTTAAAGGGTTCTACTGGTATAATTATGTACTAAATTCACAGTCTTTCAATTTAAATGTCCTTTTAAAACCACAAGATTATCATACCTGTATTTTGAAAAGTGGGCCTGTCAGTTTGGGTTGGTATACAAATTGCTTCCATTAGCCTTGGGACCTATTTGAATTTAATACAGTTTTTTAAAGTTAGTGGTAGTACGAATCTTACTTTTAAAATTTAGGTTAATGGAAATGCATTTCAAGTCAAGCACGTGGCACCTTGTTTTCTAAATGTATAGATAAACACCAGAACTACAAAGGCTGTCTTTTTATTCAGTATGGGAGAAAATGTGCGGTTGAATCCTTTGCTTACACGCAAAAAGAAAGGGAAAGAAAAAAGCCGCCCGCCTACCCACTGCTTAGAGGACGTGGGGGACACGGGTGGAGGGTGGGGCTGCCATCCTTTCCTGGGCAGGCGAGGAAGGCTGAAGACATCTCATATCTTGGGGAGGAATTTCAAAACTGACACAGCAGAGTCCACTCTGTGTTGAGTTCAAGGATGCTTTGAGGAAGGCGTCGTCAGCGTGGGTACCAGAAGGCCCAGCGTCTCCCAATCCTATTGCAGGGCTGCTCTTCTGTTAGTCTTTCTAAGAGTTCTTCTTGGAGGCCCAGCTGCTCTGCACTAGTGCCCAACAGAGGTTAGTCTTCTCCTTGAAATAGTATTGATGTTGGTGAATCAGTCTGTCATCTTGGATGTGGGGGTGTCGTGTCAAGGGCATTTCCATCCCTGTCTCTTTTTTAGATTCTCTCAAGGGTAGAATAGGCTTTTTACGCTGAGAAGATCCAGTTTCCCCTGCCCCTCAGCACACACTTGCAGGCTTACTGGCCACAGATGGCACCGAGAGGGTGTATCAGCTGAGGTCCGCTAGAGATTCTGCAGCTAAGCAAAGACGTTATTATTATTACTTTTATTGTGGGATGGTTCCTGTACAGTAAACTACACATATTTCAAAAGTACACTTTGATGAATTTTGATAGATATGTACCCCAGGGAAACCTCCACCACAATCAAGACAGCTAAGATGTCCATCACTCCCCAAGACGTGCGATTTCTGAATTCCAAATTTATCCCTTCCCACTTCCCTTCCCCCCGGGTAACCATAAGTTTGTTCTCTCTGTCTGCGAGTCTGTGTTTTGTAGTTAAGTTCTTTTGTGTCCTTTTTTTTTAGATTCCACATATAAGCGATGTCATATGGCATTTGTCTTTCTCTTTCTGGCTCACTTCCCTTTGCTAAGCAAGTACTTTTAATTCTGCTGTTCACCATCTATAGATGCCCTTGGGCTTGCCCTTGGACAAGCCCTCTAGTGTTTTGACCTAAGCTTCTGACTTAAGGGAATCCCAAAACCTGACATCAAGTTCCATTTTACTTTCTATTTTCAACAACGTAAGGAATATAGAATTTGGCCAGAAGAGCAGAGTTCAGGACCTGCTACTCATGGGCTTTTGAGTGAGTCAGTCCCCACCATGGTAAGCGGCAGAAGTGGATGGTGGAAGTATTCATGAAAAGGGATCATTCGTCCAATCATTTTATGATCTAATTCAAAAGTATCAATGAAACTTTGGACTTCCCAGTTATTTCTGCGCCATCAGTGTTGCAGGTCATGCATTGTTTTATTTCTTGAAATTGTTCTAATTGTGTGACTTCTTCATTGCAGCGCTCAATGAACCCACCATCGATTATGGCTTCCAGAGGTTGCAGAAGGTTATTCCCTGGCACCCTGGCGACCCTGAGCGTTTGCCAAAGGTCAGTCTGTCTCCTCTTTGGTTTATGGTCTCTGAAAACTTGGGCTTGGTTGATTGGCAGAAAACTTTGCCATTGATAAAAAATCAGTTCATAGATTAGCAACTCAGTATTTTTGTGCTTTGTGGGTTTAATATTTATTATAAGGTAAGCAATAATACGGTAGCAAGCACTTCTGTGCCAGGTAATATATATTTTATGTATATGTTTATTTTTATGTATATAACTGTCATTTCTGCCTCTCAAAAGCCCTCTGAGGTTGGTACTGTTACCCCCTCTATTTTAGAGGATACAGTAACCATAAATAGAGGTTAAATCATTTGCCAAAGGTCACACAGCATGTAAATTGCAAGACTGAGATTCAAACCCACACAGCCTGGCTTCCAAAGTCCAGGTTATTAATCACGACATCCCATCAATTCTCGAGGGGAAAAAGAACATTGCCTTTTTTACCCCCTGAGGATCTTTACTTATTCCTGGTGAGGGGGCGAACAGCTGGTGCTCCCAAGAAAACATACTGGTAGATCTCGCAATGGGGCAATTAGGACATGAGCTTCGTACCTCTGGAGGCATCCGACCTAGCAGGGAAATAAGGCGCAAGTGAGAGAAATTAGATACAATTTCAAGACAGAGAAATAAGTGTTATACAGCACTCGCTATGTCATCAATTGCCAATGCACGAGACGGGAAATGCACATTTATTGATTTCTCTTCTGTACTTGTTATCAACGTTGGGGTCCACCTCTGCCCCCGAAACTGATGCACAGACTGAGGGGCCGGCGGGGTGGGTGAGGGGCGCGACGAGCCTGGAGAAGGTGAAACTGTGACAAGCAGAGCCTGTCTTCTCCTGGACCGCAGGGGAAGAGCCACACTCCGTCTCAACCCCAAGTTCCCATGGCAGCCTCGCCCCCTCTGAGTGCTGTTGACCTTGGAGAAGCTCCTTGAGAGCATTCCACCTGAGGGAGAAACCCTATGATGCGTGGTCTGTTCGCAGCCTTGTCTTTGAAAGGGGCCTCCATCTTACACGGCCTCTCACCCTGGCTCATTCTTGGTGAGCAGTGAAAGAGTCGGACAATAATAGCGGACGACCCTCTCCTTCCACAGCACAGACGAGCCATGGAGACAGTTACCTGCAGGCCCCTTGGTCTGGCACGATCTCTGCTCCCACGTGTTTCCTGTGGGACAATCAACAGTAATTTTGTAGCACAGAGGCGTAAATAATGTGTCCACCTCATGGTCAGTGCCTGTGGCGTCCCCATGGTAGGAAGAGGCCATGCGTGGATTGCCAGACTCTTCCCACTGTTTCCGTTTGGGGACCGACCGTTTTCACTTTCATGTGGGATTTGATGTCTCTAGAGTCTGCAGACGGGACTGGAGAGTCAGATCGGGCAAGGGGGGGACTCAGAGCGCCCGCACCTGCCAGCTCTGCATTCTTCCCACCCCTCCCCCAAATTATTTCTCTCTCTGTGCCTCAATTTCCTTCTCTGTCAAATGGTGATGATAATATTTCCTACTTTGGGGGTTTGTTTTTATCATCACTTACTTAGCACTCAACAAAAGGTAGCTGTGATTACTTGCCAGCAGGGCGAGAGTGGGACCCTGGCTTCTGAGAGCTCTCCTAATAACCAATCTCTGGAGACCAGGAAATCCTCATCCTGGTCAGCAGTTGAGTGTGAGGTTTATCTTCTGTGCCTCAGTTTCTTCATCCATAAAATGGGGGTAATAATCGTGCCGACCTCGGCAGGATCCCATAAAGAAAAAAGGGGAATCTCGGGGGTGCCTCGGCATAGTTTCTGGTCCACAATTGCCACTCTATAAATATTTACTGAAAAATAGGAGACAAACTTGGTTTAATGGCTGAGGTCTAAGGCAGCCAAGTGGTACTTTTCTTATTCATCAAGAAAGAAGAGAAACAGGCATATACGGTTGAGTTTTGTGTACTTACTTTAAAAAACATTTTCCCGGTTGCACATCATGTTCAGAAACGTTGAACAAATAGCATGGGCACGTGTCCCTCCGTCCCCGGTGGCCTGATGGTGCGATTCCCAGCCCCTTTTTCCTGGGTTTGGGAAGAGTAATCAAGGACACAATGGGTTTGTGTGTTAAGGAAACACCCCTCAGCTTGCATCCAGCCACTTGACCGTGCAAGGGCTTTGGCCGGAGCCCACCCCAGGAAGCGCTCAGTGTGACTCAGATCAGAGTGGTGTCCTCCTGGCTCCAGATGGGGAGGTGGAGTGAGAGTTCAAGAGCAAGGTCAGGGAGGGGCGGATGGAGCCAGCACGAGGTGTTCCTGTGTTGGACCTGGGAGGTTTACACTCCGCGGTCCATTGTTAGGGGGATAAAACGGGCTCCGCCTTTCTCAGAATCGTGGTCAGTGTTTGTCAAACAGGAGTGTTTCAGTGAGCCAGGGACCACACACCTTAAAAAGCAAACTCCGCTTTATTAAACCCATGTGTTTGTGAATAGACAAAGCTAGATTCATACAACTACCCACATATTCTGTCAAATAAAACTGCGCCCAAGACCAAGCAGACAGCTCTCCGTAATAATGTGCCTTTGTCCACTGGCTGGGGCTGTTTTCAAAGACCTCGTACAGGCTCTGTTTTATTGGAGCCCCTCTTGTGAGTCGAGTCAGGAGAGCAGGCATTATCCCCGTTTACCGTGTGGGAACAGGAGCGAGTTGACCCCTTCTCTGTAAATTATTTCGTCCCTGAAAGTCACCGTCAGTGATCGCTGCTGCGCACACAGATTTGAAATACTGTAATTACGCTCACCCAGATGTCTCTTGGTTTCCTTTTTCATAAGTGCGTGGAGAAGGGCAGGCTGAGGGTTTTTAAGTGGTGGCATTCAGTTCTGTGTCACACAGAAGGGAGAGGAACACGTGACCAACTTTGGGGCGAAGGTTGACTTTTCTTATATCGGGGTTAGAGGGTAGGGGCCGTGGTCAGTTGGAAACTTGGAGATGCTAAAATGCAGGATGCCATCCAGAAATGTTGGGCAAGGAGCTGTCTCTGATTTGAAGGCAGAGGTGTCTCTGTCCCCTTTCCCTTTGTTGGTGGTCAGCCTGAGTGATCAGCGAGCACGAGCGTGGCTGGCATTTCGGGCGTTAGCAGTGAATCCCAGGAAGCAGGTCATGCTCAGTTCGTGCCCAGTGGGTGCCTGGCATGGCTTTATCAAAGTTTCTGAAGAGCACAGAGGCCAAGAGAGTGGGCTTTCTGGTCAGGTGGACGTGGATTTTGAAAACCAGATGCACTGCCCCGTGCACATGACCCAGCCTCCCCAGCCTCAGTGTTGTCCTTTGTAAAGCAGCTGCCCCCAGCATGCAAAGAGGTCTCTCTGGCATACAGGGTGACTTCATTAAATGGGGGCTACTGTTCCCTGCAAGGCGGCTACTCCCAGTTCACAGAGTCAGAGTTCCCAGAGGGCTGGTGACTTGCCACCATCACAGCAAGCAAGTGGGAAAACCCAGATTGGCACCCCGGTCCTCCAGCCTCACTGTTACCACTGCTCCAAGTTCCCATTTCCCCGCCAGATCCGGAAGCCCAGATAATTCTGCCTTGATTAGCTTCTCTCCCATCCCTCGTCTGCACCTCAGCCCCATCCTACTAAAACTCTCACCACTTGTCTTTCATTTCCCCACCAGGAGGGGTTGGCACAGGGACCTCCACAGGGCAGACACGTCTCTTCTCCAAGAGCCAGTCCCTCTTTTAGAGAAAGTAAAGCCGTTTGAGAAAAGTAACAAAGGCGGCATTTGTGTATTTTGCTTTATGGAGCTGAAAATATCTGGTAAATTGATCCAGTGGGAGTAATAAATACACATTACTTTATCTTGTTCCTCATGTCCTATACCCCTGAGCCTCGATACAACACCACCACTTAATAGACTTAAAAAAGAGTAATTACACTCATTGCTTGTGTGATTTTTCAGCCCTCCCAGCCCTGCCTGACCTTCTAATTTAGCTCACCGTGTCTAACTAATGCATTTATATTCATCTTTTATGAGGCATGTACAGTGCAGAGTTGACTTTAGAGCCTTTTTCAAGCTGTCCTCCCAGGTTCCCAAGCTGGTGAGTAGTCGGAAGAGCAGGCACTGCTGGTCCCCACACCCCCGCACGGACAGACAGCCCAGACCCGCGGCTCGCAGCAAAATTTTTTTTTTTTTAGCCTTTATGAAACATCATAAAAAGTATTTATTACATTTTTACTTTAAAGCTTTTATACATTCTAGCATTATTTACAGCTAAACATGCAGGCAAAAGAAGCGAGTGTTTTAAAAATGATCACTGTTAATGTTTCTGCTTGTCAGAAGTGCTTAAATTTTCCTGCACTTTGTCTAAAAACTTAGTACTGTTGCCTTTTAAGAACAACACATTTAAAAGATCTCGCAAGTCAGATTTGCAAACACTGCTGACAGTTTGTGATGAATGATATTGCAAAATTTGCAAGATGTTTGTCATTTTCGCACAGCCGACATATTAAAGGAACAGGTTAAGAAATGTGAAACCCCTATGGAAAACAACCATCCCCAACAAAAACCCAAACAAACCTCCACCAAACCTTGAACCCAGAGAGCACACGCTCCAGAATCTCTCACCCGGGTTCTCGGTCCCCACTTCCCCCTCCGCCAGTGGAACCCAATTGTTCTCAGTGCATTTTCTCTCACCATATGGTCTCCTCATTACCATACATTAAGAGTCCATATGGGAAACTTGTGAAATGAACTGTATTCATTTTAACTGCCAGATGAGCAGCCTTTTGCTTTGCAAGCTTAGCTTAAGTCATCTGCTGTCTTCGTGTTGTTATGGCAACACGGCACCAATAAAAAATTCTAATCTACTGTAAGTGATCACAGTATTTTAAGAGCTTGCCTATAACTGCCCTCAAAGGGGAGGGAGGAGGAAGGGTTGTCTTTGTCCAAGGAGCAAAGGGTTGTTCTTCATTCCAGCAGGTGTCAGTAGAGAGGCTGGTGAGATGGAGAGTGAGGTGCTGGGGTGGCCATTGCGCAGCAGGTGTGGTGGGTGCTGGCAGCGAGGGAGGCGGACTGCAGAGGGATGGATGGTAGAGAGGATGGATGGGAGACCCTTTGGGGTGAAACCAGAAACCATAGTTCTCCCAGCAGACACGTGACTCTGCTGGTGTGGGGCTGCCCACCATGAATGAAAGTCGAGGTTCTGAACAACACAGGCAGCAAATCCTCACGGTGGCTTCTCCCTTGCTGGCATGTGGGAGGAATCTCCGCCTCCGGGAGCCTGCTCTTCCTGTGCATGGGGAATTAGTCATTTCCAGCACCGTGCTAATTAAGAGTACCTTAAAGTAATGGCAGTAGGCAGCGGCATCCTTAAATATAAATAATTTTCACCTCCGCAGGCCGCATGATAGGTTTCATCTCTGTCGCTCTGTCTGTATTGAAAGTGAATGTTTATAGTCTCAGTTCATCCGTTCACATTAGCCTCATGCTGAATATTTAAACACAGAACAATTTGAACCCACCATGAAGGAAGACAGTGACTGCACTTTCATTTGGAACAGCAAGGGCTCATCTAATAATAATTTAGTAAATCAGCCATTTAGTGGCTCGGTTGTGCACTGCATTGTGCCAAATATTATCCAGCTCCACTGTACACTTGCAGAATTGAAATTCAGACTCTCGTCACAGGCACGGTTTTTTGCTCAATGGAGAGGTGAGACCCCAGATCACCCTCCCTAAAGAGCGTTCGTGTTTAGTGATTTATCATAAATGCAGAGCTGGGGCAAAATGAGACCAACTGGAGTCGGCTGTATACAATGTATTCTAATTATGCTTTTATTGTTTTAGTCTTTATGCAAAGACTATCCGTGATTCAAAACCTGCAGTTGCCATCAGTGAAAATACGAGTAAGAAATCTTTGCATAACCATGTTGCCTGTTAGCAGAAAAGGGGGATGACTCAGGGCTTCAGGAAAGGGCCAAGAAACCCCATGTCTTCATCTTCCACACAGTGACGCTGGCCTTTCTCTCTCGCCTTACTCATTTTTAAATCTCTTTTCATTTCAAGAAATTCTATGAACATTCTATCGAGGAACCAAAATGACTCAAACCAAAAATATAGCGACAAAAGCAAATCATACGGTATACCCAGCTCTTAGGAAAAGCCCGCTTGAGTTTGACCCAAAAACCATTTTGTCTCTGCATTCTCTTGTCAAAAACACAAACTATGGAGTGAAGTTCCTTTCCCCTTCTCTCCCATGGGTCTGCCAGAAGACAGAAAAGCAAAGTCCACTTCCTCATTTTGATAATATGCTCAGTTTAGGGGCTTGGTGTCCCTCCCTCTTAAGCTTCTTTTATCAAGAGTTCTTTTAGCTGAGTTCTGTGCACCCTTGAAATTGCATATGGAATTGTGTGTATGTGTTACGAGCATGCACATACTACTTTTCTGGGGAGGGAGATTGTAGCTTCATTAAAAAGGCCATGGCCCCCACAAAAGTTATAATTCTCACTCTTTTAGATTATTTATTTTATCTTTAACTGACTGACTCTGCAGTAAGTTACTCTGTCATTATTGAGTCATGCCCATTTTCGAGATGAGGAAACTGAGGCTCAGAAGACAGCTCACGCAGTTGGGTGGTGGAGGTTTTCTACCTCACCAAACTTCTTCACCGTGAGTCTGTTCAGAATCTTTCACAATCTTTTGCAAACAGGATCGCGTCTCAAGCAGGACTTGGGCACATAATACACCTTGACTCTAAGAATGCATATAATTTGCCCAAGTTCTCTGGACAATGTTATTGCTGCCTGTTGCTCAGTAAGCAGTAAGTGTGTGTCTCCTGAGCTGGGTGCTGGCCTTAACCCTACTTCACAGATGAGGAAACCGAGGCAGGATTTGAACCCCACACTAATACACAGCAGAGCAAGGAATTGAGCCAACTCCACCGAGTCCAGAGCCAGTATCCCTCAGCACAGCCTCCGAGAACTAAGGAAAGGGAATTTTAAGGAAAAAAGGCAATTTTGCAAACTACTCTTTAAAAGTCCCTCAAGCTTGGCCAGGGAAAGAGGGAAGCGGTAGACTGTTAGCTCACCGATGGCCGAGCCAGGGGACAGTGGCAGCCGGGATGAAAAACTCACACATACAAACCTTGGAGATGATTCTTTGTGTCTTTAGCTGCAGAATCATCATGGTAAGGACTTGTAGTAACGGTTACTCCGATAGCTGAATTCTGGAGCCTCCTGCAAGTTCTTTTTCAGCACTGAGCTCTTAATGAGGGGCACCAAGTGTAACCTCCTTCAGGTCACACCCTGCATACGGGGACCTTGAATATTATTACTCATTCGTTCAAGGGGAAGTCACAGGAGGAGCAAGGCGCTAACTCCCCTCGACCCTGTCACCATCCAATATCGTCGTCTTAATGGCCAAAGCCCTTAGAAGCGGAGACCCTGAGAGGTCTTTGGCCTTGAGTAACACTTCAATTAAGCACTGAAGTCGTAAGAACGAAGCCCCAGCCACCTCTAGGCAGTGGATTTTAATTGCAGTTCTAGTCGGGACCGTCTGTAAAGCCTCGGGAGTCATCATTTACAGACACCGTTCATCTGGAGGTACCTATGATAACCAATGGTGTTCCACAATTTAAGAAACAAAAGTCCACTCTGTTTGCCCAACCGCCCCCCCCTTAGATATCCTGAAAGAACAGCCCGGTTCCAGCCTGCACACATCACTTACTCAAGTTTAACTACACGTACTTGTCCAAAAATATAAATACACACATACGTTTGTGTACACACACGCCAAACACACATCCACAGAACAGCCACAGACACGCACAGGACAGTAAATCTCTTTGTTTACTCAGAGGTCCTTTTACTTTCAAACTAGATATTTTTTCTCCTCTGCCCTGGGGAAGGGGAAGCCATGGCCAAAAGACAAAGAGAAACAGAAGTAGTTAATTTCTGGCTTTTGTGTTTCTAAGAGCCCAGGCCTTGGCAACTTAAAAGAGTTTCAAGGGTAATTTTGACTCTGGGCAGTTTTTGTTTCATGTGCTGACTTTACAACCTACCCCTGAAAAAGGCATCTCTGTCCACAGCCTTCTCTTTAAGCACAGACTTTCATCCTGATCAGAAAGTCGATTTCCAAGGCCACTCAGCAGGACCTAACCCAGAGCATGGGTCTTAAACTGGTACAATGAATTGGAATAAGAAGAGCCAGCTGGAGGTTACCAAGTTCAGCTCTGTACCTCCAAGCAGGTCGTAGTCACAAGGGTGCAGACACCATTTTTCACTGTATTTGTGGCGGGAGGCACCCCAGGCCCCCATTCACCAATTACCCCGACACCATTTAGAAGAGAATGCCAGGAGACCAAAAGCGGGGGGTGGGGGGGGGAGCCATTGTCATAACTCTTCTCAGGAATACCTGGTTTCACAATTTATACTTAACTGCTGACACTTGAAAAGCCGAACATTTTGGCAAAATGAAACAAGCCATAATGTTTCTTTTATGAGATCCCCTTGCAGGAGAGGGAGGTTTGGCACCTCAGGGAGACCGGGGTTAGTGATCCATCATAGTAAAGTCAGCTGTCCCGCCAGCTTCTCAGAGGTCACGCGATCGAACCAACAGCTCTTACAACTATATTATTGCTTACGGAATAGTAATTGAGGCACCGGATAAAAATTACCTGGTCTAATAGGCAGCGAACAATTTTCACTCAATAAAATTATAAGCCAAATCATTCATTTCATAACACTCTGGCTAATTTATTTGTTGACCTTTTAATATCCATAGCTCTTCAGTGGTATTAACTGCAACGCAGACAAAAATCTCTTGTTCATTTCACTTTCATTGATTTTTTTTTTCCATTGAGGCAATAACAGTTGCTTGAAAATAGCCTTTTTCTTCCCACTGTAAAAGTCAATCATGTAAGTTAGTATGTCTTACGTTGGTATAGCTGCGTTAGCTTACAACCTGCTTTAATTTCGCGGGATTCCCGAGTCTTCTATACCAGGTAACAAAAGGCAAAGCTTTCTGGTGCGCCTCGAGTCACGCGGCATGATAATACAAGCTAATAATGTTTGAGAAGTAAGAGGGCACTCATCTAAGGTGAACGCAAAATCAACTTTTAAATTAGAGCAGGTTCAGAAGCCCCCCCACCGCCCCCTCCCCACCGCCCCAGGTGGATTTTCTTTAGACTAAAATGCATTTGATGCCTCTTGTGTTAATAGCTGTAGACCCTTTCAAACTAGTTAATTCCTTTTGTTTTGGAAATTTCTGCAGATTGTGATTGTAGTTTGAATTTTATTTTTCTTTAAAGACCCTGGGCAATGAGTGTGTGCTCGGAGGTTCAGTGAGCTTCAGTTGAAGCTTCTTGTAGAATGAAATCCTATGACGTCTTTAGGATGCAGCATTGTGAAATATAATTGTTACACATTTGGCATTTTATGCCTCCCGGGAAATAACCACCTGCTACCTACGCCCCATGTATGCTCCTCCTTTCCATTTCAGTTTACTCTAAAGTGGTCCTTAGCCACGATGAGAATGCCCCTTTCAACAGAAACATGTTTAATTACATCCATGCTAAATGTAAGTTACTCTTCTCAGTCATGGGGCTTCTGAGTAACGAATGTTGAAAGTGTGACGCTAAAGGTTTCTAATGATCACAAGCTCTGTTTCAAGAAGTTCATATTCACAGAAAAAAGAAAAGAAAAATTTGAGGAACGTCTCAGAGGATCAGAAGCTAAACAGTGCTCAAGTATTATTTTGGTTTGTTTTACTCTTTCCCTCACTGGTCTCATTATACGATTTTTTAGGATGCAAAGTCTACCGCTGTGGAGTTTTCCATTTGGCTGAATAAACATAAAGGAAGCTGGGATATAAAACTCCCCTCTGCAGAAACACCTCTCAGGACAACTAGTGTTCATTGCACTGTACGTTCAGCTCTGCGGGAAGCGGGCTGCCAGAAACTTGCAGTCAGTTTCTCGGATTTTAGGTTTTCCCATCAGTGGAGAAAGAGCTAGGACTTAAAGGCCAGTAAGCTGAATGTACTGTTCAAAATTTGGACCCTGTAGTAAACTCCAGAGTGAGGAGGTGAATGGAATCAAGGCTGATTTTATTGATAGATGCTTACCGCCTTTAAGTCAGGAGTGATTTTGCCACTTCACATCGTTTTATTTTCCTGATGTTTGCTTGGACACACTGTATCTTGAATCCCCTGGTACGGCAAAGCGATTGGTGAAAAGTGGGTGTCAGGGAAATGTGCGGAGACAGAGGAGCATTGTCCTTCTTTCTCAGGACTCACCCAAGTCAACTTGACTTTGATAATGGAGCTTTCTTCTACATTTCTCAAACCATTTCTTTCTCCTTGTGGGAGCATAAAGCCAAATGGGTTTTCTTCCCAAATTACTGAAGCATCCCTGGGCTTTAGTTTTATAAGGGAGTTCCCAGAGTCTCAGAATCTGATTCTGAAAATTGCAGTCAGTGTTCTCTTGGTGAACAGGTGCCCACCTGGCTTTATGAGCTGGCCTGTATGTGCTCTGGCTGAAAGAGAGCTGAGGCCATCTCCCCTGCTCATCTGGGTTCGCATTACTCAAAACATTGAACCACGTTTATAAATGGACTCAGTACTGGACAGTCAGACACCGTCGTTCTCTTTCCCCCTGGAAGGCTAGGTGGGGCCGGTGCATATGAGCTTATTGGCAACACATTTGAGATCAGATGCCGAAGAGAAGATTCTCAAGGAAGGTAAATAATCCTCAGAGATTTTACTGTCATGAAACGGGAGGAAAGATGACTTGGCCATGTCTGCATATCAGACATGAGATGCCTGGTTTCCAAGGGTGTGCAAATGCCTAAGTATTTCTAAAAGCCTGAGAGTACAGTTAGTAACAGGCTGATGCACACCAAGCCCCACCTCATGTTGCCAGCAGCCTATGACTTGAGATAATGTCTGCACCGACATGATTCAGTATATTAATCACAAAATGAAAAAGTAAGCCCAAGCCAGCAGGGGGAAGTGAGTGAAGGAGTGAATTCATTTAAAAAAAAAAAAAAAGGTCGTATAAAAAAAATCCCACAGTGACCAAGACTTGACTTTTGGGAATTTATTATATATTGGATTAAAGCCTCTGGAGGCAAATGTGGCACCAAATTTAAGTCTTCTGCTTTTATAAACTATGCCAAATATATGACTTGGTCATTTCCTCCTGTGAATTAAGCATGCACTTCTGCACATCAGTAA
This sequence comes from Camelus bactrianus, assembly GCF_048773025.1. NCBI lineage: Eukaryota > Metazoa > Chordata > Mammalia > Artiodactyla > Camelidae > Camelus > Camelus bactrianus. Next base: position 118,640,835 of record NC_133541.1, read on the forward strand.
CTATCTTAGAATGAACTCCTCAGCAAGCATTTCCCAAGGGCTGTGGTGTGCTGAACACTGTGCCAGGTGCTTAGAGGAGACCAAGATGCACCTATGGCCTCAAAGTGCCTACAGGCCGGCTGTGGAGAGTGAAGACTGACACGCACAAGACCAGAGCAAAATGACCCCGTGACGCCTACCGGTGTGCAGGGCCGCATGGCGCAGTCAGCTCCATTTCTCAGAGGAAGGAGAGCGATGAGGAGCTGGGGTATCCGTGAAGGTGGAATTAGTTCTGATGGGTAGTGTAATCATGAAGAGCTCAGGCTCTGACGTCTAACAGGCCTGGGGTGGAGTCCCTGCTCGGCCATGCATCAGTTGTGTGACCTCAGAGCAAGCCGGCTGACTTCCCTGAGTCTCAGTTTCCTCATCTGCCAAATGGAGTCTTCACCGTGAAGACTGAGTGAGTTAATGTCCCACTTTCAATAAACAACAGTTATCTTTTCCATTACTCTGCCGCCACCACCACCACCTTCATGACCAGGCTTTAGAGGACAGGAAAGCATTGTAGATGGGCACAGATTGAAGCCAGCATGCTCAATGATGTCATGGCAAAATTAGCAAATGTATGGAGATTGGAAGGAGCCCAACCTGTTAACTTCCAGGCGAGGGAGGACTAGCCAGCCCAGCATGGAGAGTGGTTCTTCAGATGTATCGGGATTGGATAAAGAGGGTAGGACTAGATGGTGGCAGACATCTTTTGCAATCCCTGTAGAACCCTGTCCCTTGATTCTGGGAGGATGGTGTGCCTTGAAAGATGCTGGTGTGTGACTACTGAGGCCACAGGAAGCTCAGAAATTATTTGCTAATTGATTGGGTTGCAACATAGGAAGTAAGGCCTGATCTTCTCTCTGCATTTATAGCTCATTCAGTATTTTTATTACAATGATTCCAAAACACAAGTAAAATGTATACAATTATAATGGAACTGTTTCTCGAACCCCATTCATCCTTGACTCTCCCCAGTATTTCTGCTAACTCTCAACAGATTTAACATGGCTTATCCACTTTTTTTTTTTTCTCTCCAGACCCTCATTCACAAAATCATCAATCGATGGCCATGGCAAGGCTGGTAAAACCAGATTTTTAATTGCAAAAGGAAATAGGTCAGCAAAAAGTTGTTGCTGTTTTTAAGGAATAAACATTTTCTATTCCTTTAAGAGAGTAGAAATCCAAAGGCATGAAAAGAAAAATTATCTGATGCAGGATGTAGATTCGAGAACAAGCATTAGCTCTATAAGGAGATTCTGGGGCTTTTCAATATTTAGGATACTAGTATTTGTCTTCTTAATTCCCCAATGGGAGATATATATATATATATATACCATATATATATATATATATATACCATATATATATATATAAATATATATATATTTAATCCAAGGATAGGGTTAGTTATCTTGGAAGAGTCTAATCTTTGCCCTCATGTTTTAAACTGCAAGCAGGGAGACGTTTTAAACATTATAAAAAGAAGAGAAAATTTCCCTTGACAAAAAAATGCCTTGAAAAATCAGATATTAGTACTTACTAGTCAAGTGCTCGTTCTTCTCAGAAATGTTAAAATTGCATATTAGAATGGAAGGGTCCTTATACTCTGCTCCCTCCTAATGTCACAAAAAATAAGACTTTAGGAACAGTTTCAGAGACAAAAGATTAAATGAAACATCCAGCTCTTCCCCTTATGGGAAATTTCTTCTTCTTCTTCTTCTTTTTTAACATCCTAGGCTCAATCATTTCCTAATGTGAAATTACAGATTTTTCAAAATACCATATAAAACTGCAAAAAAATTACACTTGTGACCACTGAAGAGATAGCATATACTATCAATTTGATTTTAAAAGGCATACATCTTTTATACTACCTGTCATTTTTATAATGCCTTTTACAAATTTAATCAATACATTTTAACATTCTATATACTTTAAGTGCAATATACAATAAATATTCACATTTCATCTTAAACATGCTTTAGCCTTTAAATTGTTAAAACTGCAGTACCCTTTCAATCTACTTACATAATGTCATAAAATACACATTTCAAGGTAAATGAAGTCAGCTACTTCAATTTAGTCCCTCAAACTGGTAGTAAATGAGAGGTTAACACTATGGTGCCAAACCCATTATTGAGTAAATTTAGCATCTTGGACAGCTCTGTAAAATCTTTATTGCTTTCCTGACCTGCTCGTCATGTTCTGTCTGTGTGTTCAGTGGCTCTCAGCTCTGATTGAAAGGCAATATATTAGATCCCCAACACAAACACGCTTGGGGGCTAGTTCACTGGGAGCGTAATGACATGGAGGTGAGAGCAATTTTCTGGTCACCGAAATCCAAGCACTTTGCAGGTCTGCTGCACTAACTCATAGAGGACCCAGACATTTCCTTTCTCCTTCCTATTTGCAGAAATAACTAATAGTGGCTGAATCACACTGGCAAAGCTGAACCAAAAGCAAGCTCTCCCTTAAACCCCAAAGTTAATACTGCGATGAAGGACATTTTTAAATGGGTGAGATATCATTTAAGGGGGTCACTTCCAGGACATGAAGTCCAGGTTCATGGTCCTCCTGACTGCAGGCCTAAAGCAAGGCCAGGCTGCCGACCCACCTACGGCCACGTGCCTAGTGGAAAGCATGTCTCAGCTTCGTGGATTGAAGAAGGAGGCAACTCTAGTAACTGAGAGTCACATGTTTCATATTCAAAGGGTTGAATGATGGTGAGAGCTCTGGGTTTTGAATAAGGAGAAAAAGAAACGAGGGGATTATGTGACTGGAAAATGTCATCACCAAAAATATATGAGCTTAAAATTTACAGCCTACACTGATGGTTGGAATTTTCCAGGTACAAAAACTTCACAGATCTTGGAGTTTATTTTGAATGTCCCTCCTCCTGGTTCTGTGAGATTAATTAAAATAAGAAGCACTGCTCTAAACCCTCAGTGATAGTGTCCCAAGATTGACGTTCACGAGTATGGTTTCAACCTGTACCTCATCTTGCTTTTGACACACAGGAGACTTGTATTTTTTCCCCCTAAAATGAAAAGAAAGAAAAATACCTTCTCTGCGAAGCCTAAACACTAGCATGTTTTTTTTTTGAAGAAATAAGTGAACATAGACCCAGAGAAGTCAAATTTTAGTAAATAAACTTGATCCTGCTTTGTTTTAATCTTTCCTAGGAGCCAGATAAAGCCGTGAGGTTTTAGCAAAAGTGGCAGAGCTGAATTTGATCCGGGGATAGGGTTTAGAGTGCCCATCCCATGGTAAATTATTAACTGCTGTGGTCAGACAGTGCCACAAACAAAAAGTGGTAAATTATCTTGTAGCTTGCATTAAAAAAAAAAAAAGTATTTCGGATGTATGGAGTCCAACCCCACTGATTACATGATGCTTTTCACTCCTTACAGGAAAAATAACAGAACTGTTTCATAAATGCGTCTAGCAGCTTCAGGCAAGCATAAATGTTTACCAAGAACTGAAAACCCTTCTATCTCATTTTTGAATTTAGGACATTATATATGTCATAAGTAGTTACCGCAGTGTGACAACTATTTTATCTTATATTATAGAGAATTTAAAATTGAGAAATGCTAATATGTATCTAAAAGCTTGTCATTTCAAGAGTTGTTCAAGAATTTTTGAAGAGGCTATGGTGACAGCAAAATGAATGCAATTAGATCCCTATTTTCTGATCAGTGTCTGCAGTATATGAAAATGGAGCAGCCCTGCTTTTCCGTGGAGAACTCTATTGTGTCAAATATTTAAAGTTAAAGTTCTTTTTGAAATTTTACCCACAGTAAAAAAAAAAAATTGTAAACATATCTTCTTGCAAACCACCTCTGATAACCACATCACGCCTTTATGTTTGCTTCGATCAGCCTCTGTGTTACACGTATGAAGCTTGACTCTCATTTTCACATTCCAGTATCAATGAATCTGCAGAAAATTAGGGCAGAATGAAGAGGGAATGATTTCTTGTGGTTAGAATGAAGAAAATTACCATCGCACACACTTTCCCAGAGTGCCCTGTATTATTAGAAACAAGCGCGCTAGCTAAATACGGAAGCCCACCTAAGTGAAAAGGAGATCTTTTTTCTTCCAATGGAATGACAGCAGAGCATATATCTAGGATGAGAATGAATTGAGCAAACAGGGAAAACGACAAACAATGCTGAAATAGCAAAGAACTGCTATAAAGGAAACAGACTCTGCCAGTCGTGAAAATTGGTGCAGAGGGCACTTACAGGGGCAAGAGAATTCTTTTGTCAGAGCCTCTGGCAAACAGTGTACTGCTCCAGTATGTGAGTTTACTGCATTACCGCCTTGTATCATGGCTCTGCCACACAAGGGAGATAAACAAAAGAAGTTTAATGCTACAAGCTTCTAGTAGCTGAAGATTGATTGGAAATCCCTAGAAAATGACCTGTCTGATAAGGTCATGGTTCCTGGAATAAGCAATTAAGTGCAAAATAAACACTTCTTAGGGATTCATAACATGCACCAAATGACATCGATTGCAGTAATCTAGTAAATGACCTCGCAATTATATTCAGCAATAAACATATGAGTGCTTCATCGTGCTTATGGCAGACTACTGAGCGACGTGTTTTATCTTGCAGTACCAGTGATGCTCACCTTTTGACTTGATTAAGTGTGTATGTGAACAGGGATAAATTGGTGATTTAACGCCATTCTGGGGTCCCCCAAGCTACTGCCTTTAAAGCAGTGCATTGGCAAAGTATGGTCAGAGGAAACTGGACCGTGATCGTGTGAAAAGGAAATGACATTCTGCCTTCACTCAGAGGATGGTATCTGTTTTTCTCCTTGACAGGAAGTAATACTCAAAAGGGCTGCAGACCTGGTGGAAGCTCTGTATGGGATACCACACAACAACCAGGTGAGCACCCTGGGTCTCGGGTCTCCCGCGTGCAGGTGAAGAACCTTTTATCATAGTGAAAAAGTATGAAAAAATATAAAAGCCACTTGCACGAATTCAGAGTATAAGTCATTCAGACATAGCATGTCGCAAGGCTATTCCATTCTTCTCTCTTCTTTTGTAAATCTTTTATTGCCTTTTCTAGGGAACTATTTTCCTTATGAGGAAACGTACTTTATTTAACATGCATGTTCTGTGGGAATGTACTTCGTAATTGAAGGAGAGAGTTACTGGTGCTTTGTTTTATTCCTCTCAGGTTTTCAAGAAAATTTAGGAGGAAAAAGGGGGTTTAATTTCCTCTCCTAAAAAAAGTGTAATGAGACCTGAATATTGCCTACTTCTGTTTCATAGAGCAACTCCATGTACCTGATTCTGCTTGCTCAGAGGAATCCTTCCTTTCTTGTGTCACTTAAATCAATGTCCAAGGGACAAAGTCCCACTGATACTCAGGGACACAGGTCATCATGTAAACCTGCCCTTACCTTCACCTGGGGAGGTGCGTTGCAGGGTGCATGCGTGTTACCAGAGCTCTGTGTGTTACTGGTGGGGAAGGGAAGCCCCGTGTTGCTGTCCTGTGCTACGTCCTGTACAAGGAGGTCATACGGAGGACTGGCTCAGTTCATGGGCCTTCAGTCAGACAAGCACAGTTGTGCAGCCCAGCTCTGTCCTTAAGGTAGGTGACCTTAAGTGAGGTCATCACCTCTTTGAGCCTCAGTTGCCCCATCTATGACACTGGCATGACGATGAGAATGAACGTGCAGATTTGTTGAGAGGGTTGCAGAAGTGAATGCAGTTAACCACTGCAAGCCCTGAGCATGGCCTGTGGGGAACTGGAAAACGGTCCTACTGGGAACGTGGCTGGGCAGCTGAAGGGAGTCTTCCTGTTATTTTTCCAGGAGATTATTCTGAAGAGAGCGGCTGACATCGCGGAGGCCCTGTACAGTGTCCCGCGCAACCACAGCCAGCTCCCGGCCCTCACCAACACCTCGGTCCACGCAGGAATGATGGGCATCAACTCCTTCAGTGGACAACTGGCCGTCAATGTCTCCGAGGCGTCGCAGGCCACCAACCAAGGTCAGGAGCCCGCTCTGCCCTCCCCCTTCCCAACCTCGAGCTACCCCACCCCACTTATTTGGCACAAAACAATTTTTATTTTAAGAGATTCTCTCCCCCACCTCAACAAAGGGAGATTCCTAGTCTGTATGGATACCATTATAGAGGTTTGGTTGTGTCCAGCGTGTCTGGGAACCTGCTGGAGGGACTGGAAAGGCCACGTGCATGCAGCCCTGGCTCCATGTGCATTTTCACCGTCACCCACGAGTGACAGATCACGCAGAGAGGCCGAAACACATCCCCATCTCCCGGGGAGTAGGAACCTGTTACCTCCAGGGTCCAGCTCTTAGATTGAGATTTATTTCTGTCCCAAAATGATAATTTACACGCCCTGCGTTGCCACTTGTCCCGTACCTGCTAAGTATCTGTGACCTCCTAAGGAATGTGCCTTTCGCTTACTTCCCATTTTAATCGTGCACTGGCTGCACACCGCGCCGTCAATCACCTTCCCTGCGGAAGGCGGGGCCTATCCCAGCCCCGCCCCCAACGCCCCCTCGCACCGCCCCCCTCAGGGTTCACCCGCAACTCGAGCAGCGTGTCGCCGCACGGGTACGTGCCCAGCACCACCCCGCAGCGGACCGACTATAACTCGGTGACCCCGAGCATGAACGGCTACGGCACGGCCGCCATGTCCAACATGGGCGGCTCCCCGACCTTCCTCAACGGCTCCGCGGCCAACTCGCCCTACGCCGGTAAGTAGAGCGCCCGTGGCGCTGTTTCTGCTCCAGGGACAGGGTGTTGTGCGGTGGGGCCCACTGGGCGGCTCTCCCCAGCCTGAGGGTCCCCGCCCTCCAGGCCCTGCCCCCGTCGTGCTGCAGCAGCATCCCTGCGCCGCCTCTCCCTCCGCGAACAGCTGTATGTCGTCACCGGAGGAACCGGAGCTTCCAGTCAGAGTTGGCTTTGAATCTGTCTTTGATGAGTTACTGCTGACTGGTAGCCCTGGGCAAGTTCACTTCCTCTGCACACCTGTGTTCTTAGCTGTAAAACGGGGAAGGAACAGGCACCCACCCCATACAGTTGTTGGGAGACGTTGATAAAATCATGTGTTTGGGATGAGCTTGTCTTGATGTCTGGCCCTTGGGAGATGCATTCAGTAAACCTGTGTCACAGTCACGACGATGGAATGGTAACTCTCTCAGTGGTGCTGGGAGTACAGCATAGTGACACCAGGCTAACAGTGAAAGTCTCTCCCTCTGGAAATTTGCCTCCTTTATTATTTTTAACGCGTGGAATTTTTTTCCCCTTTGTGTTTCATATGTACAAAGGAAAAAAAAAGTGAACAAGTCAAAAAATTTATTTTTTTCAAGCATTTAGCAAGACAGAACACAGATATACAGGAAATGTTGTTTGTAAATGTCTTAAGGGTTTGTGTAAAGGTTTTTTTTTCCGGGGGGAAGAGGCGCCCACCTGTGTCAAACCTTCATTGCCTGGGCCGGAAAGTAGCCCTTTCTTCCTCTCGGTGATAACGCGCAGGTGTCATGAGTCAAAACCCCTAACAGAACTTTATTTAAACCTCTGAGAATAAGTTATTTGTTGTTGGCATTCTCAGTTTGTTCTCTCCATTTCAAGCACTTTTTTTGTTAAAACAGTGGTTACTTACCCAGATTTCTCATTTTCATTTCCTTCGTCATAAGAATCCACATTAATCACTTCCCAACCCAGACAAGCTTTTAGATCATATTTTGCTCCCACCCTCTGAGGGTGGAGACCGTGGCTTTTGTTTGGGGAGTGACCTTCGAAACATCATAAAAACCAAGTAATCTATGCGATCACTGACAGAAGGTTAGCACAGTCCTTCCTAGGAAATAGCAGATTCCCACTAAGTTAACCTGGGAGAACTGTATGTGTTGTAGGTTTGAGCCAAAAATATAATACACAGTTATAACTGAAAGGAAACAATTTAGAAAAAACTGGTGGGAAGGCGTGTGACGTTCGTGGTGCTTTGGTCAATTAAAGCAGCTGCTTTTAGGCAGCTCCTGGATTGGCTGAGGTCAGGGGCTAGGAAACTTCAATTTGGTCAGAAGCACATGGGGAGCTTTCAAAGCTTCACTCACTTTCCAGTCAAACTAAATCAGAATGCTGAGGCATATTTTTGGCAGTGGTGGAAAACCAGTGACTTACCAGATCTGTGTGAGTTGCAGACAGACCACCTTTAATATGGAAACCTACCACCCCACTGAGGGGGACAGAATGGTTATGATGCTGCTTCTGAGGGAAAAGTAACTCAAGTTGTGACCAGAGCAGCTAGGCTGATAAATGAAAACCTCCAGTGCCTACTTCAGGGGTCCACTGAACTACGGGGGAGGGGGCGGGAATCCTCCCGCCCCCTCCCCCAGCAAGCTGCATGCATTATGTCTGTCTGCCCAAGAGTCAACTTTGATTTATCGAAAGATTGTTTCTCACAGATCCATCATTTCAGTGTTCTCTCCTCAATCAGAAAATGTTTCAATTATGACCTGCAAATTAAAAGGTGGCATTCTTAATTAAATCAATAACCTGATTGCTATAGGGTAGCAATTCAATTTAAGGGCTTGGCTTGCCCTGTCTTCCAAGCTGGTGCAGACACCCAGCGACTTCAGCCTGAGAGTGCATCTGTCAGGCTGCAAAACTCCCAGCGTTTCTTTTCCATTAATTGATTTCCTCAGTGCCCTCTAATGTAGTATTAAATTCTCAAACAGGCTCTCAGATGGGGCGGTTTTATCTGCATAAATGCATATAAAACAATAAACACAAAGCCCAGCTGATGTGAATTTTTACCTCCATAATCTTTAAATTATTCATCAACCACTCATGTTGAAAAATTCCGACCAGAATCAAAAGTAAAATAAGACATTGCACTGGTGAACACACTTTCTGGTGTGGTGGCTGATAACTGATAATGTAACAAATGGAACTGCTTGACTATATTTCGCCTCTTCCTCTGTTAACCACCCCTCTCCAGTCCCCCACCTCTAAATACACATAATGTTCGCATTTGCCAACGAGATTAATTGCCTTCCTCAGTGAACCAGCAGGATTTCAAGTCTACGAATATTTAAAAATCAAACCTCCAGTGCAGAAGTTTTGCAATTTAAATGGGTGTGATTATTGAGCGCATTTTCACATTTACAAATCCCATGAGATGTATAAAAATGCTGGTCTCATTTAAAAGTACAGTTTAGAAAATGTTTGTGAAAATTCTGAGGGTGGTGGCGCGGCGTTTTCTGCTCCATAAAGCATTCAGTGTGTTTGGATTGTGCAGCTAGAGCAAGTATCAAATAATTTCATTACCCTTTATAAAGCTGCTTGACTGGAGTTCTTCCAAAATAACATTTGCACATCATTAAGTACTAAGTAACCAGCAGTTAGTTCCTTTAATTCTGTCATACCCTTTAGCTATCCTTGGGAGACCAGGAGGCAGAGTATAGTGTACCTACCAACAGAATATATGGAAGGCCTAGAAGGAGGATTCACATGTGAATGAATACTGAACTAGCCATGTGGTTTGACCTTTTTTTCTGAAAAAGCAAAATGAAATGTTATATTTAAAAGGTAAATTTCAAATTGTTTTTCATGACATTCTTTGAGTTATGGCATTGTTTCTGGTATGGGAATTTGGACAAAGCACTATGTAATTATACTTCAAGTTTATTTTTGTAACTTTTAAAATTATCCTTACCACAGTCTTATAATTACTAGTCATATTGGGATATGGAAAAGTGGACCTTGAATTTGGAGAGTGAAAAAATTAGAGATATAATGGCAAAGTTGAAAGAGTCCAGAATTTTCTTAAGAAGACAGGAATGCCTTTTTTATCTAAAAAAAATCATGAGAATTATAGTTTAGTTTATAATACTAACTAACGTGAAAATATACCAAAAGCAAAAAGGAACAAAAGATAATGTCACAACACAGAATCAAAAGTGTCAGAGGGGTGGATTTAGAAAGTGACCTAAGAACACAGATAAGGTGAAAGACAATTATGACTAGAAAGCTTTAATATTGAGTCAATTTGGTAGACAAAGTTTAGAGATATTTGCATTAAGTTCTTATTCTACTGTCACTATTATTAAGCTAGCACTCTGTAAGAGTTGCTAGAAAAGATGTGGGTGATAACTCATGTCTGATCCTCATAAAGTTTTATTTCTTTTTAATTAGTAAACTTGCATCCTGGTAAAATTTGTGATCTCTTGTAAGATTAATGCCACCAATTTTCTGTGAATACAGTCCACTCTGGTCCATTTATGAAATAAGGCACATGTCCCGTCATGGACAGCCCACATGGCCTCTCCTAGATGACATCAGAATTCTTTGCTGGCTTTGTGTTAGTAGAGTAATTATAATAGAACTCTTCCACAGTGCCAACTCCTCTGCTATAAGACTTTTTATTTTATTCTAATTTTTTCTCTCTTTCTCCTCCTTTTCCCCCTTTTTTAGAAGTGGATGAAATTAAGTGAAAGAAAAGAAATTAAAGTTAATATATATTTAATGTGTGGGGAGTATATAGAAAAGGAAAAGACCATGTGCAACTTATTTTGCTTATTTTAAAACTCCAACTCTACTATGTTTCCCTTTCTCTGTAAACCAGAATGATCCTGGTAAAATATCTAATTTTCTGAGTGCAAAAGGGAGATAAAATTAGGCAGAAGTGATCCCATGAAGTTAAGAATATCAGTATTGTATACAGTGGTACAATTGCTAATGTAGTCCCTAAACATACTGATTTGATCAGTATAGTATTCTTAGGAAATATGGAAGAAAATTATTATACATGTGTTAAAATGAAGAAACAGTCTCAAAGAGGTAAATTTTCCCAAAAGCATCAAAAAAGTTTGTTCCAGGGACAGGAATAGAATTTATAGGCTTCTGAATCCCAGCATGGTCTTTATCTTCTTTCCATATGCTGCTTCCTTCTGATAATCTAGAATTCTTAAGCAATAGATTACATGTTACCAAGGAGAAAATGACATTTTGTCCTTTCTAACATTCAGTAATGCATGAGTTAATTTCAATTAAGGCATATAGAATACTATCTGGAAAAACCAACCAGCAGTGGCCAGAGAAACTAATCTAGAGATGGACCATATGTGTGATGGAAATGACTCCAGGTCAAACATCTGCTTTTTCACACAGATTTATAAACACAGTCTGTGGAATTGCTTTTTGAATTGCAAGGATCGGATTGCAGTGTATATAGGCAATTTTTTTAATGGACTAGATTTCTATTAATTTATTTCAGTCAATTAACATATTAGTTCTCAGGCCAAAGTTATATATGTCTATGTAAAGTTATTTAAAGACAGAAATTATATTTTAATTCACATTGTAGCACTATTCCTGTGGATTTTAATGTTGATGGGGCAGAGATACTAGTTGGTATCCATGCAGTATTTTTAATGTAAGATTTTATTTACATTAGGTTCATATTCCACTCTGATGAGGATAATACTATATATTTATTGGTAAGAACTAACAAAAAGTTGGAAACACTGTAATCACATAATAACACTAACTTAATAAAATAATTTTTGTTTGCAAACTCCCAGGCACAAACTCAAAAGTTGCCTTTCATTCTCTTAGTTTATTTTTCTAAATTGTGTGTTTACTTGTCTGACAGTTCCTACCAGCTGGTTTCAGTAGAATGCTCTCAAATTAAGTTTGTCTAGAACTAGTTTTCCCTCTGTTCTCTACAGTCCCTTTTATCTGTTTCAGTGTTTTAGTTAACAACAGTACTTTTCCATGCCTTCTTTGGGTTTAATATACAGGTTTAACACAGTGTTGGAAAGAACATGCCATTTAAGGCCAGGCTCATCTGAACTCATCACTTTCATAGTTCTCATATTGATCAGATTCATAATAAGAATGAAAAGATTTTAAAAATAATGTATTTAGTAAGCTCTATATTGCTGAGATAGAAAACCTTTACCTTGGAGGCTGAATTTTAAGTAATTGCACATAGATGATGATATTTCATTTCAATAATCAAATAAACTTTAATATCACAAAGCAATCCATTCCTTTTAGGTTAAAATAAGAATCAAAAGTAAATGAGATGAATAAAGAAAGCTGCAGTTTAAAGGAACAAACCCTACACTAGAGCTAAATTTTTAACACTGTACATATCAGATTTAACACATCTCTATGCATGTGCGAAGGGAAAGAAATATATGTGCTGTTGTCAGGAAGTATAAAGCCTTGATTGTAGATGTCAGCATATGGAAATGTTAGCTAGTTCTTGTTTGATGACCAAGTGGGTTATTGAAGCAAAATAGAGTCGGAATGATCAGTTTCAGTAATGGACTAGTACAACATAGGTGCAAAATAAGGAAATAATCAGAACACAATTAGTGTGAGCCAAAATTTGTTTAATATTTGAGATTTAGAAAAAGTAGAAGCACAGAATCCAGAGAAAATATATTTTGTCCAAAAGCAAATTTCCCAGTTTTCTGTGAAAATTCCAGTTAGATCTTAGAAACCATGAAATTGTGGAGCATCTATCCAGTGGGAAAAACATTTGGTATTACCACTCATTTGGCTTAATCAGAGGTTAAACACGATAATAACCTGCTAGAAAACTTGGGGATGATCATTTTCATTTTCAGCTCACATTCAGGATTGTCACTCTTTCTCTGAGCTTCCTTACTTATATAGTTGCTTTCCATTACTAATTAATAGCAGACAATAATGTTGCCTGTTAGTAGTAATAATACTATTTGGTGGTAGAAACACATCTTGTTTACCTTTGTGTTAATGAACACATAAATTATACATGATTATTCACACACAGCTTAGAGTAAGAAAGTGCCTAATGTATATTTGATGAATGAAAATAAAAAAAGACATTAAATATGTAATAATTTTGAAAGAAGTATGTAAAAATTTATTTTACAATTCTAATACTATTGAAATATTTTTAAACTTTTCATACTAGCATATATTATACAAATCAAATGAATAATATAAAAATAAAGTCTAATCTTTATTTTTGCCATGTGCCATTTTTTTCTTCTGAGTGTTTTATAGACACTAGTACTTTTAATATTTATTACAACCATATTAGGCAGTAACTACTGCCATTTTCATTTTACAAATGAAGAAACTAGGATGTAGAAAATTTTGTAATTTTCCAAGGCCACAAAACTAGGAAGTTGTAGAGCTTGCATTTGGTGATATTATTAGTTTCCAGAGCGCAAAACTTAAAAATTATTGTAGACTGAAATTGTTAGTATAAACTTCTTAAAAGTAGAAATAAAATCTGTTTTGCTTTTTAAAAAATTTAATACTTAGCACAGTCTTGAATAAGTATTAAAATAACCTATGTAATAAAGGAAGTTATTAGAAAAATAAAAATATTAATATTAAAGCCCTTTTAATAAGTGAAGTGTGTATTTCAGGAAGTGGTATACAGAAAAAGCATGATCTCAAAAATAGTTCTTTATTTCTGTAATAACTACCCAAAGTTATGCTCATCTTAAAGCAATACCTACCAAAAAAAAGACAGAAACAGTGTGTGAAAATCTAAAACCACAAGAGCAATAACATTGTATTTCTTACAAAGCATGTCACATTGTCTGTAAAACCATGGAGTAGTTATAAAACTGAAATTTGCAGCTAAGTCATATGCTTGATTAATAAAAAAGGTCAAATGAATTATTTCAATATGAGTTACTTTGAAATATTTCCGTCAGGGAAAATTATATCAAAGCAACACTAATTTAGAATTCCTAATATATAGGGTACATTTAGCATTTTAATTTGTAGTATATATTTTATATTAAAAAATAATTCAAGGATATAAAGTAGCCATGTGCAATTCTTATCCGTGTGGTGATGATAAATGATGGTTATTCTCATATAATTCTCTAGAATCATTTAATTATTTGTAAATGTGTTATACTTTGAATAATTTATTCTACTTTATATTTGTCAAATTAATATTTTGTACCACTTGGGACTTGTTTTCTTGAAATGATGTATTTGGTATATTTTGTGATATTGGCCCTATATATATTGGCCATATGTATATGTATAGCTTATCACAATATTCCAAAAACACATTATAGTTTCTTTTTTTTCAGCCTTTCTAAAATATTGGAAGAAAAAGAATAATCTTGCCTGGTTTTTTAATAGTGGATATAATTTTGATATTTTTTCAAGAAAAATTCTTTGTTGAAGTATTTATTAGGAAGAAATAGGTTTTAATACAAAATACTAGAATGTAAGAATTTTGGAACTCTGTCTACCTAATTTCCAGAACTTTTCTTTATGAATCAGAAATATGTTTAAACATTTTTTAGGATAGTTATCTTTTTACATCATCAGCATTCTTCATTTGAATTTCATAGATACATATTTCTTATTTGAGCTTCACGCCCAGTCATTTCATTTACAGCTCACTTCAATAAGTACATATTGAGTGTCTGTGTTGCTCCCAGAACTGTTTGGATCTTGGGGCTGTATTAATGAACAAAGTGAAATCCTTGCTCTGATTGACAAACATTCCATTAATGAGAGATAAAAACTAAACAAATAAACATGTAGTGCTTTGAGGGAAAATAAAGCACGATTAGGAGATATAATTAAATGTTAGAGGGTAAGGAAATGTCTCTGTAAGACACTATCTGAGTGCAGACCTGAAAGAAGTAAGAATGTAATGTATGTACTTGTCTAATGGATGAGTATTTTAAGCTGAAGGAATAACAGGTTCAAAGGCCTTAAGACAGATATTTGCTTGAAGTGTGTAAAAAACAGTAAGAAGACCTGTGTGGTAAAAGAAAGTAAGAAAAGGAAGCAAAATTGATGAAGTATTTAGAAATCAGTTGCAAAGTAATTTGAGGTTTTTCTATTTTGCTTTATATTAATTTTTTTTTGGAAATATATTCAAACTTATAGAAAAGTGGCAAAAATAAAAACAGTAAAAAGAAGAGCCATATAACATATATGCAGATTGAGTTATCATCAGCATTTAAGACTATTTGCTTTATTTGTCTTGTGCTCGTATGTGTGTGTGTTTCTCCTAAGCCATTTGAGGGTAGATTAAAAACACCATGATTCTTTACTACTCCTCTTCAGTATGTATTTCCTTAAAAATATTTTTTTGCATAATCAAAGTGCAGTTTTCAACTTCAGTATATTTAACATTGATACAATAGTGTATTCTATTTATATTTCAGTTTTGTTGATTCACCCTGTAATTTCAATTTTTGATTTTTTTAAATTTCCAGTGCAGAATCAAACATCCTCTAAGGCATTGCATTTAGTTGCTATGCCACTTTCGCTTTCTTTTAATACTTTCTGGAATACTTTCACAGGCTTGCATTGTCTTTCATGACACCGATATTTTTAAAGAATATAGTCTTCTCACTTCTTGCTCTTTAAAAAATAGAACATTTACCATATTAGGTTTGTTTGAAGTTTCTCTTAATTAGAAGTATGTTTAAATTGTGTAAGTTTTCAAGTGACATATCATGTAGGTGATGATTGGTCCTTCTCAGGGTTATACATTGGGAGGCATATAATGTACATAAGCTTCCTACTGACAGTGTTAATTTTGATTACTTGAGCAGAGTGCTGTCTGATTCTCCACTATATATTTGTTGTCATTTCCCCCTGCAATTAATAAACAGTCTGTTGGGAGACACTTTCAGATCATGCAGGTATCTTGCTCCTCCTTAAAACTCCCCCTAGATTTTAAACCCATTTTATTGCTAAGCATAAAAAGTGAATGAACTACTGATATATGCAGCAACATGTGGAATTTAAAAACATATTTTATTAAGCAAAAGAAGGCAGACATAAAAGAGTACATACTTGATTACAGTTATATGAATTTTCAGGACATGAAAAAAACTATTCTATTGTAATAGAAACCATATAATATTTGCCCATGGAGAATAAAGTTTGAGAGGAATTAGGAATGAAGGAAATTTCTGAGCTGATGGAAAAAATGTGTATCTTTAATTGGATGTTGATTATGTAGATTTATAGATATTGATTATGTAGATATTGATTAGGTAGATAGCTATATTATCAAAACTAATCAAAGTATATACTGAAGATCTTTGATTTCATTGCATGCAAATTTATGCCAATAAATAAGTGGAAGATATAAACATTAAAAGTTAAATGTTAATATTACCATTATTTTCCAAAAAGCCACAAATTTAATTTTTAGTGATTTCTTTGATGTCAGTGGTCTATTAGAAGAGCAGACAGATCTAAGAAGCAAAAATATTATTGGTACTCCACATTAATATTCTAAATAGTAGGACATTTATTCCTGAGTGATAATTTGTGGGGTGCAGAGTAGTACTGTCAGATTTCAGGGACTTGCAGAGTAAGGAAGGCTGAATTTGCTGGTAAAAGTATAATACAGGCAAAGAGAATAAATGTCTGTGAAACAACGAAGTACAGCCCCAGAGTCAGTAATGAATGTTTGTGCCCAGTTTGTGGAAGAGTTAATAAAGCAAATGGACTGGAAAAAAAAATGTTTATGTTAATATATGGTTAAAAAAGACTTAGCTGTATGTTTTTATGTAAAATATTTTCATAATGATTAATTTTATCAGATTGACTAATTTTTCTTCCACTGTTTTTTTTTTTTAATCAGGAAAGGGTGTTAACATTTGTAAAAATGTTTTTCTGCATCTATTGAGTGTTCTCTCTGTTTTTTCTTTCAGTGTAGGAAATTACAAATTGACCTTTAAAATTGTTAAACCAACTTCATATTCCTGAGATAACCTCAGTTGGTCATGATTTTTTTATTCTTTTTATATATTGTAGCATTTGATTTAATGATTTTTAAAGATTATTAAAAAAAACTAAAGAAAAAAGATAACTAGTACTGTGGAGTTCAAGATATTCTTAGAATAACAATAATAGCACATGGAGAAAATAATTTAATACAACTAAGAAAGGAAATTCTCACATATTTACCAGTTCTTTTTGTCCTTAATTTTTTCAGTTATATCTGATTTCCATCCAGTATAATTTTTCTTAAGCCTAAGGGACTTCCTTCAGCATTTCCTATAGGCTCAGGTCTCATGTCGACAAATATTTTCACTTTCAGGTTACCTGAATATGCTTTATATCACTCTCATTTTTGAAGAAGATTAAATTTTTTTGGATATTGGATTTTGAGTTGTAAGTTATTTTTTCCCTTTTAGCACTTTAAAGATGTTATTTGATTGTGTAATTGCCTCCATTGTTTCTGATGAAAATTTAGCAGTCGCGAATATTATTATTCCTTTACAATTGTATTTTTCTTTTTTTCTGTCTGTATTTAAATGTTTCTTTACCTTTGGTTTTGTACACTTTATGACATACCTAGGTGTGATTTTCTTGTATTCTAGTCTACTTGAACTTCACTGAGTTTCTTGGGTCTGTAGGTTGATTATTTTCAACAAACTTCGTTGTATTTGGGTAATTCCTTTAAAAAATTTTTTTTTCATTTCATTCTCTCTCTCTCCCCTCCTTTTCCTGAACTCCAATTACACATATATTAGATCTGATATTGCTCACAAATTACTAAGTCTCTCTCTGCTCATTTAAAAAATATATTTTGTCTCTCTTTTCTTCAGGATAAATACTTTCTGTTGTCTGCTTTCAAGTTCAAATATGCTTTTTTTCTATAATATCCAGTCTACTGCTAAATCCCATTAATGAATTGTTCATCATATAGGATGATTTTCAGTTCTAGGGTTTCTAATTGATTCTGATTTTTACTTTTAATTTATCTGTTGAGATTCCAAACTTGTTCACTCATTATATCTATCTTTACCTCAAGCCCTTTAAATAAATATGATTGGGCCTTTAAAGTCTTCATCTACTAATTCCAGTACTGTACCATTCTTTGGTTTGTTTCTGATGAATGTTATTTTCTTTGACTATGAATTACATTTTTCTGCTGCTTTATATATCTAACTTAAAAATGTTATTGTAGGTTTTATGGATAATACACTGTAGTGGGTTTATATTATGTTGTCTTTTAAAAAACATTACTAAGTTTGGTATACCAAATGACTAAGATATCATTTAGATTCCTTCAGGTTTTGTTTTGTTCTTAGGGTGTTTCAGTTTTTGTTTTCTCCTTATTTCTAGAGAATCACCTTCTATTATGGCTTGGTTCTTACTATTAAGTCTTGACCTTCTTTGGATTTAAACTAGTTTCCTGAAGGTCTCTGTGAAGTCTCTTCACTGTTGTTGGACTTAAACTCCAACAGTTTCATGGTCTATGATATTTTTGTTCATTTCTCAGTCCCTCACTAACCATTCTCTGTGAAGCTTTGTAGACTCTTGTCCTGCACATGTTCATCTTAGGCCTTGAATAGTTTCCAGGGGAAATCCCCACACAAACATTTGGCACCCCCTTCTCAGATAACCTTACCTTTCCAGTATCTCTCCTTTTCAGGGCTCAGTCCACAATTCCAGCCACATCCTCAACCCATATTCCAGTCTTGGCTTCTCAGTTCATCAAGTGCCAGATGTCAGGTGTTCTGCTAGGGCTCCAACTCCATGTGCCAAATAAAATTCTAGCAACAGTGGGTCTCACCTCGTATATTTTTCATCCTTCAAGTATTATAGTCCTTCATATTTTGTCATTCAATGCCTGAAAATATTGCCATATATAATTTGTTCACTTTTATAATTGTTTATGGTAAGAGGGCAAATCTGGTAACATTTACTCTTAAATGCTCTTAATTTTGTCAATCTTTGAAATTACAATAAAGTGTGTGTTTATTGTCACAATTGAAAAAAAAAACAGTTATTGGAACTCTTACAGTCATCTCCCATAACTAACCCCTGTTTAAGCTCACCAATGTTAATGTCATGGTGTGAAACTTTCCTTACCATATCTCATTGCTCATGTGGACAAAACACAGTTAGATAAGAATTTGCTTTGTTTTGTTTTTGTTTTTTTAAAAGATATAAGTTTAATATACGTATAAGTTAGGTGGTTTTTATCACCAATCAGTATAATCATGTACATCACTCTTGATTAATAATTATAGATCCATTTCATTCTCTGAGTGATTGTAACAATTTTCTTGTCAATAAAAATTTTAGGTCATTGTCACTGCAAAATATATTCAGTAAACATCTTACTCTTTTTATTTTTTCTCTGTATGATAGATTTCTTTCATGTGGGATTGCTGGATCAAAGGCTAAAACACATTTTAATATTTTTTTTGATTACTTTCTGAAATGTATAAGCAATTCTCTTTCACCGGCAATGTATGAGAATGCTAGTTTCCCTGCCCCCTTGGCAAAATACATTTGGAAGTTGAATATGTCTCTTTCCTATCAAATTTCTTTTGAAAACTGTTTATGGAAACTGAGTTTGACTGAGGTAGAATAAAAGACTGTTCCAAATACATGAAATTGTTAAAAATAAAATATATATAATCTCACAGATGAATGAGAACATTTGAAAAGTTACATGGACTAGTCAATAGAGACTGAAGCCACAAAACATATAATACAGAAAAGTAAAATGAACATAATATTTATCAAAGCTTTCTTTTTTGTTTTACACATGCTTGCGTTATTCCATTTAATGTTGGAAATGTAATTTTAATGTGGCTTCGTTTTTTCATTGGCATGTTTACTTGACAGTAAACAATTTTCAGAATAGAAGACTTACAGTCATGAGTTAATGACTGAAAGTCTGCCTGAAATTATTTTACCTTCAATTGAATGTCCATTTAGCAGATAATGATTTTTCCCAAGGTCAGCAGCAATTAATTTGAAGACACTTCCTTTTTGATTAGCAATTTCACTGACATCATTAATAACAAATGGTCCAACTGCCTGAGAAAGGTTAAATCTTCTGTTAAGTTCTGAAGAACAACTTGAGTTTGTTTTATTAATATTTAGCTTTCCTTTGTCTTTCTATATAAGACAAGAAATATATTAAATAGAAACTCTTGAAACCTATGTTGACTACTTTGGTTTAATTTTGAAACTGATCAATCAAACCATGTTGGAGTTTTGCCTTTCCCTTGAAGCTCAAAACAGAGGTTACTAAATCTTGTCAAAATCACAAGCAAAGACAATCTGTCAACAAAAGCAGATCAGTGAACTCCTCACATGCCCCCTTAAAACCATGAAAATTACATCTTATTAAGAACATCTGAGTTTGTCTTATGGTTCTATATACCACAGTATGTTTGTGTGAAAGATTCAAGAATGTGTTTCCACAATAGGGATATAAATTATCTGATTCTTAGAATTTCCTTAATTTCAAATCAAGTTGATACCTTGTTAATGTATAGAATTCTGCAATATTTTAAGAGCCATGGGTACTCAGAAATTTGTTATTTCAGTCTAAGGTGACAGAAAAACCATATATTTAATCTACTCTATATTTTAAACAAGATATATTTTAAAATTTTGTTTTAAGGAATAACATTTTTTTATTTGTGCTATCCACATCATATGCAAAACAAGAAAGTTAATGTGAGCATATCTTTATTAAGCTATCTATTCCCCATAGTGTTTTCAAGCCATTCCTCCAATTTTTTCCAAATTGAGTTGTTTCATAGGGCTGAAGGAGTGAAAAGGTATTGTAGTTTTTTTTTTTTTTTTTTTTTTTTTTTTTTGTAGGAAGGGTTATTGAATGTAGAATTTTGAAAATGGTAAGGGAAAGAAACAATGATGGTCCCTAGAAATGTTTCTTTGATCGGAAGATGGATGATGCAGAAGATCAGAAGTTGTACCTTTGTTACACATTGTACTCACAAGTATCATGCCCCTTGGAGATTCTCCATAAATGTATGATGCTGATGCCAGTATCATACTAAAGTCACCGAACATGTGTTAACAGTTTACTAGGGATTTGTGGCAAGAGCTACTATCAATATACAAAATAATCTACATCTTCTTCCCAATTTTACGCCACAAACACAAGTTACTCTATAAGCACATGGCAGTGGACAGTTCAGGTTAAAAGTAAATATAAAAGGAGACATCGATCTAGTGGAAAACTAAATGAACTTTCCCATCAACTAGAACAGGAAAGAACCCCACAGGAATAGTAAGCAGCAGAAACTTTGCTTTATTCTTGTTTCTACTCAAAAGTAAGCCTCTCAAAGACTTAAAATTGCCATTTCTATAGTATAGCACAATACTCTATATAACAACTTAGCTACATTGCATTTGTTACCAACTAATGTACATTCATTATACAGATTTTATTTATATGCTTTTGAGGGCAGGGATTTTTATTGTCATTGTACCTCCATAATTTTTGTGTCTCATTCATAGTACATGCTGAATAAAGGTTTGTTTATGGGAGAAGATAGCAATATGTAACAGTCAAAGAATTAACATCCATATTGTATAAGTAAGTTCTCCAGATCAGTAAGAGAGTCAACAGTCTGTTTAAAAAGCAGGGAATAGATACAGGAAGGTAATTAATAAAATAGGGACAGACACTAAATGCCCAGTAAACAAAGGAGACTATACTGAGCCTTATTTGACATAAGAGAACTGGAGATTGAAACAACAACCAAAAACATTATTTCACACTCATCAGATTAGAAAAGTTTAACAATATTAAATATTTGGAATGATAATAGGGGAAGAGAAACCCTCAAATGGTATTTTGAAAATATATTTTATTCCAAAATCTTTGAAGAGTAATTTGGCCTTGTCTCATAAACATATACACACTCTAAGATCCAGTAATTTCACTTTGACTAGCAGAAAAAAACATTGCATATATGAACAAAGAGATAAAGATGAATAGAATAAACTGAAGTAATGTGTAAAAATATGTATGACCTGAAAACAACTAAGGGAAAAAAGAAAACTGCAAAATTACATATATGTGTGTATGTCAATATGATAGTATGATTAATTAAGTTATGAAATGCTCAACATTATTTAAATATATACATAAGTGGGTATAGGCCAAAGATGGCATTTTTCCTTGGGACAAGCAAGAGTTAGGTGTACACCTAGGAAAGGAATTTAATAGATTAAACTATGTACATAATATTTCTTTATCCTTTGTTTAAAAATATTACAGGATTTAATTGGTGGATACACAGGTATTTGTTGTATTCTCCGGATTTTTCTCTATTTTTTAAGAAACATCGTTTATTGTATTTGTATATCATATGTATTTTGCTAGTTACAGAGTATATGATGTTCCATAATCCCAAATTTAAATAAAATTCTACAGAGCCAGAGCCAAAGCCAAAAAGAGAGAGAGATGCAAAATCTACTTTATTGCAGTGAGGTTTGAAAAACATTACTTCGTTCACATAGATGTCATAACTCAAAACCAGAATGAATACCAATAGAAAGCTTTACTTACTTAATTGCTAAACTGGTTGCCATCACTTCACCCCTGCATTCTAAGTGGACAATTTTCCCATCTTCTATCATCTCAGATATCTTCCCTGAAAAATCCCCATTGCTGTTGGATGATTTCACAATTTATGGAAAACAAAACTAGATCACACGTTGACTCATAAAATTATTTATTCCAGTACAAACACTCTGGTGACATCTTGAAATATCTATAGATATAATGTTTGTTTTAACTAACTTGTTAAAATTCAATCAAGAGAAGTCATTTTCTTAAGTTTTTATATGCTTACTTATTTCTTTGTTTTTAAGCTAACCTAAAATCTTGGAAACTACCTTTCATTTACTCAAAGAAGATTTCCCTTTTTCAGACTTTTTATTATAAAATCATTGTATATTGTCCCCAGGTGTGCAACATTGACATCACAAGTTTCTACCTGGACTTGATCTTCAGATGATGGGCAAAGAAAATGATTGTATTGAATCTAAATTAACAAAAAATTTATTCTCTGATCATAAATTAAAGAGATATTTAGATTACATGTGATGACTTGTAAAAAATAGCATAAAAGAAAGGACATATTTACTTGAAATTTTTCTTTTACTATTGTTGTCCTACAGGGCAGAAGGAACATTATTAAGAGGTCACTTTGATTTGGTGATCAATGCCTAAGATCAAGTTGGTGTTGTGTGCCCATCATTAACAATCTTCTGTAAATGGAAGTGCAAATTGAACTTTTCATCCTGTCATGACATCCAAATTTAGGGTTTCTCAGTGATTTCTCATGCTCTGCCTACAACTTATTCCTGGGTGACTTTGAGCTGACTTAGCTCCAGAATAGCTGGTATTTTTGAAGTCTTGAGGGGAAATGCATGTTAAGTCCCACATTCTAGAAAGCAGAGGTAAAATTTTAGATTCCATTTACATTTCTAAAAACTATCTTAGCTTGCATAAAATTTTCTCATCTAATGTTTTTTAGTTGCATTTTATTGGTAAAATAATCAATGGATCCTACTGAAGTCTGTAGTTACAAATGTATTAAATGATTTTAATTGTCTCTGCCTAAGTCAGGTTTGTCTAGTTTGATTTAGGTCATTAATTGATACATTGTGAAGGAAAAGCTGTAGTTCAGTGTATGTCTACTGATGCATCTATGACAAAAGTAAAGCAATTTCACAGAATCTGTTTGAACAATAAGGCACCAATAGAAATAACAGAGACAGGTTTGGAGGAATGGGTAATTTATAAATTGAATTTATATTTCTTGTGTATCTCCTGTTAGTTTTTTTGTTTGACGCTGAATAAATACCAGTATACATCTCTATATCACAGTAGATTTCCTTACTGTCTTCTGACAGTTGATTTTCTTACTGTCTTCTGATCACAGTAGATTTTCTTATTATCCTCGTTAAAATTTCATCATTCTGTTGTCTTTGATAACTATGAGCCAATCTGTCTATAATGTGCTTCTGCTGCTTCTTGTGAGTAGAATACATTCTGCATGTAGGATCTTCATTGCATTCTAGCAGCCCCATAAACTTTTCAACATTGGGTCTCCTTTGATGTAGTCTGATAGTATCAAATATATTTAACTATAATTGTCTAGCTTCAAAATACCTGAAGTAATAATGCCTCATTTTTTTTGGAAGTTTGCTAATACAAATCAGTTCCTACTTTATTCTTACTGTAAATATTAAAATTTGCCCAATAAATTTCATTAAATAGACCACATTCAAATGTCTTCTGTATAAATGACACTTTTTTGTGAAAACAGAAAATTTATAAATTTCTAATATCAAATCTAAAATACTAGTTTTTTCCAGGTTTTTGTTTGAAGAAATAGCATGTGCAATTGAGACAGCATACCATGACAGTTCAGAGCTGACTTTGAGATCAAGCAACTCAAGCTTCAGTTCACAAAATCTAAGACTTTCACAAGCTTTTAAATCTATGTATAGTAACATGCATACAATTATAAAAATAATGGCTAACTTTTTACTAGGTGAAAAATTAAGTAAATATGCAGGTAAAGCATTTAGCTAAGGACCTTGCATATAGCACGTTTTTTCTGTTAGTCTCTGTTTTTACTGGAATGGATGATGGAGGGAGTGGCAAATATAGCAGCATAAACCCAAGCCACAGTGTGTTAAGCATGATACGTACTTGATAAATGTGAGCATTGTAAGTATGAGTAGTAATCAGGATTAAATACCCAGAAACAATATTAAAGTTCACTTGCATTTCCTCTATATTATTCTGCATCCTGGTACTTTTTAGAAAACATTTTTTTTTAAATAAGACATGTAAGGACTAGAAGTTTATCTTGCCTTTGCTTTTTAGCCAGTAGGGTATCTTTGAGACATCTTAAATTTTAGCTTGAAAATAGATAAGAGGTTAATGTGCATTTTATTATTTAAATTTCTTATAATGCATGTAAGTTTGTTGAAATCTAAATTCTTTATTAGTCCTTTTAAAAAATCTTAGCAAGATTATTTACATTTTATTATCATAGTCATTTTAGATAGCCACCATATATATGGCATTATAAATCCCTTGAATGTTGTCTTACTTTTGAATTTCTTTTGTTTGCAGTAACCACAAATATTTAAAGTCTTAGGCCACTTAATATATGAAACCTGGAATTATTTTAGTTATTTGTGAATATTTTACCCTCAATCTACCTCCATATTAAGTATTTTATATGTTTTCCAAATCACTGCAATTCAGTTGCTTTCATTTTGTAGCTTTAGATGTAAAAGTTTTAGTGGTACATGTAAGATATTTTAGTAGCATAATTATCAGGCCGTATTTCTAAAAATCAGCAAAATAATATGATACACCATTCTGAAACTGTATATCACTGACTAACCTAAATGTTTCATATTCTGAATAATGTATTTTAACATAAAATTTCCCCTTGAAAAGCAAATAAAGGACAAAAGTAAATAATGTGACATTTGTTACATAAATTCTTGCAATTAGTTAAGTGCTTTATATCCCTTATTTTATTTATTTAGATCTGTGAATTAGGCATTATTGTACTTATCTTACAAAGAAAATATTTGGTGAGTTTTAGTGATTTGCTAGATTTAAACTTGGTTCTCCCTGGTACTTAAATGGAACATATGAAATGAGCATCATTTAATTAGAAATTGAGGAAGAAAAGGAAACACTACTGTATATTCTAACATTCTTAGAAGGGAAAAATAATATCTTCTATTCTGTCTTAAAATTATTTTCTTGATAAGAGTTTATACATAATTCCATGCCTTTTTTTATTTTGAATCTATTACTCCTGATGCCTAAGCCACTTTGGTCATTGTTAGGGACTTCTGGAAGAGGCTTTGTACTCAGAGAACTGTTTTAATAAATTTGCAAAAAGTGTAGCATAATGTCTAAGGAGTTTTAATACTGTTTTCATAAAGCTTAAAGGAAAGGCTATTTTTAAGCAAGGAAGATAGTCTTTCCTTCTACTTAAAAAATAATTCTATTTATGATTTAACAGTGTATCACTAGGGTAATCTAGCATTGTCATATCTAGTTCAGAAGGGTGGTAGTTTGGAGAGAATGTGAACTTGGAAGGCGGAGATACATGGGCTTAAATCTAGTACCTGCCTTTGATCCCTCGTGTGGTCTTGGTCAAGTTATTCAACTTTTCTGAGACTCAGTTTTATACTATATGTAATAAAAATAGTAATTTTTATTTTGGGTGATTCTGATGATAATTAGATTAAAATATATAAGATATTCACATTTTTCTTACCTACAATAGCCATTATTATTTGATAGTTTTTCATATTTAGTTTTGTCCTAGAAATGAGAAATCTATTATATATATTCTTTTCTGTTTGTGAAGAAAAGTATTTGAATAAAATCATAATCAGTTCCTTTATCTAACTCTTCTGATTTGAAGCTGTTTAAAATTGTGCAGCAGAAATCATAATATTTCTTACCCACACTTTATTAATCCCTGCAATTTCATTGAAGAATTAAAGATCAAGCTGAAATTTCTAATTAAGAAACTCAGATATGAAACCTAGATGGTTATTTATAGATGTCAGAGATAACAATTTCTGTTTTTGAAATGGTGATTAATGGTGAAAAGCAAAATAACTCAAGGTATCTATTTTGTAGGAACAAACTTGACAGTACATGTGAATATTTGTACAAGAGTCTTCCTGCACATAATTTGTAGTGCAAAAAGAAAAAAAAAATGAAATTCACAACAATCTGAATATCTGTTGATAGAGAGATGATGAAATACATGATTTACCATCCATATAAGGCAACCATTAAAAATTGGCTCAGATCTTTATAAGCTACTCTAATCTGGTTAGATTTTCAAGGTGTAAGATTATAGGAGGAAAATGCTAAAAACTGTTATACGTATGTGTATATCTTATATATGATTATAAAGTAAAGCCTGAGGAAAAGATTGGTACAGTGTAAAAATTAGGCTATTAAGGTGGGAGTGAGAGGTTACAAGGTGTTGGAGAATAGAGGGGGATGTAAAGGAAAACAAAAACTATAGCAGAATAAATATATGCAAGGCATAATAAAAACATAGAATACAAAGTTCTGGCTATGACAAATAAGTAAAGTTGAATATGCATATGTACAGAGACATCAAGGGTATGAAAGGAAACATTGTTTTACTCTTGAGAAGGGGATGTCTATTATTTTGTTATTAATTGCAAAAAAAGGAATAAAATATCTGAAAATAAACACAAAAGTTGGTATAGAATGAATGGTAATAGTGGTGAAATCATTATTTGTGGAGTGGCCACCTGATCTGAAGCACACATATGTATATCTGTGTACCATTATGAAATATTTCTAAATAACAAAGAAATCAAAAGTAATATGTGAGGAAATTTGCAGGTTTGTGGTATTCCTTTCTCGAATCAGCAAACATTTTCAGTAGAGTCAGAAAATATTTCAGGCTTTGGAAGCCATATAGTCTCCATCATAACTAATCAGCTCTGCCTTATAGTGAAATATCAGCCGTTGATGATGCATAAACAATGGAGTATAGCTGTGGTCTAATGGAATTGCAAGTACAACAAAGGCAGCAGGTTAAATTTGGTGCAAGGGCCGTTGTATGCCAACCTCACATCTACACTGACCAAAGGAAAAAGACAGCTTTTGTCCACACCCAACCCAAAACACATGTGCTAAGGAGATAATACAAATGAAGTCTATTTGTAAATAGCAGTTCCAGTCCAGAAATTTTTAGTATTATGTCATTTTAAATAAATATAGTCATTGAAGGTGGGGTTCCTTGGAGGCAGGAGATTATGGAAAATTTTTACATTTTTTTTTTTCAAATAAAATTCTGGTTGCTAGAGAGTTTAAGTTTGTTTCATTGTTTGCCTCCTTCATTTTGGATATTTGATTACTTTTTCTCTTTTCACTGAGAATTTGAATTTTTTTGTGTGTGTTTTCTTTGTGTTGATTTTGTGAAGCAGTTTTCTGAGAAGCTTGGAAGGGCTAAATTAATAAATTCATGTTTCTATGGTCTCAAATGGAAAAATATACCTACCTTAATTTGTTCAAAAATTACTAGTGGCCAGGAATAAGAATCAAACTCTAGACTCTGTATAAAATCTGCCATACGTGAGCTCTATAACATAAGGAGATTCTACAAAGATCTCTAGTTCTTCCTTAGTTTGTGATATGGAATGATGAAGGCTGTTTATCTGGGGCACTAGTTTACTCTAATAAACACAGTAGATTGTAAGGTAGTCTGGAAGAGTTTGAAGCAGAATTTAAAA
The DNA here is from genome assembly GCF_048773025.1 of Camelus bactrianus. Taxonomy (NCBI): domain Eukaryota; kingdom Metazoa; phylum Chordata; class Mammalia; order Artiodactyla; family Camelidae; genus Camelus; species Camelus bactrianus. Next base: position 118,668,982 of record NC_133541.1, read on the forward strand.
ATTTGGAAAGAATATTTCTAGAAAGAAAAAAGCATAAATCTAAAACATCTACTTGTCCATGGCAGAAATAGCAGAGCATATAAAACAAGTGAAAAAAGGATAAGAAAACTATGTTAGTGAAAAATTAGGTGATTAAAAAGTGGGAGGGAGGGACAAATATTTACTCAAGAATGGAAATATAATTTGCTAATTGAATCTTCAGTGAATAATATTCCCATGAGCCTAGTCATATAAATACCCATCATTGATTTAACCAAAAATAGGTATGCACCTATATTAAGAGAATAGAGGGATAGGAGGTGATAAGTTACAAGAGAGTGAAACCCTACATATTCAACCTCTATATGTTACTTTTTAGTATAAAGCCTACATCTATAAGTAGGTTGCTGAATCATCATACTGTCTCATGTTGCTTCCAAATTAAATACAACTAGATTTGGCAGCTTGAACCAAAGATAAGTCAGTCTAAATCAGTCTATGTAGAAGTATGCTTGAATCACAGCAGGTTCTGAGAATGATGGAAAAACCAAGCAACCTTGACTTAAGTGCTTTCCAGGTATGCTCATTGTTCTTTGAGGATTACTTGTAATATCACTTTTGAAGTTTTAGAGATGGAAGTTTTTTTCTGAATGAAAGGCTACATCAAAGAAGGTCTTTAAGAGCAATCTAATGACATAGGTTGTTCAGAGGTGGAGGACTCTCAAGAGGAGTATCTTCTGGTCATCATCAGAGTGCCCTCTGGTGGTCTAGTTTAGTAGTTTTAATCCCTTCTCACTTGAAAGTGAACAGAAACAATAGAACTTCATTCAGTTTCTAAAAGAGGCTTTTCAGTCACTGGCAGCAACCCGCAACAGTAATTTGCAAACCCTGCCCTTTATTAAAATTCATTGTTGCTCTCAGAGTTACAGAACTATAATTTGAGAGATCTGAGCAAGACCAAGATGAAATAACATTTTATATAATCACTTTCAAGAGCTGCTATATAATTAAACACATGTGCAATTAATTTTAAGCAAAAACAGCAGCCATTATGCAGTGGAAAGTTGCTTTATACTAGCCCTGGTTTATAGCAACAGAATGGATATGATGTCAAATGTTACAATTTGGCATGATTCCAGTAAATTTACAATTTTGTGGAAGTACCATCAATAGAGCATTGTTTTTGCTTTACTTTACTTTTCTCCAGCTTTGTGGCTCTGTTTTAGCAGCAAAACATGTGGCACATTAGTTGTAGCAGTTTGGACTATAGCTGTAGGGTGTGTAATACCACGAAATCTATGTTGACATTTCATTTATAAAACAGAAACAGTCCCACTCACCTGGGGAAGAGTACATAAAAATTTGTATATTTAACTTTTCCCCTTTCTTGTATACAATTTATTAAGTGCATTTGTAAAATGAACGAATCATGCAATGACTTGATTTACATGGAATATAATAAAAATGAATCATCCTGCTGTAAAGCTTTTTAAAATCATACAATTTTTATTTCAAAAAGTCGCATGTTGTCTCTCTGCATAAAGCTGAGATTGTAGTAATAACCAAAGTTGAAAGGCAAGGGCCACCTTGAAACATTATGACATTTTAAAATTCTGATGAAACTTCATTTTCAACACTTACAGATTAAATTAAATACAGATATAACCAAAAACTTGTGTGAGGAATGCACAAGTTTTTTTTTTAATGATGCATTCCTTGGTAACAAAGTTTTCTTATCTAATAATCAAAAACTAAAACAGGCCATTTGATAAAGTATTCTTATCAAACAAGCAAAAAATAAAACAAGCTATCAAACAATTTATTTTTTAGCTCAAGATCTAGTTAACGTTTATTTGGATCATTCTGGGATACCTAAGAGTAGAGATATCGATTAAGGAGAACTCAGATCATAATTTTGAGATTTGATTTTTCCACTTTCAATTAACCTTTGATGGTGAGCTACAGGAGGATTTTGAAATTGTTTGATACAGGAAGACAACTGTTATAAAATGCAAGTGACTGTATTCTCAATGAACATCACTACGTTCTTGAAATGATGCCAGAAAATAAAGAAGTGCAAAACTCAGCTTTGAAATAAGAAGGACATTTATCAGTAGCCCAGAATCCTTCTTTCAGAGCTATGACCGTAGGGAATTATTTGAATCTGTAAATAAGCCCCATGTAGTGCCATCTACTTTAAGATAATACAGAATGATTTAATATGAAACTGTCTATAGAAAGAGTTCTGAAAGAAATAAAAATGATTTGGAAGACCTCCTTCAACCTGAAACTCCTAAAAACTTTAATTTTCTCCTTTTAACTTTCTACCCTAACCTAATTAATTAATTCAGCTAGCACTTAGCATTATCTATGCGAAGAATTGCACAATATACTGGGAACCACTGATGAACAAAATAATTATAGCCTCTACCTTGAAGAGATTTTAGATGCTCCCTAAATAATAAAGAAGTAAACCAAGTTCAGTAATTATTTTTGCATAAATGGTGCTAAAGACTGAGGATTAAAAAAAAAAAAAAAAGCCCTCTTTGAGTCAGTGACAGTTAAGGTGAGACTGGAAGGAGGGAATAAATATGGGGATGGGTTTGCTTTGTTTCAAAGGAACTGAAAGGAGGCTTGTTTAGCTGGAGTGCAGTGTGTTCTAGAGCACATAGGCATTTTAGGCCAAGGGTGGTATTATAAATGAAATGAGAGTCATTAAAATGTTTAAATTGGAATGCTATGCTCTGATTTATCTTTTAAGCTGATTACTCTTAAGAGTTGTGTATACAAATGGATTCCAGGGAGGCAAGAATGGAAATAGGAAGGACAAGTAGGAGCATATCACAGCAGACAGGTGAGAGATTTTGGTGGTTTGAAATAAAATGGTAGCAGTTGAGATGGAAAGAAGTGAGCAGATATTTGGAGAGCAAATATGGTAGAACTTGTAGACGAACTGAAGGAAAGGAATGAGGGGAGTCAGAGACATAAGGACAAACTCCTAATTTTCTCTTTTTAACAACTGGGAAGATGGTGGTGATTGTTACTGAAGATGGCAGTCTGAAGAAAAAGCATGAAATCCATTTTGGACATATTAAACCTGAGATGCTCATGAGGCATCTAAATGGAGATGTTAAATAAGTAGTTGGGTGTATAAATCAGAAGCACAGAGAAGAGATTTGGGTTGGAGATAACTGTGAAATTTGTCAACATATAAACAAGCACTGTTCTCATTTCTCATGTTCTAATAACCAGGACCCTTGACCCGAGAGAGCAGTTTCTGCAATAGGAAGCAGCATTTTCAGCTCCAAGTATTTCTTTCCATTTTTCTAACCTTTAGTAAGTCATTTTATTATGTGTTCCATTTTCTCAGAGCTTCATAATGTGATGGAAATTATAATTTCCAAGGTGATGAGATGCAACATAGTGCAATGGAAAAAATCATTTACGTATGATCAAAACTTATATCCACTGCTTATTAAGTGTGTGACTTTGGGTGGGCCGCTTAATGTCTCTGAGCCTCTGTTTACTCTCTCTGAAAATAGGGAAGTCAAAATACCTTCTGTTCCAATAGAGTAGGAATACGCATATTTTGCATTAGGGAATCTAACCTAAAATATGTCACAGTAAAAAATGATATAGCAGTTTTTAACTTCAGATTACTAAAGAGAACTAAGTTGTTAATACCTGACTATAGTTTAAAAAGTTATCCCACCTAGATCACCTTTGCATATTAGAAATAAACAATATTACTGATATCATTATGAAAGTACATTTATTTCTGATTAGCATGATAAGAATCATAATTAATACTGAACATCTTGGAATTTGAAAATTAGAAGGAAACAGTTTATTGCAGTCAAAATTAAATGGTTGATTTGCCTCTTTAGAGCTAAGCAATTTCAGATTACAGTATCTTTAATATTGGCTGTTTGATTGTGGGGATTTTGATAATCCGACATATTTTCCAAATGAAAACAAGATATTAACTAGGTTAAGTACAGAATCAGGGAATATGCTGCAGTTTCTGAAATGGTCAGCAGAGAGCCTCAGTAAGGCTACTTTGGTTACATTTCCTCAGGTTCTATAAGGGAGTAATGATTAAGTAGTAATAACAAATACTGCAAAACAATTGAAACAATTATCTAGTTTGTTCCTCAAAGGTGCTTAATACTCAGTTAAGATGTAGTAATGTGCTTTATTTATGAAAAAAAAAGTCCTATATTAGTGTATGAAGTGGAAGGAAAGGAAGGGATGTTTTAAATATTGGTCAGGGAGCTTTCTATCAATTTTGTATGTGAATTATATAGTAGAAAGTTCAACATATTCCCCAAGATAAATATTTTATTTTCCTTTTGTTACAGTGAAGCATTGTGAAAGCTATTTTGATATAATCTTTCCTTCTATTAGGAAATTAAAACTAATTCTGGAATGGACTTTGTATTGTTTTTCAAGGGTAAAATTCAGTTTGAATAATAAAAATGTGTGCTTTATTATGATAAAATGTTTTAAATTTAGGTTTTTTTCATATTGGCTCAAAATAGTCATCGTAGACACTGAAAATACAGAAACAAACCTATTTTATTGTTTTTCCATTTATAAATGTAAAAACTCAAATCCCTGAAGAATAAATTTCAAGTGTCTTTTAAACCTATTGAAATAATGTTTGTTCCATTGTAAAATTTGAACAGAAATGACTTGATTTACATATGATCATATAAAATTTATTTTAGAGAGATGCAAGAGATGGAGACAACACTAGAAATCTCACTTGAGAGTATTATGATTGAACAGGATGATGGCATATGTACAGAGTAATTGTGATAATAAGTAACAATAGCTTATGCTTAGTGATAATCATGTGTCAGGCAATGTGCGAAGCATTTTATCAGCAAAATACCATACAATCCTCATAAAAACCATGTTTAATGATTATTATTATATAGTTTGCATGTAAGAATATTGGTGCTCATGGAGATTGTGACTTGCTCAAGGTTACCCACCTAATACATGGCAGACCTAGAAGGGGAATCCATGTTGGTCTCAACTCCAAATCTGCATGGTAACCGTTACACAATAATATATCACAGGGTGTGTTGATCTTTTTAGATATATAATAATAAGTATTTATGTATTGATACTGGAGCATTAATTTATTCATTTAAACTATCCTTTACATATTTTATTAAGATTCTGTAAACTATAAAGGTATCTGACACCAGTGCTGAGTCTACCTAGGTGTTCTGTACAGTAAATTGATTTTTATATAAAAACAATCTTTCCACTTAATGCTTTCCACAAGAAACAGAAATGAGGGAGGGATGCGTGAGTAAGGTCCAGACGGCGGGGCCCATTAGTACCATGACGTGGGTCCGCGCTTCCGGCCGCAGTAGGAGGGGCGCGCACGCGCAGACGTACAGATGCGCGGACGCGTGAGCCCGCCCAGAGCGTGTGGGAGCCGGGCGGGAGCTGTGTGCTGCTTGGAGTAGCTCCCGAGAAAGAAGGCGGCCTGGGACCGGGCCGCCGCTTGCCAGCGCCTCCGCTGCCGCCGCAGGGTAGGTAAAGGGGCGCTGGTGGGGGCGTGGAGGTCGCGAGCCGTCGCGTGAGGCCTGGGCTATGCAGTTGGGGAGGCTCACAGGGAGGAGTGCGTGAGTGAGGCCCAGGCCGGGGGCCCATTAGTACCCTGATGTGGGTGCGGCCGATGCCGTGGTTCGTGGTATCCCCCCCCCAAGTTAGTAGTCCCTTTACCCCGCGTCTGCGCTGCTGTTTTTATTCGGTTTGGGGGAAGCAGGGCTCCCCCGGGAGGTGGGAGGACGCTAGACGAGCCCGGAACACCTCCGACCTGCCCTCAGGTCATGGCCTGCTCCCGGGAGGCGGGTGCGCTGTGTTCGCGGGGCCGCGGCGGGAGGTGCTGCCCCGTGCAGCCCCTGAATTTGTTGTGTATTCCCCCGCCGCTTGGGGCGGCCTTCCCCATGTTCGGGTGGTGCAAGTCTCCCGGTCTGCCTTCTCCTGGGAGGCGGCCGCGGCGCTGTCAGGGTGCGGCGACTGCGGCATTAGCGGCGGCAGCGTGGGGAGAGGGGTGTGCTCCTGGGAGACCGTCCATTTGCTCCCATCTCCTCCGCGCCGTGTCTTGAGGACGGACTCTGATGCCCCACGCTCGCAGAACGTAGGTTACAGGTCAGCCTACTTCTGGGAGGCGTGCTTGGTGCGGTAGTGTGCGGCGGGGGGGCGGCGGCGGCGGCGGCAGTGAGAGCGGGAAACGGGAGCAAATCCCCGCGCTAGCACGTAGTGTCCTTTGTTCTCCCGCCGCCGCCTTCGCCGCTGCCCCCGCCCAGCACAGCATCTGCCTTCCAGGAGCAGGACGACCTGGGGACATGCTTGGGGCAGAAGAGGTCGCTCCCCCCCGGCCCTGTCGCGTGGGAGATGGGGGCAAATCAAGCAGTCTCCATTGGCGGCTCCCCTCGCCCGCCGCTGCCCCAGGTTCGCAGTATACTTGTTCCTAGGTCAGTGGGCTCCCAGGAGGCAGGGGCAGTGAGGTTAGAGGGCGGCGGCGGGGAGGGGTGCTGCCCTCCTCCAGCAGGTGACTTGTTCCCATGTTTCCTGGTGTCTATCCTGGGGACGACCTCTGCGACCACAGGTTCGCAGTGCGCATGTCTTCATGTTAGTCTCCTGGGAGGAGGGCGCAGTGCAGTCGAGGCAGCGTCAGCGGTGGGCAAGGACTTTCCAAGGACCAAGCTCTAGCCCAGGATAACTCTCTCCCCTTTCTTTTGCTTCCTCAGTTGGTGGCTGTAGCAGGTTTTCCATTATAGGGTATTTTCAGATATTGAACGTAGGTTTCTGATCTATACAGAAAAAACTTTCTCTTAAATCGATTTTTATATATAGTGGCTAATATTTGTTAATCTCAAACTCCCAAATTTATTCCTTCCCTGGTAACCGTAATATTGTTTGCTAAGTCTGCAAGTCTGTTTCTGTTTTGTAGAGGAGTTCATAGTGTCTTTTTTAGATTGCACATGAGTGATGTATGGTATTTTTCGTTCTCTTTCTGGCTCTCTTCACTTAGAATGATGATGTCTAGGTCCATTCATGTTGCTGCAAATGGCATTATTTTATCCTTTCTTATGGCAGAGTAGTATCCCATTGTATAAATATATCACAGCTTCTTTATCCAGTCACCTGTTGCTTCATTTAGGTTGCTTCCATGTGTTGTTTATTGTACATAGTGGTGCTATGAATACTGGGAGGCAGGTATTTTTTTCACATTGGAGTTCCCTCTAGATTTATGCCCAGAAGTGGGATTGCTAGATCATAGAGTAAGTCTATTTTTAGTGTTTTGAGGAATTTCCATAATGATTATACCAAACTACATTCCGACCAGCAGTGTAAGAGGTTTCCCTTTTCTCCACACCCTCTCTAGCATTTATCTTCATGAACTTTTGAGTGATGGGCATTCTGACTTGTGTGAGCTGATACCTCACTGTAGTTTTGATTTGCATTTCTCTAATAACTAGCGATAGTGAGCATTTTTTCATGTACCTGTTGGCCATTTGTAGTCTTCATTGGAGAAATGCTTGTTTAGATCTGCCCATTTTTGGACTGGGTTGGTTGTTTTTTGTTACTAAGTTTTATGAGGTGTTTATGTATCCTGGAAATTAAGCCTTTGTCTGTTGAATTATTTACAGATATTTTCTCCCATTCTGTAGGTTGTCATTTTGTTTTGTTTATGGTTTCCTTTGCTGCGCAAAAGCTTGTAAGTTCACTTAGGTCCCATGTGTTTATTTTTGCTTTTATTTCTGTTGCTTGGGTAGACTGTCCTAGGAGAACATTGCTGAGATGTATATCAGGTAATGTTTTGCCTATGTTTTCTTTTAAGGTTTATAGTGTGTTGTCTACATGTTTAAGTCTTAGCCATTTTGAATTTATTTTTGTGTATAGTGTGAGGGAATATTCTATTTTCATTGATTTACATGCAGCTGTCCAGTTTTCCCTACAGCCTTTGCTGAAGAGACTGTCTTCCCTCCATGGTATGTTCTTGCCTCTTTTGTCAAAGATTAATTGACCAAAAGTTTGTGGGTTTATTTCTGGGGTCTCATTTGTGTTCCATTGATCCATATGTCTGTTTTTGTAACAATACCGTGCTGTTTTGATTGTAGGTCTGTAGTACTGTCTGAAGTCTGGGAGGGTTATTCCTCCAGCTTTGTTCTTTTTCTTGAGTAATGCTTCTGTAATGCTGGGTCTTCTCTGATTCCATATAAATTTTAAGATGATTTTTTCTAGTTCTGCGAAAAATGTCCTGGGTGATTTGGTAGGGATCTGCATTCAGTCTGTTGATGCCTCAGGGCAGGTATGGCCATTTTAACAATATTCTTCCAATACAAGGACATGGGCTATCTTTCGGTTTCTCCAAGTCCTGTTAATTCCCTTAAGTGTTTTATGGGTCTCTGCATGTAAGTAAGTCTTTCATGTCCTTGGGTAGATTTATTCCTAAGTTTTATTTTTTGGATACAATTTTAAAAGGGAGTACTACATTCATGTGAAGAAATGCCACTGATTTCTGTAGGTTGCTGTTGTATTCTGCTACCTTGCCAAATACTTTAATTAGCTTTAGTCATTTTTGTGTGGAGCCTTAAGAATTTTCTATAGATAGTATCATGTAATCTGCATATAATGACAATTTTACCTCTTCTCTTTCAATTTGGACCCCTTTTATTTCTTTTTGTTGTCTAGTTGCTATGGCTAGGACTTCCAAATACTATATTGAATAAAAGGGGTGAGAGTGGGCATCTTTGTCTTGTTCCAGTTTTTAGTGGCATATTTTTCAGTTTTTCACTGTTTAGTACTGTGTTAGCTGTAGGTTTTTCATAAATAGCTTTTATTATGTTCAGATATGTTCCCTCTATGCCCACTTTATTATAAGCTTTTATCATAAATGGCTGAATTTTGTTTTGCTTTTTCATCATCCATTGAGATGACCATGTGGTTTTTGTCCTTTATTTTGTGAAGTGGTATGTCACATTGATTCATTTGTGTATTTTGAACTATCCCTTGTGTCCCTGGGATGAATCCAGCTTGATTATGTTGTATGATGTTTTTTATGTGTTGTTGGATTCTGTTTGCTAATATTTTGTGGATGATTTTTAAATGTATGTTCATCAGTGATATTGACCTGTAATTTTCATTTTTGGTAGTGTCTTTGTTTTGTTTTGGTATATGGGTGATGGTTCATAGAATGAGCTTAGGAATATTCTTTCCTTTTCAATCTTTCTAGAATTTGAACAGGATCGGTATGAGTTCTTTGTATGTTTTGTAAAATTCCTGAGTGAAGCCATCTCGTCTGGACTTTTGTTTGCAGGGGGTTTTTTGCTTATTTCTAATTATTGCTAATTGTTTCATTTCTAGTGATCGGTCTATTCTAGTGGTCTATTTCTTCTTCTATCATGGTGGACTGTATGTTTTCAGAAACTTGTCCGTTTCTTCTAGGTTGTCCAATTTGTTTCCATATAGTCGTTTTAGTATTCTGTTACGATATTTTGTTTTTGTGTGATACTGGTTTTAGGAGCTTAGTTTTTAAATGTTTTTAAGATTGGCCTAGCAAAATTCACATTCAGTAAAGCAATGGTTTATCTCTAGTAAACTGACTAACTTGATTAGTTTTACTATCTTGAGCCTTTGCCCAAAAATCTAGTGTGATCCTCACATCGAAAGGTTTTGTTTCAGAGAGGGCTTAGAAGCAAGACAGGAGCTGTGGTTGTTCCTAGGAAAACATGGTGGGTGCAAATGGACATGCTCATTGAGGGGGTTGTACACAATTCATTCACCTAGTAACTGTGATGTGTTAATTTATTCATTGATCTATCTTGACATCATAGCATATCTCTGGACATTTCTTCCTGTTATATTGATGTACATGTCTTTTTTTTTTTTTTTTTTTTACCAATACCATACTGTCTTTATTACTTTAGTTTTATAGTAAGTCTTGAAATCAAACAGTGTAAGTCTTCCAACTTAGTTTTTTTCCAAAATTGTTTCAACTGTTCTAGGTCTAGTCTTCTTTAATTTCTTCCAGCAATATTATATGTTTCAGAGTAGAGATCTCTCGCATATTCTGTAGAATTTATTCCCGAGTAGTTAATATTTTCATGCAGTGTAGTTGATTTTTATACACTGACCTTCTGTCTTGCAGCTTTGCTAAACTCACATAGTAGTTCTAATACCATTTTTTTGTCGATTTCTTAGAATTTTCTATTTGGAATATATCTGTGAAGAAAGTTTTATATTTTCCTTTTATTCATATATATGATTATGTGTGTGTGTGTATTTAAATTTTTTTTTGCTTTATTTCACTGGCCACAATCTAAGTATATTTTGAATAGAAGTAGTGAGAGGTCCTTGCTGTGTTCTCAGTCTTAAGGGCAAACATTCAGTCTTTCACTGTTAAGTATGATGTTAGGTGTTAAGTTTTTCATGTGTGCCCTTTATTATGTTGAGGAAATTCCTCTTAATCCTAGTTTGTTAAAAATTTTTTTTTCTTTTTTAAAGTCATGATTATATATTGAATTTTATCTCATGCTTTTTCCACATTTATTGATAGGATCCTGTGGTTTTCCTTTTAATATGAAATGCATTGATTGATTTTCAGTGTTAAACTTACAACCTTGCATACTTAAAGTAAAATCTTTGTCTGATTTTGGTATTAGAGTAGTCGTAGTCTCATAAAATGAGTTCAAATTTGTTTCCTTTTCTGCTTTCTGGTAGGATTTGTATTACTTCTTTCTCAAAATTTGGTGAAATTCAACAGTGAATTCAGAGCCTGGAGTTTGTGAAGTTTTTAACCACTAATTTAATTCATTTGATAGACAAAGTGCTGTTACTGGCTTTTTTATTTCTTCTTGAGTGAGTCTTGATATTTTGGGTCTTTCCAGAAACTTGTCCATTTCACCTAAGTTGTCAAGTTTATGAGCATAAAGGTGTTTTATTATTCTCTTTTGAATACATGTATGGTCTGTAGTGTTATTATTTTTATTCCTAATGTTGAGAATTTGTCATTTCTCTTTTTCTCTTTATTAGTCTGGCTATAGCTGTATGATACTACTGATTTCTCAAAAAATTAATGTTTGGTATCAGTGATTTTTCTCTATTGCTTTTATGGTTTTAGTTCCATAATTTCTACTCTTTATCATTTCTTTCTGATTTCGTGGGTTTAATTTGCTCCCCTTCTGATAACTTAAGATGGAAGCTTAGGTCATTTATTTGAGACTTTTTTCTTTACTAATATAAAAATCAAAAAAGAATAGATTTCCTGCTGACAACTGTTTTAGCTACATATAACAGTGTTTTTTTTTAACATTTCCATTAAAAATCCTTTTTATTTTATCTTGTGATTTCTTCCTTGACCTTCATAGTTTATTTAGAAGTGAATTACTTAATTTCCAAGTATTTGGAGTACTTTCCAGTTATTGTTTTAACTTAATCCTTTTGTGGTCAGAGAAACGACTTGGTATGATTTCAGTTTTCTTTAAATTCATTGAGAATTGTTGTACGGCCTAGAATATGATCTGTCTTGGTGAATGTTTTAAGTGTACATGAAAATAATGTTTATATGCTGTTTTGGGTAGTGTATTCTGTAATTTAGATCAAGGTGGTCAGCTTCATTTTCTGACCTCTTGTTCTGTCAGTTATTGTGAAACAAATGTTGAACTGTCCAGCTGTAACTGTGGATTTGTCTCTTCTGTTCTGCTTTTGCTTCCTGTATTTTGAAGTTCACTCCTGACAGACATTTAAGGTTGTCCTGTCCTCTTGGTCCATTGACTCCTTTGTTATTATGTAGTGTCTCTCCATCCTCAGTATTTTTTGAGCTGATATTAGTGTAGTTGTCCCAGCTTTCTTTTGGTTAGTGTTTTTGTGTGATGTCTTTTTTCTTTTCTTGTACTTTTAACCTGTCTCTGTCTCTGTGTTGAATCTGTGTCTGTGTGTGTGTAGACAGCATGGAGTTGGGTCTTGTTTTTGTTGTCGTTGTTGTTGTTTTGATCCAGTCTGCCCATCTCTGCCTTTTATTTGGAGTTTTTTTTTTAAAAAGACCATTTTATATAATGTAATTATGATTTGTTCGGGTTTCAAGCTACCCTTAGTGTGACTAGTTTTCTATTTGTCCTGTGTGTTCTTTATGTCCTTTTCCCACTTCCTGGCCCTGTTTTGAGTTAAGTTGTTGTTGTTGTTGTTTAAATGAACCCCTTTTATCTCCAATCCTGGCTTATTAGCTCTGCTTCTGTTGTTTCACAATGGTTACTCTAGACTTTGCACATCTTTAACCGATGATAGCCAATCTTCAAATAATACACGAGTTACGTAGAGTGTACAATCCTTGAACTTCCATTTCTCCCTTCCTGTTTAGTCCTCCTTTACTTCTTCATGTTATGATACCCCATAATACATTATTGTTAGTGTGCTTTAAATCATCTTTTAAATTTATTAAAAGTGAGAAAAAAATCTTTATATTTACTCAAGTTATTGATACTTTCCAGCTCACCATTCCTTTAAATTCACACGTCCATCTAGATGGTGTCATTTTCTTTTGGCTTGATGAACGTTCTTTTAACGTGTCTCACTGTGCAGCCCTGCTGGCAGTGAATCCTCTAGCTTGTGTTTGCCTGGTATTATATCATCTTCGTTTTCACCTGGTGTGGAGTTCTAGGATGCTAGCCTTACCCTCTGTAGGTCCACATCTGAAGGCTCTAGAGAATAAGCCATGGGCTGAATTGATAACAAGCTGTGAGAAAAGTCATGCATCCAGGCTGGATAAGAAATAGCCTATTTAATATGTCCAGTATGGACGGCTGGAGGGCCAGTGACGGGTAAGATCCTCAGAGGAGGACAACCTAAGACAGGCACAGCCGGCTGGATAAGAAATGGGCTACTTAATATGTCCAGTATGGACGGCTGGCTGGCCAGTGACGGGTAAGATTCTCAGAGGAGGACAACCTAAGACAGGCACAGCCGGCTGGATAAGAAATGGGCTATTTAATGTGTCCAGTATGGACGGCTGGGTGGCCAGTGACGGGTAAGATCCTCAGAGGAGGACAACCTAAGACAGGCACGGCCGGCTGGATAAGAAATGGCCTATTTAATGTATCCAGTATGGACGGCTGGCTGGCCAGTGACGGGTAAGATCCTCAGAGGAGGACAACCTAAGACAGGCACAGCCGGCTGGATAAGAAATGGGCTACTTAATATGTCCAGTATGGACGGCTGGCTGGCCAGTGACGGGTAAGATCCTCAGAGGAGGACAACCTAAGACAGGCACGGCCGGCTAGATAAGAAATGGCCTATTTAATGTGTCCAGTATGGACGGCTGGGTGGCCAGTGACGGGTAAGATCCTCAGAGGAGGACAACCTAAGACAGGCACAGCCGGCTGGATAAGAAATGGGCTACTTAATATGTCCAGTATGGACGGCTGGGTGGCCAGTGACGGGTAAGATCCTCAGAGGAGGACAACCTAAGACAGGCACAGCCGGCTGGATAAGAAATGGCCTATTTAATGTGTCCAGTATGGACGGCTGGGTGGCCAGTGACGGGTAAGATCCTCAGAGGAGGACAACCTAAGACAGGCACGGCCGGCTGGATAAGAAATGGCCTATTTAATGTATCCAGTATGGACGGCTGGGTGGCCAGTGACGGGTAAGATCCTCAGAGGAGGACAACCTAAGACAGGCACAGCCGGCTGGATAAGAAATGGGCTACTTAATATGTCCAGTATGGACGGCTGGCTGGCCAGAGACGGGTAAGATCCTCAGAGGAGGACAACCTAAGACAGGCACGGCCGGCTGGATAAGAAATGGCCTATTTAATGTATCCAGTATGGACGGCTGGCTGGCCAGTGACGGGTAAGATCCTCAGAGGAGGACAACCTAAGACAGGCACAGCCGGCTGGATAAGAAATGGCCTATTTAATGTGTCCAGTATGGACGGCTGGGTGGCCAGTGACGGGTAAGATCCTCAGAGGAGGACAACCTAAGACAGGCACAGCCGGCTGGATAAGAAATGGGCTAATGTGTCCAGTATGGACGGCTGGCTGGCCAGAGACGGGTAAGATCCTCAGAGGAGGACAACCTAAGACAGGCACGGCCGGCTGGATAAGAAATGGGCTATTTAATGTGTCCAGTATGGACGGCTGGCTGGCCAGTGACGGGTAAGATCCTCAGAGGAGGACAACCTAAGACAGGCACAGCCGGCTGGATAAGAAATGGCCTATTTAATGTGTCCAGTATGGACGGCTGGGTGGCCAGTGACGGGTAAGATCCTCAGAGGAGGACAACCTAAGACAGGCACGGCCGGCTGGATAAGAAATGGCCTATTTAATGTATCCAGTATGGACAGCTGGCTGGCAGGTGAGATGGGCGGGGGCTCAGGACCACCGTGTCCTGAGAATTCACCAGGAGCCAGTGCCTGCCTGAAGCCCTTTAGTGTGATGCCCCGTGGAGCCACCCGTTGACATTTGGGAAACTGAGGCACAGAGACATTAACACAGTAGCCGTGGGCTTGCAGGACCACTAAGTGGGAAGTCGGCTGTGAACGTGGTGTCTTAATCCCCGTGCTGCCCTGTGAGTGATGGGGGGTGTGGAAAAGGCAGAGTAGGCTCCCCGAAGGGGCTTGGCATGTCGAAGGTTGATGTCCTTTGCCCTTCTCATTTGAAGAGTGCATGCAGGTTTGGACTTTTGTTTGCTGTGCAACATTCAGGAAGTGACTCTCTCTGAGCCTCTGTTTTCTTTCTGTAAAACAAGTGTATTGTGGATTCCCTGCCACCCCCAGCTCCTCTCCCAGTGGGGGCTGTGCATTACCAGCTGTGGTTTCTGCCCCCTTGCCGTGTTTTGTGTATAGAGCAATACATGTCTGGGTAGCATATTGGAAATCTGGGTAAGTAAAGTGAAGAAAACCCAGGTCACGGGATGGTGTGACTTGTCTGGCCTTTTGTCTGCATGTATGAGCATATTTTCCATCACTTTGATTCTTCACCGTGTGGTGGAGCAGGTGTCCTATCCTGCCCTGTGGTTTCTGTCGGGTGACAGGGTTGTGGCCGTCCCCTAGGGTCATCGCTGCCGTGTGTGTGCACAACTGTGCCTGGTTCCCTGGGAGTAAGTTCTGGGTCACAGGCTTTGCCCATGTTTAAGGCAGTGGACACCTGACGTCAGTGGGCCCCAAGGCTGCTGCTGCGGCACACCCAGGCCATCAGGTCCCCTGCCGCTGTGGGTGGAGTTGAGCAGGGCCTGCCAGGCTGTTGGTTTTCCCCAGGGCTCTGGATCGGAAAGGGCTCTTCCCCCTTGCAGGTGTGTCCCTGACGGTTTGGCTCTTGCCAGGTCCCAGGACCTGGTGCAATGTCTTACCTGAAGCATCTGTTTGGAAATGTTTTGAATGAAAGGAACCTAGGCAGGCTTGTCCCCTGGGCCGGCTCATTTGGGATGTGGCCCTGGGCAAGTGTCTGCTTCTGGCGCTAAGGGTTCCAACCGGAGGGGCTTTTTCCTGGGATCCATTGGTAGGACTCCTGTGCTGGAGGTGGGCACCCACCTGAGAATTGGAAGACAGAGCTGACCCGCCGTGTCCCCAGGCCTCATCCTGTGATGCTGTGAGCTGGATGAGGAGGGAATCGCCTACTGGGAGCCCCTGCCTACATCTGCTGTGTCTTTATCAACTATGCAAACATCCAGATAATGGTGAGGCCGGGCCAGGGGTCTCCTACCCAGCCCATCTCTACATGACTCTCCTCTGGCCTTCTGTCCTTTGACATAACCGTGTGTCCCCAGTGGCACAGCCATGACTGGGGGCTGCAGAGGTCTTTCTGGGCATGGGAGGTCCTTGATACCTGCACCCACCCCTTTGATTTTCCAGTCCCGGGAGCACCTGGCAGAGGCTCAGTGTGGACTGCCCGGGGAGGCGGTCTCTGATGTCATCCAGACGCTGGACTGGCCACCAGGGCATCTAGAACTGGGCTTCAGCCCCTGCTCCCCATCCCAGCTCAGGCGGGACAGGAGCTGCCCAAGGCCACACAGCAGGGCTTGGGGGCCTGAGCCAGTCCCTTCCCCATGCTGAGTCTCAGTTCCTCCTCCTCCAACTCTGTCTCTGCAGGAACGGGGTACGCAGAGTACCCTGCACAGGGTGGGCCCCGCAGTGACGGTTGGGTGAGGCTTGTGGGGTGGGCAGGTGGCCTGAGAGCTCCCCCTCCCTCCCAGGGCACCATCAACCAGACCTGTAGCCTGTGGGCTGAGAGTGACCTGTAAGTTCATCTGTGCTTTTTGTCCTCGGGGCCTTGGGCTTGAGGGGAGGCCAACCTAGCAGGGGAGGGGTGCAGCCTTCAGGTTCGGGGGCCACTGACCCCCACTCCATCTGTCCTGCACAGTCTCCCTGCCCAGGTGAGGCTCTGAGGTGGCAGGGTCCCAACCAGCTGGCTTCCCACCCCTCCCAGGGAAGTCCACGGTTGGGGGTCCAGAGGGTTGTGGCAGCCCCCCAACACTGGCCAGGTTACAGGCAGATGGTGTAGCTTCGCAAGAGCACTGCCAAGGACAGGGGGCAGAGGGGTGAGGCCCCGAGTGATCAGATGGGAAGCAGACGTGGGGGCTCCTGAGGCCCTGGGCCCAGTTCCTTGTCAAGCAGTAGCACCAGCCCAGGCCAGGTGCTGCAGCAGTGGGAACCAGGGGCACAGGGCACCGGGCTGGACTGACCAGGCTGCGATTTAGAGTCACAGGGCCCTGTGTGGGTGCCCAGAGCCAGGTGTCCTCCCAGCCACAGGGAAGCAGAGTGGTGGGTGGCTACATAGTAACAGGGAAGAGTTTGTGGAAAAGCCCCATAATGGGACCAGCATCCAGAGGTGAGGAGGGTCAGAATTTGTGGTGACAGGGCAGGAGAGAACTTAGTGACCAGGTCCTGATGGGCCAGATGGGCCTGGTGGTGGCTAGGCCTACCCCCTAGAGGTTTGGTGTCCATTGTGGTGGGTGTGGTAGGAGCTGTGTGTCATTGTCACCACCTGCCTCTCTCATCCCTAGTTCCACCAGTCCCCAGGCCAGCCTGTGAGCCGGGGGGTAAGTGTTGCAAGTCCCTAATGCTTGGGGGCGGTGCAGTGATGGAGATGTGTCAGGGAGGTCAGGGAGGCTTCCGCAGTGGCTGACCCTAGAGGAGAACATGGTTTTCTGGCAGAGAATAGGAGGAAGCTCTTTAGGCAGAAACATACTTTGAGCAAAGGTGTGGAAGTTAGAGGGTACAGGAGGAACGTGAGGCCAGGACAAGTAGGTGACTGGAGAGGAGGATGGATGGGTGTTGGGGTGGAGGGAGGCTGCAAGGTTGTGGGGCCAGTTTGTAGGGCTGTGTGTCAGCAACTATGGAAGTCCACCAGTGAGCCCAGAGATTGGGTCTGTGCTGTCATGGGCCTCTGTGTGTGTTTGGATGAGAAAGGTTCTCATGTGTCTGCAGAATTTTTTGTGTTTAGGAGGCCACTGGGGGCTGAGAGTCATCAGTGATGTGACCATCATCTGAGCAGTAGTTAATCTTTGGATCCATGACTGTGATCCATGACTCTGTTCCTGGTCTGATGGAGCCTAGATTCCAGAGTCAGGCTGAGCCCTGGTCCTGGTCACTAGTCAGACTCTTGAGTCCTGATCCTGGTCACACATTGAGCCCTGACCCCGTGTCTCATCTGGAGTCAGTTGTGCACGTTCGTGGGTAATTATGCACATGTTACGTGCTTGGGGCCGCCCCCTCTTCCAGCCACGTGCAACTGTCAGCCATGGGACATGCTCGTCCTGGGAAGTGTGAGTCAGAGGTTTCGACCCACAGCACAGACCCCCGGCCTACCTCAGCCCCAGTGGTACACACACACTTTTGCACGTAGGCTCAACATGTACACATGACGTGACTTTTCCCAACAGGGCTCACGGCTTCATACCACCAACACCCCTTCACCAGCCTGGCTGATGGCAGTGAGGGCCTTGGGAGCGGGGCCATTAGGGAGGGAAAGGCGGGGGGTCTTTGCAGAATTCCCAGATGTTTGGGTGGGTGGGTGGAGGACGGGCCCAGGAGGATGGACTGGTGCCAGGGTTAAGGAAGGCCAGGAGCTCATCCAGGGAGTTCAGTCCTGTGGTTCTGCTCGGACAGCTTGCTGGGTCTTTCACTCATGGTGGCTGCGTGTTTTGCACTTTGTATTTTAAAAATGAATAACCCAGAGTTACATAGAGCACGGAAAGTCAGAGGTGGCTAGATCCTTAGAAATCACCTGTTCTGCCATCACTTGAAAACGGTGGAGGTGAGGCCCAGCATAGGGACGTCCGTACAGGCCAGGCCTGAGCCAGACACCCTCCACGTGCTCATCCTGCTATGCCAACATTTCAGGAGGTGTTCTGCCTGATGCTGATCCCACGTGGGCTCCAGGAAGGGCAGAGTTCATACCCACCATGTGTTGTTCTCCTGGGTCGACGTGCATGGCAACCATAAAGGCTCTGAGAAGTCCTGTAAGTGGCTCCTGTTCAGTTGGGTTGGAGTTTCCCTAATTAGTGGGCAGTTGGCACCCTCACTGAGCTGGCAGAGCAGACACTGGGACTGGCTGGTGGAGGGTGTGACCTTTCCGCACAGTCTGTTGGGTTCTTTCTCAAAGCCTGACCCCACTCCAGGCACCTTTAGAGCCGGCTGGCTGAGGAGACTGGGGCACGGAGTGCCATTGCCAGGCCCAGGGTGGCCCCATGGGTCATGCCAGTCTGTGCTCTCTCCCTGCCTGGGCAGACCCCAGCCCTGCCGGATGCAGCTGTCCTGGGGGACGCTCAGGACCCAGGCCCTTCTCCCTCCCTGGGGTTCTCACCCAAGTGCATGTCCTGGGTCCTTTAACACCCTTGCCCCATCCCTGTCCCTGGTTTCCTTAGAGAGGGCAGTGAAGGGGCAGGCCAAGGGGGACAAGTGGAAGGGTGTCCAGCTCACTGTCAGAGTCAGCCAGTTCCCAGCCCGACTTCTCCCACGCTAGCTGAAGGGCACTGTTGGCTGCTGCTGGGCCAGTGGTGGCCCTGGTGTCTAGGGGGCTGGGGCGGGGTCCTGTGTGGTGGGACCATCACAGACATGTGCTTGAGGGTTGAGGGTCGGGATACACTGGTGTGGCAGGGGCAGGGGGCATCTGGGTGTGGGGAGCTTACAAGGGTAGAGTTGAGGGCACAGGGGTCTCCTGTGGGACCACACCAATCTGCATCTTGTCCCTGTGTTTTCCCACACCTGTGGGCCCCCTGTGTGTTGATGGTGGGGGCGTGCAGTCCTGAGTGCGGTGTTCACAAGTGACTTGAGGATAAGGGGCAGGGCCTGACAGGGTAGGCAGCGAGTGTGGACAGACCTGAGCTCACAGGATCTGCTGGACAGGCTGGGAATAGTGCGGGGCAGCTCTGGGAGGATGCCTCCTCTGGTGGGGGGTGCGCAGGACAGCTGCAGGGCGCTGGCAACGGTGACGGTGATGAGGTCGTCATGCTGGTGGTGCTGGCGCTGGCAGTGGTGTTAGTGGTGGTGGTGGTGATGGCACTAGTGGTGGTTTTGGTGAGAGCCGTGAGGGTGGAGGCTATGGTGACAGTTAAGGTGGCATTGGGGGTGGTCTCAGCAATTGGGAGGAAATTGTCACCTAGTCCAAACTCATTCTGTTCGCCACACAAAGCCCAGTAAATTGGAAGATAAGCTGTTGGGGCAAGGAATAGTGACTGTATTTGGAAAGCCAGCAGACCAAGAGGATAGCCACTAATGTCTTGGAGAACCATCCTGCTCCAGTCAGAATACAGGCTCCTTTTATGCAAAAAAAAAAGGGGGTGGGGTGGGGTGGGGTTCTTTGTTGCAAACTTGTCACTGTAGGAATGCTTTGTTTTTGCAGCCTCCATGTGGGTCAGGCTTGGTGTTCCTGTAAAACCTCCAACAAAACAAGGGTTATTCTCTATTTTGCAACTTATCATCTCTAGGAAAGTGCAGAAGTGCTGACATTCTTAAAGGTCAGCACCTCAAAAGTAGGCTTTCCTGTCTATTTCAGGCTAAAGGCAACATTGTTTCCCAAAAGGTGCAGAGCCTTCAAGGCTAAGCCTGGAAAACAGGGCACAGTGGTCAAAATTAAAGGAGCAGATCCAATTTGGCATCAGATTTGTTCTTTTGTGTTACAATATGAAGCCCCCCTCCTCATGGAAACCAGGACACACCCGGGGCAGTTAATGAGGCCGAGTAGGAGAGGGGGCTGGGTGGGAAGGAAGAGGGGAGAGCTCATGGGGCCACACGCAGTCTCGAAAGTTGTCTTGGAAGAGACAGAGCTGAGCTGGCAGGGGTGGGGAGATTTGGGATCTACTGGCGCCCGTGCAGGTGCCCAGAACCCCAGCACGCAGCCTGACCAGGCCGGCCAGGACGCACTTGCTGAGTGAGTGACCTATAGGCTTGAGGTCCAGCTGCGCCAGTGGTTGGAGCTTGATGGGGTGTGGGTGTTGAAGCCTCACAACTGGCATGAGTAGGTGGCAGGCTGGACAGAGCTGGGCCAGACGTGCACCCGGTGAAGTTCTGAGGGGAAAGGGCTCAGGCAGGGGTGCAGGCCTCTGAGCTGGGCGGAGTCAGCAGGTGCCCTGGGGTTGTTGGGACCCTGGCATCCCCAGTGCAGACCACTTCCTTGCAGGACTGGGGAGGTCAGGAGTCCACCTTCTGCAGGGGCCCTGTTCTGCTTGGCTGGCTGCCCTGGGACTCTGTGGCCCTGCTCAGGTGGGTGGGGTGGGTCAGATGAAGAGCCACCAGACCCTGAGGATGGCCAGGTTTCCAGCCTTGGGTCAGGCCTGTGGTTGCAAGCTCTGACTCAGAGCATGGCCGGCGCCAGGTGGGAGCCAGGAGATTGGCATCTTGGGCTACGTGAGGAGCCTTTGAGGCCCTGGTCACAGACCCATGGATGCTAAGTGAGCCTTAGACATCGTCAGTGCCGGGAGAGCCCCCCCCCCCCAGGGGCAGGAACACAGGCCTGAGGGTGCATGGCTCTCATCCAGCAGCTCACTCAGCAAGACAGAAGTCAGGCAGATCTCCACCCCCCAGGGTCTCCTTGGGTTGCAAGCATTGCCCCCCAACAGAGAGGACATGGCACTGATCTGGGGAAGCAAACATAGGCCTGCCCGGGGAGGGGTGTTCTCACAGGTTAGTGGTCAGTTGGGAGCTGGGCACAGAATGGGAGATTGAGGAGGCTTCCAGGAGATGGCAGTGCCTCAGGAGAGCCCTGAAGGATGAAGCTGAGTCAGCCAGGGGACAGGAGGGGATGTGGTCAGAGGGAACAGCCACGATGAAGGCCTGGAGGCAGGAGAGGGTGCATGTGTTCTCAGTCCTCAGCGGCTCCATCCCAGCTGGCGTGTGTGGGCAGGGCCACCAGGGGGACCTGAGAATCCTGATGAGCTCCAGCTGCTGCGGGAGGTGGGCCCCAGGCAGGGAGCCCCAGCCCAGCAGCCGGGTAGGACCTGTAGGAGGAGCCAGGTGCAGTGCTCAGGAGCTCAGAGCTTATCCAGTGGGTTCCCTGGAGGAGGCAACCCAGCACAAGCCGTGGTCTTTGGGTCAGAAGTCGACAGGCAGAGGTAGGCGGTGGCACTCTGGACGTGTGAAGCATGATTTAGCAGGGCTTGTACCTGGCATGGGTGGTTTCAGGAGCACAAAGGCCCAGCTGATGAGTTTTGAGGGGCTTCTAGAAGCCCCTGCCTACAGAGACACCTTGCCCACTCCCTGATCCTCCACTGGGGCCAGCTCTGCCCACTTGGGCTTCTTTCTGCTGTGTGGGAGGACACATATGAGTCCTTCCCTCTCCAGTGTGAATTAGCCCATCAAACCCCAGGGCACTTTGATGCACACAGTGCTATAATAACACCTGCTTCGCGGGCCTGCAGGAGGCATCCTGAATGCCGAGAAGGCCTAGGCTCACTGGGCATGCAGGTAGGCTGCGCTCTCCACGCACACTCGTGTTACTGTCCCCTGACCTCCCATAAGCGTGCCAGGCCTTGTGCTGAGCTCTGTATCCCTGTGGTCTCCCTGAAGAGCATGCGGGGCGATGATGTGTGCCTACTTCACAGGGGAGGCAGCTCAGCCCAGAGTGGCCAGCAGTGTCCTCGGCTGTCCAGTTCTCCCTCCTGGGGCTGGACTGGACCAGCAGGGAGCTCTGCAGGGAACAGGATGGCAGGGGAGCCACAGACTGAGCCTCCTCCCAGGCTCTGAAACACCGGGGCCCCAGGGGAGGTCTCCTTAGGGTGTTCTGAGCTGGGTGGGGGCCAGGCTACTCCCCTCTGGCAGCTGGTGACAGGAGCCAGGCTGCTTTCTCTGAGCCACCTCATCTGGGACACCAGGATAAGGCTGTGGCCCCGCACAGGGGCTGAAGTCGGAATAAGGCAGGTCTCCGAGGGCGGGGTTGCAGGGAGCTGGGGTTCCCCGTCTGAGTGTGGCTGGATGAGTGTACTCGAGGTGGGGAGTGGGGAGGGTCAGGAAAGGTGGGCCAGTCCCTGGGGCCTGTGGGGTCCCTGAGGGCAGCATGACCTTTGCTCTGAGTGAGGAGGGAGCAGCAGGAAGGTTTTTGAGCAGAGCATGTGTCCTGGCATATTTCCAGTGATGGCAGTATGCTGGGGACAGGCAGAGGCAGGCCGGGGGGAGGCTGGCAGTGGGTCCCACCAGGGTGGTGGCCATGGAATGGAAAACAGCAGTGAGAGTCTTGGTGCATTTTGACATGAAGGCTGATTGCTGATGGGTGTGTGGGTATGAGAGGGAGGGAGGCGGGAGGGGTCCTGGAGGTTGCCGCCAGGTTGGAGGGGCAGAGAGGGGCCATGCTGCCCGGCCACGGGGCTTCACTTGTCCCCCCATAGCAAGTCTTGGCTGGGCACTCTGCCCCTACTGGGGTGCAGGCAGCGGGGTGACCAAGCCAGATCCTGGTCCTGCCCTCCCAGAGGAGGACGCCAGCAGGAACATAAGGCCATCACGTGGTGGGAGAACTGGGCAGAGGTTGGAGGACCCACGGGTGGTATGCATCCGGCGGGTGTGCAGGCCTCAGCCAGCCACCGGAGGGGCAACTTATCATGGCAGTGACTGGCCTAACACGCTCTCAAGGACACCTTGGCATTGGGGGGTATGTGGGACCAGGAGGCCAGCTGTCCAGGGAGTACACTGTGTGGATGGGGGTGGCGTTAGGGTGGAAGGAGGTTGCTGGCTATATTCTTGACTGACCTGGGGGTCCGAGGGCTGGGGAGCGGCAGAGGAAACTCGGGTCTCAGCTGAGGGTCAGGCCCTGGGGTGCTGACTGAGGGCAGAAGAGGAGCTCAGAAGTGGAGCAAAAGGGACAGTTGGTTGTCCCTGGGGTTTGGTGACATAGGGGGTTTGGTGACATGGGGGCTTTGGCCAGAACAGGGTGGGAGGAGGAGCCTGTGGTGAGGAACTGGTGGCCTGCAGAGGAGTGGGCAGTGGCTGGGCCTCCCTGGAAACCCTGGTCTGATGGGGGAGGCACAGCCTCTTCTTTGGGAGCTCTGATTTGAGGGGCCTGGGGTCCCCTACAACCTCCCCTCAACTCAGGCAGGGAGGGGCTCCCAGCTCCTGGTGCTGGGAGGGGCCCCTGCCCCAGCTCCTTGTCACCCTGGACCTGGGGATTGGGGAGGAGCAGATGTCACTGACCTAGATTCCTCAGGTCTGAATCCAGGAGTGGGGGCCTCCATCCATGACCCAGGTATTGCAAGTTTCTGAAGTTCAGACAAGAGGGAGCAAATGGTCTCCCACATGTGGGAGCAGTCACTGTGTGCTCGAGGAAGGAAGGACCTGCTTGTGTTCAAGAGATGGTAACAGGTGTCCCCTGCAGCAGGAAGGATTTCAGTCAGACATGGGGAAGAACTTGCAGGTGTTGTGGGTATAAGAGGATGTGTCCTAGAGGCCTAACTGAAAGAAAGAGGGCTGAGGGACCCCTGACCTTTGCCAGGTCAGGGTGTGCCTAAGATACAAGTGAGGATCCTCCGGTCAGAGACCACAGCCCACATGTCCTGCTTGGGGCCAGTCCTTGGCTGATGCTCAGTGCAGCCTGGAAGGCTCTGCAAATGGCCTGGGAAACCTCCGTTGATGGGGCTCTGCCCTAGTGTGGAATGGGCCTTAGGGAGGCCCCCCTCCACCTGGTCTGGGTGTTAGACCATCCTTGAGGGTCCCTTTTAGGTCTGTGTTTCCCAGTCCTGATTGCACAGCTCAGGTGTAGGCTTTAGTGCGGTGGAGGGGATGTGAGGTGGTCAGACAGGTAAAAACTGGAATCCTGGCCATCCTGCTGTCTTGCTGTGTGGTGTCCGGCAAATCCTACCACCTCTCTGAGCCTAAGTTTCTATATCTACACAGCTGAGCTGTGGATTATTTCCAAGATTAAATGATAAAATGCACAGAAAGGTGTTAATATTGAGATGAGGGGGAGGGGGCAAGGAGAAGCTTCCTGTCCCTGTGCTGGAGGTCAGGAGTCCATGCATGCTCCCCTGATTCCGGTCCCCAGGGCCTGTGAAGCCAGGGGACACTGGATGGGGGAGAGACCTAGGCCGGGGGGACTGTGTTGCCGTCCTGCAGGTTCTGAGTGATCCCAGCAGCTGCCCACCTCCTGGGCCTCCAGCCCGAGCAGCTGGTTCTCTGGACCAGGGGTGGAGGCCTCCTGCTCCCCTCCTTGGCTTGAGGCTACAGGGGTAGATCCTGGCTGAACCCCTCAGCAGAGTGAGCAGCTCCCCCTTGCCCTCCAGTCCTCTGGGAGACTGATAAGCTAATTAGTGCCCAGAGCAGGAGCCTGGCAGGGCAGCCACCAGCCTAGGCTGGTGTCCTGCCAGGACATGGGCGGCAGCGGTCAGCCTGGTGCCCTGTAGACCTGCCAGTGCTGTCTGGGAACCTGTGAGGCTGCAGGCCCTAGCCAGCCCGATTCCCCTCCCCCCAGGCCTTGGGGTGCTGTCCCCTCCTGACCCTCCCAGCAGCGTTTAACTGAGAGAAAAGGTAGGTTCTGGGTTCCTCCCTCCACACAGAGGAGGCAGGTAAGACAGTGTCCAAGCCTGAACCGTGAGAAGTTGAGCTGGAATTTGACCCCAGGGCTGACCAGCTGCAGTCTCCTGATCTGCAGACGAGGAGGATGGTGGCAGCTGGGCTGGCCTGCTGGGCTCTGGTCTGCTGGTTGGTGACTTGGCCCGGCTGCTGGCTCCTGGAGGGCAGGATCCCCGGTCAGGACCAGTCTCCAGAGCAGGCCCACTAAGTGAGGGGACACAGACACCACCATGGCCTCAGCAGCCTGTGCCCTGTGGCTGCCCTGGGCGCCAGGGTCTCCGGATGGCCAAGGACTCGCTTGTCATGGTTGGATGCCAGGGGCACCTGTGCCGTGAGTTGGCAAAGCCCTGGTCCCCTGGAGGTCTGTAAGCAGCTGGTCCTGGGAGGGCCTGCCCTTGAGGGGCCGGGACTGCAGGCTGCGGGACCACGGGAGACAGCAGTGCAGACCCAGACCCTCAGAGGGCACGGGGAGCCACAGCCCCTAGAGGACCAGAGCCCATGGGGGACAACAGCCCAAGGGGACCCCCATTTGTGGGGACCACAACCCACAGGGGGAACAGTGGCATCCTGCAGCCAGCTGCAGGCAGGATGGAAATGCAGGGCAGCCACCCCAAGCCTGGGAAGTGGTCAACAAGTACAAGCACAAGGTCACTTCTGTGCCACCGTGGTGCCGGGCCAGGAGCGGTCCTTGCTGAGGTCGGCCATACAAACGTGGAAACGAGTGAGAGTGGAGGGCGGGGAGGACGGCACCCTCTGCCTTGATGGGCGGGGACCAGTGCTCGTGTCTGGGAAGTGCCTTAGTGCGGGTGGGGAAGGGGCACCTGTGAGAAAGCATCACCGCTGCCCCCACCTGCTCCCTTTACAGCTGCTAATGCCCAGGATGACGTCAGCCTCATGCAGGCAGTGGCCTCCCTAAGGACTCGGAGCTGAGTGTCCCCCAAGCAGGGGCTGGATTGTTGCCTGATTGCAGGGAACTAGGTCGAATGTGACAGCAGTGTGGCCAGTAGAGGGGGGTTCCCAGGAGAGGAGGTGCCGTCCGTGTGTGGCCTGCAGCTAAGCCTTTCCTGACACATAACCTTTGCCATCGCACTCCCGGGTCCTGTCACGCCACATGCAGGTGACCCCTCTGCGAGGACCTGCCCTGCAGCCCTCTGCCCAGCGTCCCCCAGCCCCAGCTTACAAGGTTTGGAATGTGTGTTACTAACTCACTTGTCCTTGTCCCAGTGGTCTCCATGAAGGATCCCAGGGACCATTTGTTGGGTGGGTGGGCTAGAGGCATTTCGGGGGGCAGACCAGGGTGCTGTGGTTGTGAGAGGTAATGGGGCTGGAAGCCAGGACTCTGGTATCCGGCGGGTAGGGCAGGGGGTCAGTGGAGAGGGAAGGGCCTCGGAGAGCGAGGGCAGCAGACCTCAAAGGGGTCTGCAGGTCCTCTGCTCCCTCTTCCGCCAAACTCACCCCCTGCCCACGTTGCTGACCCTCCACCTCCATGATCAGGAGACACCTGCCTGAATCAGGGGACACCTTCCAGGGGGCACCCAGTCCCCTGCCCCCAACTTCCTCTGGGGTCTCCTGGGCTGGGCGCCATAAGCCTGGGGAGCCCCACCACTGAGTCTGTTTAGGGACTTGTCGACTGAAATAAAATCACACAACATGAGAGTTGTGGGCTAACTTTTATTGGGGTCAAAATGAGGAGTATAGCCCAGGAGACAGCATCCCAGAGAGCTGTGAGAAGCTGTTCTGAGGAGGCAGGGGAGACCTCAGTGTTACATGTGGTTTCAGTGAAGAGGGGGTTGTGTGCGCAGTCAAGCACACACCTAGGCAGAGGCTAGCTGCTGGTAAGGGGGAGCGGTTGTCACCGTTGTTTAAATTAGTGTTTTTCTAGATAGGAGACACAAGAATTTGGGCTCATAAAATGTCATGAAAACATCTATTTGAAGGCCTCTTCCACCAGTTTTCCTAGAGCACAGAGCACCTCATTCCTGACCTCCATCCTGAACTTTAAGGGTGTGTTGGAGGTCAGAGGCTGCAGTGGCTCACAGTTGAATCCAAGCAGAGTTAGATGGCAGGTGGCAACGTGATCCAGTCCTTGTAGAGGCAGATGACGGGTGCCAGTGTAGTTAGCAGGACGCTCTGTCCGTCAGCAAGCCGGGCACTGCCCCTCCCAAATCCTCCCCGAACCTGGCCGCCTTGCCCCTCCCCACTCTCTCCAAGGCAGCCAGGTGTGCAGGCAGGTGAGGTCTGAGCTCCTCTCAAGCCCTGGCATGTGCTCTTCCGGCAGAGGAAACCGGTGAAGCCCTCAGCGTTTGCTGCCAGTGTCTGTGCCTCCAACACAGCCAAAGCCTGGGGGACCTGGCCTTGGGATCCGTGCCTTCCCTGTCCCCATTGCAGTGACAGGCTTTGTCCTTATGGCTGCAGGGATGGTCCGTCACTCCTCAAATGTCTGTGTCCCCATGTCCCCAGGCTCTGCCCCTCTCCCTGCTTGAACCCCGAGTTAGACTCCTTTGTCCCCAGACTGAGCCCAGCTGCCCCCACCCCCACAGGCCCTCCCCCTGCCCTGGGGCAGGTCCACCTGCAGTTACACTGCTCCCAGCTGAGCTCAGTGGCTTTGGTTGAAGGAATGAGCAGGCGAGGGAACAGCATGTGTGAAGGGGGCGGCGCTGGGGTGCGTGGTGAGCACCTTGGTTGCTGGTCCCCCCCAGAGGCTCACGGCAGGGCTGGGCTGCATCGGGCTGGTGCCAATGTCTCCCACCACCCCCCAACTAGTCTTACTCCTTTACGTTTTGGAAAAACTCCCACTGTTACAAAGTAGCTTCTTTTTCCATTTTAGGGAATTGTCTCTCTTTTGACAGTTTGGTTTGCTAGTGTTTCTTTCATGTGACAAAGGAATGGTTTTGTTCTTTGGAAAGGCTAAGCCAACCGAATGAATACTGACATTTAGGTCTAGGGCCGAAGAGAAATCAGTTTCTTCCTAGCACTTCTTATGCTGTGGGCATAAAAACCGTAAAAGTGGAAAACAGTCACCATTCATTACAGAGCTTTAGAGACTTAGTGGCTTGTTTGGCCGGAATAGGAGTTACAGAGAAATAGGAAAGACATCGCCTAATGTGTTCTGGGAAAAGACGGCTTTTTGTACAACTACATACTCTATCCCCCAAATTCTTACATGTTGCTTTTATGGAATAAAAAGTTGAGTGTATAAATATATATATATATACACACACATATATATTTTATGTATAATATATATTTTATAATGTGAATATATGTATTGAATGGAACATATATATGCACATACATATGTGTATGTGTATATATATATACACCATTCAGTATATCACAGTAATTAATGACCATGGAGAAAATTAGTTTTCTCAACTAAAGATAGCCTACGAATAGCTTGCTTTCTGGAATACAGTTTTGAAAATGTTTAACCTTAATCACACCACTAAGTGCAGGTTGATGGATGATTACACAGATCTTAGGAGCAGTGATAAAGTGATAAAGACCACTATCAGGCCATCATGGTATCTGGGCTTGCAGGTTTGCATGAACTTGGATTTGAGGTACGTCGGTATCACCGGCCACGTGTGAGTGCTGGTGGCTTTTGGGTTCGCGGACAAGCACTAAGACAGACTGCCGCCCCTTTGTGTCTACACACCCGGTCTGCTTTCTTCATTAGGCCCCACAGCCTGGTGGTGAGCAGATGAGGGCCGAATTTACCACGAAGTGAGTTCTGATCCACAGCAGATGTGATCCATGCTGAAATGTGTCTTGTCTTCGGTCGTCTATTTACACAGTACTGCACTGACAGCTTTTTCTGTGTTTTAGGTAAATGGAGTCGATCTAGCAGGCAAGTCCCAGGAGGAAGTTGTTTCCCTGTTGAGAAGCACCAAGATGGAAGGGACTGTGAGCCTTCTGGTCTTTTGCCAAGAAGATGACTTCCACCCACCCGAGGGAACTGTTGAGTACATTTGGAGCAGCTGAGAGATTTCTGATGCACAGAAGCCAGGCATCTGGGCCTGCGACCAGATGGCCAGTGTTTTACTGAGACATTTTCCAGGCAGTTTCTATATTTCATCTATCTTTCCACCTTAAAATAAGACAAGCATTCTTTTCTCATATTTCCTGTTTTGGAAATAAATATCCACAACTTTGACTGCAGGGGTATCTGAAAATCAAATCGCAGGGATGTTTTCTGGGACAGCAAATGTTTATTACCAGATGCTTTCAGTTGGACTCATTGAATACAGAGACGTCAGTTATTTCATAAGTGTCACTTGAAAGGCTGATGTTGAAAGCTTGCCATGTTTATTTCATAGGACACGTTTTCACATTTCAAGTTTCCATAGTACATGCAGTGAAATAAAGATTCTTGATTACCGTTATATGAAAAGGAGGACCTTAATTAAATAACATCAATGAAAATTGAAAGATCTGAAATGCAGTAAGCCCCAGGGACATTAATTACTAATACAGGCATTATTTGGAATGATGTAAATGAGATGAAAATGAAAAAGCGTTTGTTAGCAGACTATTTCACTTTTTATACATCTGTCAATATATCTGTTCCATTTACATAGTATTGGTGTGAATGAAATATGTATATTAAATTGACAGTTCTTTGCATGCTTTTCTGCAAAAAGTGGTAAGTTTCATTTATATGTAAAAACAATATAATTGGAGGAATCGCCTTTATCTTTTATTTTGATGAGATAAGAAAATGGCTTTACTTCAAGTACAAGTTGTATTTTAATTAGTTCAAAACAGATTTCTATTTGGGTCATTTTTGGACATTTGACATGTCTTTCAGATAGCGTTTAGTTTTCTTTATAAACAACAAGTGAT
The DNA here is from genome assembly GCF_048773025.1 of Camelus bactrianus. NCBI lineage: Eukaryota > Metazoa > Chordata > Mammalia > Artiodactyla > Camelidae > Camelus > Camelus bactrianus. The sequence goes on from NC_133541.1 coordinate 118,698,824, forward strand.
CCATATATACTGGAGTGGGTAGGTTTTTGGGGCACAGTTCTCAAATTTGTCCAATAGCCCCAATTCTCTTAGGCTAATACTTCAAGCATGAATGTGTCATGGTTAATAAAAATTGCCTTTCATTATAAAACAGAGAAATTTTAGTCATAGGCCTACCCCCATCCCTTGGTTACACGCACATTTACAATCTACTGTGGTTCCATGGAAATTTCAGATTGTATAGGGCTGAAAAGTGAACCCTTGTGTTCTCAGGAGATTTTGAAAAAATACAAAAACTTCTTTATTTCTGTTTAAAAATGTTTAATGCATCATTTCTTCATTTAAATTCCATTTTCCATTTTCCTTCCACTGTTATCCAATTTTGTGCTTAAAATGCCACCGGATCCTAAATCCAGAATTATCTCTATTACATTGTAAATGAGCACTTAAAAAAAAAAAATCTCAGCTTTTGATGTGATTTGATGGAGCCTCATCCCTTCCCCAGTGCATCTGGGTCTGGGTAGTGGCTGGCATCACTGGGCTGCCAGAGCTGAGACACTGCAGCTGGGGACTCATGCCAGCATCAAGCCTGCTTAGGGTTATTCAGGTTCTTCTGGTCCAATTTTGATCTTCCGGGCTTCTGTTTTTCCCTTCTGCTGCCTACTTTTTCCCCCCTCTTGGTTATTTAATTTATTGTTTGTGAGTTTCAATTAAGGAGTGAGCCAGTAGGTGTCACTTTATTATTCACATTGCAGCTGCTAGTCAAGATTCAAAAGAATAAAATTCTGAAAACTTAAAGGGGGTATTAAAAATGATCTTTAAATCCAGTTAACAGAACTCTTTCCCTCTGTTTGGAGTGTCTGTGTTTAAATTCTGTGTCTAAAACAAAATACTTTTGTCAATAAGTGTCTTTCTCTTATAAGTCAATCTTAGAACTATGTTATGAAAGCAACTCCATAATACATGAAAAAAACCCACTTATAGCTTGTGTAATATTGTATAATGCTTGTGGTTCAGACTGTGGTTCAGATGCTTATTATCTAGTCTAGCTCTCAAATTATACTGTATCTTATAATTTAGATTGAGTTGGAAAAATTAGACAACAAAATTAGAAACAGTGCCAGGAAGATAAAAGCAGTTTGGTGAGATTTGTTTTCCTCTAGGTAATAAATTCAGGATGTACTGTGAATGAGCAAGTAAAAATCGACATCTAGAAAAAATTTAAACACACACACACACACACACACACACACACACACAGAAGATAATATAACCACATTAGTGAAAGCTTGAAAGACAAGAGTAATATATTCACCCACTATATATTTTGTAGATTTGAAGAACCAACAATTTTTTCTTTAGAGTAAAGCTTTGTTTCCCTGTGTGTTGAAGATGGCTTTGGTCAGTCTGTATGTTTTTCTTCAGTTCTTCTAGAATGCAGAGCCAAGGCAGATGCAGATTCCAAAAGAAATGGTAAGAGCTTTGTCTTTTGCAGGATGCAGGGGTGTTGGCAAGATAAGTGGAACTAACTTCTTACTAATTAATTATGAAGTTATTCATCCTCTTGTCCTGGCTCATAGTAGATACTATGTAGATTTATTAAATTCCAACGTGACCTTACCTTAGGGCGACTTACTGCTGCTACCCCAAACTGAGAATGTTTTGTACTTATTTTTGATTAGACAGGGATAAGGAAGAGACATTAAAGGCTTTCCTATTCACCTGCATAATAAGAGGGACCAAAGGTGATGAGTTTAGTGGCTTGACATTAAATATACAAAGGACTTCATGAATTGTGAAGTGCTACATAATCAGTAGCAATAAAAATGAAAAAAAAAGGGGGGGAAAGAAAATTGAATTCAGGCATAGAAAAACTAGGGAAGGCTAAAAGTACAATAAAAGTGTCTCATAGACAGGAAAAATAAAATATGGTAGCAATTTGGCTAAACATACTCAGTGTCATAGTAAAAAACACTTAAAAATTTTGTCGTTTATCAGTTAGTTATTCTAGCATATTATAAGGGGTTAATTCTTATTAACAGAAGTAAATTCTCAGAGCTTAGATTAAAATGTAAAAAGAGTTGTGTTCTATTTAGAAGACAGTTCCTAATACAGGCTGAAGATAATGGAGAAGGCTGAGTTCCAGCAGGTGGCACTAACACAGTGAGGTGAGGATTGCCAGTCTCTGAACTCACCTTTTGTGTGAATGCACTGCCTGGGGGTAAAAAAGGGAGGGTGTTTTATGTTGGTACATGATACCATCCAGTAGAAATTCTAACAGGATCTTTTAAAGCATTTAAGCCTTTATTAAGCACAAAAACATATCAATCCCCCATTCTTGTGAGTAGAATGAAAATTTAACAAGCCACATCCACAGTGAGTGATGCTAATATGTATTTTTCCAAAATTTGTCATATTAGGCAGGCAAATACAGAATATGAAGAATTTTAATAACATAATTAACATTATTAATAACATAACATAATTGATTTTTCTTTATACAGTCATATACAGACAACTTTGAACCTAACAAACAAAATGTTATTTTCAGATATTCCATAATTAACAAAAATGGATGAAAATCAGACCTCAGAAGAAAATTACTAAACTACCTTGAGAATATTACACATTTATAAGTTTAGGTTGTAGGCAATTCATAGCTTTCAGTCTTTCCCACATCAGTCACAGTGATATTTGTGTGTGTGCATGTGGAAGGGGACAATGGACAGATTAATTCTAAACAATTAAATGGGGCACAAGAATGATTTATTCTATTTTAAAAGACAGTAATGATGGCAAAATGTGCTGTAAAGCCAAAATACTTAAAATAGGATGATACTGTTACAGGAACAGACAAATTGATCATTTAAACACATTAGTGGTAGTGGAAGCAGTCCTGGTGTGTGTGCGCGTGTGCACGCGTGCGTGTGTGCTGAAGACAGCATTTCCAAAGAGTGGTAAAGAGTGGTTTGTTTAGTGTCTAGAAGAGTTGGTCATTCACTTTAAAAAGTCAGATTCCTTTTTCTCACCATACACCAAAGTAAATCCCAGTTGATTATGAAATTAAACCTTAGATGTTACCAGAAAGTATTGAGAAAACCTGTGACAACTTCTGGGTTAACTTTGGATGGTGAGCACTTGGCCATAGACGTGACAAGCCCACGTGTCCTAAGAGAAAAGATGATAGATTTTTTGTACGTACCAAGTAAGTACCATGTGCAGCAGTGACCTCAGTGTGAAATGGCTGCATCATAAAGGTTGAACGCAGGAGGTGTTTTCCAATGTGACCCTTGGGTGAAGAACCACTCCTTTGGCAGCTTGACATCATAGAATGTTCTGGAAAAGTGAAGGACTTGTATCTGTTGGTGCCTGAGATGGAAAATGGCGAGGTGAGTAAAGAGCAGTGGCAGTCCTGGTGAGGAAACTGAGGGCCAGCTCTGAAGCTGGCAGTCGCGCAGGCAAGGAGCGGCCTGGGCTGCAGCTGCGGGACCACCCTGAGCAGGGCAGGCCCCCCACCCGCGCCTCTCACCCCCGCTGTGTGCGGGCTCCTGCCGCTCGCTGGCACAAGCGGTGATTCCAGCACCTGAGCGGAAGGGATCAGATCCACACAAGTGCATCTAACTTCCAGTTTGAAGGGGGGATTTTTTTTTTTTTTCTGATGAGAGTTTTTCCATGTAAGGAAATGCAGTTTTTAAAAATTATTTTCTAGATGTTTTCTTTCTGGTTTCTTGCTCTTTCTTTTGCCCTCTCGCAGCTGTGCCTGTCCATGCGGCACCATTTGGGGCTGTCAGAGGCTTCGTGTTCAAATGAGCATTTAAATGTTGACTTGCAGGATCTCTGACTCCTGTACCTTTTGTTGGCAAGTCACTAGATTCATCCAAGGCACAGAATCCTCTGACATTATGTAAAGGTCACAGTGATTGGAAGCACCTGGAGAAGGGAGGGACCTGAAGCACGGGACGTTTGTTACTTGATTGTCACGGTGACCCTTAACTGGTGAAGCCAGAGAGATTTTTAAAAGGTCATTTAGGTAGATGAGGAGGGCTGCACCAATGGCTGGTAGACTTTCTGAATATTTGAGATGTGGGTTTCTTGAATGCCTTCTTAATGTATTAATGAATGAGAGTGGGGTGACCAGAAACCCAAGTTTTAGGTCATCCACTCAAAATTGGACCAAAAGCTGAATTATTTAGTGTTGGCTCAAGGTCACTTCTTCCAAGTCCACAACAAACCCCTTTTCCTTTCACAAGTGTATTACTTGATAGCTTACCCATGTGGCTGTCCAGCCTGGACAATACCTGGGTGTATTATCTGGGTTCTCCAGAGACACAGGACCAATAGGAGGTGTGTGTATGTATGTATACAGACAGAGACTTATTATGAGGACTGGTTTGTATGCTTAGGAAAATGGAAAAGTTCCCTTCTGCTGGGTGGGCCAGCAGAGCGGGCTGGAGCCAGGGGAGCCCATCACGCAGATGAGGGCCAAAGGCGTCTGCTGGGGAGCCCCGCCTTGCTCATGGAGGCCTGTCCTCCTGTTCTGTACTGTTCTTAACCTGACTGGGTGAGGCCCACTCATGTTATGGAGAGCAGTCTATTTTATTCAGAGTTCACAAATTCAAATGTTAACCTCATCCAAAAATACCTTCCCAGTGGACACAGAATGAACCATCACAATGGAGGAGTGAATTTACCTACAGGCTCTCAGGCCCTGACTGACCGAAGTGCCTGTTTGTTCTTTGGGCTTCAAAGGACTATGCAGATGTGCTTAGGAGCTGCCCCAAGAAGCCCTGGTGAGATCCACAGAGGAGTGTAACTGCATCCTAAATGAATTCAGAGCTACTGGATACATGGAGGGCGATCAGAGATGAAAACAGACCGTGTGGATAAGATATAAAACATGTTTCAGTGTCAGGAATTCAACATGTGTTCCAAGAAGGCTCATGGGATCTCACTACAGAAGCTGCAGGGATGTGCTGAGGACCTCCCTGAAGATCAGGAAGCATCTTGATAGGCCAGTGTCAGAAAGGATATGGCTTTGACTTGGGAAATTTAATGAGCTTCTCAGGCTCATTTGACTATGGTGGTAGTAGGTGTAAGGGCTACCTACTGTCTTGACACCACTGTAAATTAGGGAAATGGTCCCATGTACAATAGGATCAAAATGCTTAGGAATAAATTTAGCCAAGGAGATGAACACCCTGTACACTGAATAGTATAAGACACTGATGAGAGAAGTTAGAAAGACACAAATAAATGGAAATACAGTCTAAGCTCACAGATGGGAAGAATTAATATTGTTAAAATAGCCATATTACCAAAAGCTATCCACAAATTAAGTGCAATCCCTATCAAAATTCCAGTGGCATTTTCCACAGGAAAAAAAAAAAAAAAAAACAGAAACCTAAAATTTACTGGAACCACAGAAGATCTCTAGTAGCCAAAGCAATCTTAAAAAAGAACAGAGCTTGGCGATGTCACAATTCCTGATGTATATCATTGTCTATATTACAAAGCTGTCGTAATCAGAAATACTGTAATTGGTATAAAAACAAACACATAGAACAAGAGAGCCCAGAAGTAAGCCCACAGATACCCAGCCAATTAACGTATGACGGAGGAGCCAAGAATACACCGCGGCGGAAGGACAGCCTCTTCAGTAAGCAGGGATGGAAAGACTGGACAGTCATGTGGAAAAGACGGAAGCTGGCCTCCTGTCTTGCACAGTGGGCTTTTTATGTTACAGGAAATAATGTCTCCTGACAGTAGAACATTCAGTCAAGCACAGAAGAAAATGAAAACCACCTGAATTATGTGATATGATCGCTGCCATTTTGATGTATATTTTCCGTGATTTTCTTCTTTACCTTCTAGCTGATCTGTATCAGGATGGAGGTCAGTATCAGGCAGCGAGCAGATGTCACGTCCCAGGCACAGGGAGGTCTGGTCTCCCCCTCCTCCTGCAGCTTTCACTGAACGAGCAGACAGACGTGGAACAGTTTGTGAAGACAGGGTATCAGGGCTTACCATGGGGGAAGTGCTGGAAGTTGCGAAAACCTAGAGGATGAAACCACACTTCTTAGTCAAATATTTTTCTGTCTCACTAAATGGTTTTAAAGACACTTTTTAGCTGATGGCATTCCATTATATATCTGAATCTACCTCACTTAATATCATGCATGTCCATTGTTTTCAGTTTTTAGCTGTTGTAATTAAAAGAGTGAACACCATCACAGTTTAATCTTTGCTTACGACCACAGGGTTTTAGGATTTATTGCCAAAAGTGGTATGTCTCGGTTAAGCGAGGAGCGGAGTATGGAGGTGTTCGATCCGCACTGTCAGACTGGCTCTCCTGGGTGTTGTGGCTTTCTGTATTGTTACCAGCAGTGAAGGAGGGCGCCCGCTTCACCACACCTTCTGCACTGCTGAATATCTTTTCTTAAAACTATTTTTTTCTGCAATTTGATAGCTTCTGTTGCAAGTGAGGTTGAGCCTTTTGCTTATTTTTTCATCCACTCATCTTTCTTTAATGAAAACTCAGGCACACCCCTTCCCCATCTGTTGTGGGGGTGTCCAGCTTTGTGTTACTAAGTTATGAGGTGCAGTAAAGTTACTTGTGCAGTTAAGACACTAACTCTATGGAGCATGGAATAAGAAAGCAAGCAAGACCACAGTGGAGCAGCGAGCAGGGAAGAACTCTCTGCTGCTGTTTCCCTGCAGGCGCACATAGCCCTCCTGAGGCCAGGCGTGAGCTTTCCATACCAGGCTATTCCGACACTCACTGACCAGAGTTAGCATGGACCCCACAGGTTAAGGGCTCCATCCCCCAAAACTGTCTCACCCCAGAAGCTGATTCCAGGCTACCCACAACATCTGCCTGACTTGGCTACAAATCAGAGGTTCCCATGACCCTCTCCTTGGGTTTGATCATTTGCTAGAGTGACTCACAAGCCATGAAAACAGTTGACTTGCTGTTGCTGACTTCTTACAGAGGATGTTTTAAAGGATGCAAAGAACAGTGAAGGCTGGGGGTTACTGTGCTCAGGCGCCATGGTCTCTGTGTGGATATGTTCATCACCCTGGAAGCTCGTGGAATACTGGAGTTTTGGGGGGGTGGGGGGCTGCATCGTGCAGGCATGGTGAATTACAGCATTTCCAGCCCTTCTCCCTTCTACGGGGAATGGGGAGAGCTGAAAGATCCAAGCGTCTGATCATGACTTGGCAGCTGCCCGGAGTCCACCCAGAGTCACCCCATTAGAACAAAAGACACTCCTGTTGCTCAGGAGATCCAGGGGATTTAGGAGTTCTTGCCAGACACTTCTGTCACTAGGGAAATTCTGAGGGCTTTACAAGCTTGTACCAGGAACTGGGGCCAAAGGCCAAAATATCAGCAGGAATGGGAGGCAGATGTAGATATGTGTTTATGTGTGGATGTGTGTATGTATGGATGTATATGTATATGTGTGTATATATATATGTATGTGTGTATATGTGTGTGTGTTTATATATATGTAGGTGCATATACATGGATGTATATCTATATGTATATTATACGTATGTGTACTTTCTAATGATTTCATAGGGTTTACAGTGTGTGCTGGGTCCTTTCTTTCTCTATGAGCCCCTAATCATCTACTGGACTCACAGCTGTCATTCTGTGGTCTCATTTAATATATATATGTATTTATTTTGAATTTCTCAATATTTCATGCACTCTCATCAAAGTCTTCATATATTGCGGCCCAGAGAGTCCTCTCCTGATGGTTACTTTTTGGCCAAGTAATACAATCAACTTTTACTCTCTTGTTACCCATCTTGCAGATGAACTGCAGACTGAGAGTGGCCTGTGGGCCAGCTGTATCCCTCTTGTGGCTGGGACTGTTGTCTGGGGAGGAAGGAACACTAGGCTTTAGTGCTGACCACTTGCCACTGGTTTCTGTCTCAGCGCAGGTGCAAGTGTGCAAGCATCTGTATTGCTGTTCTGAGGATGGTGGGAAGGTAAATGGCTTTCGTAGAGAAGTCCATACGAGTAAGACTTTGGAAAAGTTCTGTATGATGTAGAATTTAAAATGGTTTTTGAAGAGCAGATTTTTAAAAAACATTTTGCTGCCAGTAAATTAGGCTCTAAAAGCTCGCATTAATTTCAGTCTTATATCCAGAGCCAAAAGGATTAATAATGAAATATCAGAGGAAAAGTACCATCTCTCACTTATATGTATTTAATGATAATAATGACTTAAGACCTGATAAGAAAGCTGAGAACGAGTATGATTTGCATCCTGCAGCTTTCCTAATAAATGAAATGTTCCCATGGAGAACACGGCCTCCTTTAAGACAGGCTCAGAGCAGAGCACGTCAGGAAGTGACTTGAACTTGATTAAAATTTCTTCTCATAGATTCAGTCAGCCCCTTATCTTGATTTTCAAGTAGAAGGAAAATGAGAATTTTAAGCCTTAGTAAAACATTATGGAAATGTCAAAAATCAGTAAAGATTAAAAAATCACACTGAAGCTATGAATCAGTAAGTGACCATTAAGAACCTTCCGGATTTGAGGCAAATAATCGTACTGAATGATCTGACCTAAATGTGCCCAGCAAAGAACTGTCTTTGGTTTCCCTGTCTTTTCAAATGCAACTTTCCCAGGAATATTCATACTGCTTCTGATTCACAAAGTGAATTTTATCTTTCAGTTAATTCTGAATTTAAAATAAAAGGGGCTGAGGTGGGTTTTGATGCCATGTTATATTGCACACGTGAAAAGTCACGTGCATGTCTCTATAACAGGTTTTATGCTGAGTTAGTGATGTTCATACAGACACAGTCCTTGTCTACTGCTTGTGCATTGCTTTGAACTGTATGGATAAAAATTAAACTTTATAGAGCAAAACAAGTATATTGAGATACTTTGCATAGGAAATATGATGTCAAGATTTTGGTGTGAGTATTTGATGTTCATTTCTCACCAATAACATTGATTTTACTTGAGCTATAATTACTCTCTGGGAATATTTTAAATATAGGAAGTCTTTTATAATGAGCACATAAAGACTTCATTTTGATTTTGATACTGAAATGCATTTACTTTGTGCAGTTAACAGAGCAGTCATCCAGGGTCTTTTCAAGTTGTTCTTTTTAATCTTCTTTATTATATAGTTTTCCTGTTTTTAACATCTTAGTGATCTTTTTGGAAACATACCTTGTCCTGATAACTCCAAGGGTATCCTTTGAGATGGCACAATGAATGTTAACATTGAATATTAGTAAATTAGAAGCTTTATAGATCATGATATTATGGATTTAGAGACTTAAATATAACATCTCTTAGTGATAATCTTAAAAAAAATCTTACTGATAAAACTCTGTACTTCCAAAAATTATTTCATCTAATTGAGATATTTGAGATTGCATGTTAGGTCCCCAAAATCCTTTCTAAAACTATTTTATCATTATTATGTTAATTTTGATAACTATTGGAAAGTTTTAAAAAATTAGTTGGGATACAAAGAAAAAATTGAAGTCTACACACATTTTCATTGCTCTGCAATAGCCTTCTATGTGTGTAATTGGACATTCTGTAAAAGTATAGTCTTTAAAGGATGCATTAGATTCTAGTCTAATTAGGTCCCACTAGATGTTTGACCATTCTTCCACTGTAATCTGGTAAACTCCAGCTTGAATGACTGAGCAGATGATGGAGAAATTTTCCAAAGTTGGGAAAAGTGGGATGAGGGATGAAGGATTTAGTTGTGGTTCAGAGAGCTTGTGACACCTGTGTGTCCTGTGGCTGGAAGGACTGGGTTTGATATGGGATTCTGGCCTCTTTGGAGATGGCCAATGTCGAGGTCTAGGTGGGGTCACTGAGGAGGGTTACAGAAGGCAGGCAGCTTCCCCTTCAGGTGTCCAGCAATTTTATATGTCATCTCACTGCATTTCATCAGGTTATACTTGAAGTGTTCATTTCTTCCACGCTGTTTTAGGGAAGAAAGGTAAAACTTTGTGTATCTCCACTGTGTAGTGTCTGAAACGGTCTCCAGTCACACTTGCTGGCCACAGTTTGGACGTGGAAGCTGGCGTGGACAACTGACTCAGCAGCTTTGCTGGGGTCACACCCGCCCGCTGTGCTAAGTGCGGCACGGCCCTGTGGGAAACTCTCACTGGCGCTGCTTAGCTTCCCTTTGTCTCCCAGATGTTGGAGGTTAAAACTCCCCGGTGGCTCTCTGAAAATGAGTATCTATTTTTCTGCTGACTTTGTATTGTCAGGGTTTGTTACTGTGAATAAAGGACACCATTAGTGAACATTCAACTGTTACCAACATTGAATATTCCTAGTGGAAAAAAAGGGACAAATGAGCTATGTTTACTTATTTTGATTCCTGCCTTCACTGTTCTTCTCTTGTGGTTTAAGAATATGTAAACAGAAAAGAAACAAACCAGAATTGGAGGCGCCCACGTCGTTTGTCCTCCTGCTGTATTTCCCACCATATTTCTCAGAATCTGGCTTAGACCTAATTGTTTCAATTGAAGCAAGTGCCACATGAAAGTCTTAGCAGCTGGTCCCAGGAACGATCTGGACGTGGTGCTGATGTGCCTGGTCCTGGGGGTCTCGTGGTGGAACCTTGGTGGAAGTGCTGTGCCTGTTATGACCAAAGAACTCTCACTTGTGGTCCTTGGAAGGTAGCAGAAGGAAACCCTGGAGCCTAACATGTGCCATTTTGTCTCCCATTAGAAAGCAGAGGACGAGGATCCTGCTCTCACACCCAACAACACCAGGAGTTTCTCACCTTCAAACTTCCGATCAATGACTCAGGATCTGCTGGTCTGGGCATCAGTGTCAAAGAGAATCACACAGACCTGGGGATCTTCATCAAGTCCATTATTAACAGAGGGACAGCATCTAAAGTAAGCAGGTATCAACTTTATCGAGTACTCATGAACCAAGATGTTTAGTTACAACCCAGTGTTGGAAACACATAAGCTGTAGGGAAGAAACCTGGCCTCTACCCTCTTAGATGTGGTATCTGTGGCCTGTGAATTAAACTGACAAAAGACAGATTCACGGGAGGGAAAATTCACTAATTTTATCTATGTTAATATTTCCAATTTTATGGGTATGGGGGCGCCAAAAAGAAGCAGTGAAACCCTAAAGAAGCACTTAGCCTCAGAAGCTTCTGGACCAATTTAGCAAATGATGATACAGGGTGGAGTGGTGATCAGACAAAGAAAGGAGGTTTGGGCTTCCGGGGCACGCATTGTGGGATGGCAGGTATATGAGGGAAACAGGTGGTAGAGGTTTCCATGTAAGGTTTGTTTACATGGATGCATCTCAGTGCCATCTCTGTCTTTGCTGGTGAGGGCTTTTCTTCCCCCAGCTCTGGGAGAGTGGAGGGGACACCTTCATGAGGCAGACTCCAAGGGGGAGCAGAGGCTTCCTCTTGTGATTGCCAGGTCTCAGTTACCTTCCACTCAAAATAACCCCAATGCCAACATGGTGTGTTTTGTGGCAGCGTGTTCTGACAGCCCCAACACTTATGTGTTTTCCACAATCAAACAACCAGGGACATCACGGTGCTCTCTCACTTGGGCGTGGTGCTCAGGCCTTCAGCTTACCATTTTTTAAACTATTTTTAAAAAATTGAAGTGTAGCTGATTTACCATGTTGTGTTACTTTCTGGCGTGCAGCATGGTGATTCAGTCATACACATACATACATACTCTCTTACATATTCTTTTCCATTATTCATTTCTATTCCATTATTACAAGGTATTGAATATAGTTCTCCCTGCTATACAGTAGGACCTTGTTCATCTGTCTTATCTATAGTGTGTGTTTGTGTCTCACAAAACTCACAGCCCTTGGTCATTCTGGGGCAATGGAGATTGTCTGTGCAGACTTAGCACAGGTCCAGGCACAGAGCTGCCCACAGGAAAGGTTCATCTCTTCCCTCCCCCTCCTTCCTGGGGGTCACTCAGCCTGTTTCCCAGCCTGGGGAAATTTTCCTGGCTGTCTGTGAAGGGGGCTCTCCTCCCCAGCTGGCTAATAGCCTGGAGCTTTTGCACATCTTGGGTTGTAAATACCCTCTCTGGGTGTCTCTGGAAGGAGGAAAGTAATCACTTTGTGTCCTGTGAATCAGTCTGCTGTTTTGGTAAACAGAGTATGATAATGACTTATTTACAAATGTGTGAATGACTGAAGTAGACACAGGGGCCACTTACACAGTAGCATGCTGCTGTTCAGTTGGGCATAATCCATTCATATTAAAGCCATCCCCCCTTCCTTTTTCCTTTTTAAAAGTTTTTTTTAACTAAAGAAAGCAACTTCTTTTATTACAGACTTCTTTCACAGTACTGATTGTCTCCTGTCTTCTTCCCAGGATGGAGGCTGCAGGTGAATGATTGGCTGATCATGGTGAATGGGGAGTCCCTGCTGGGCAAGATCAACCAGGATGCCATGGAGACCCTCCTCAGGCCCATGTCCACTGAAGGGAACAAGCGGGGCATGATCCAGCTCATCATGGCCTGGAAGATCAGCAAGGACAGTGAGGTAAGAGGGGGGCAGGGACAGACGGCATCCCCAAGTGGGAGCAGGACCGAGCTCTGTCCTGATGTGGGCACAGAGTGCCCAGTCCGGGGCTCTGCGTTCCGCACAGGCTGTTGTGCTGTCAGTGTGCTGTGTCTGGCTCTCTCGGTTCTGGGATGCACATGGCCCCAAGTGTGCACTCGCAGGTGTGTTGCCTCCTCCGCAGACAACACTGGGGTTGGTCTGAAAGCACTGCAGCCGGGTCCCCATCTTGAAGAAGGGCTGCCCCTTCCTGCTCGAGCTGACAGTTCTCTTCTGGTGGGCAGTGTTCCAGGAGGGAGGGACATGGACACAGTGGCCACTCAGTCCCTGGCTTTTCTAGAATGGGTGCCTCCTGCAGAGTCCCTCTCGTGGAGGGGGAGAGTTGGGAAGTTGTCAGAAGTGTAATCCTTCCCACTCTGGCCCTCCCTGTCCCCCTTTCTCCTCCATTACAAGCCTAAGTCTGCCTGTAGTGGTGTCTCCTGCCCGATGCTCCAGTGGGGAATCCATGCGTGCTGCCAACTGGGATGTGGGAGGAGGGGAGGGACATAGCCTCTCTCAAGGGGATGAGCATCTGTGTCCCAGAGAGTAAAACCATACAAAGTAGAGGCATACTTTTTTGTATAGCAGGTGTTTCAAAATTGTGTATTTATTTGTTAATTTATATTAGAACCTGAACAAGTTTTTTCAGAAATCTGCCATAAAGTCTGTGCCATTTAGAGGAACCAGGTGGGGCCTGCTTGTTGAAAGTGTAGTTTGTAGTTTGTGTTTTTACTGATACTCAACTCCCCACATTTCTAAATCAGCTTGGAGGAAAGGACCAGCAAACCCTACAAACTGAAAATTGTATCTAAACTGCTTAGGTGTTTTTCTTAATTTTAAAATCTGTGTTTAGTAATAAAAGCAAGCTTTTCCGGTTGCGGTGATGGCTCACCCGATCCTAAGATATAATCAGATTTGCAACAGAAACATGCACTTGAACTCAAAGGGTGATCAGTGGAGAGGCCACCAGTTTTTGAAAGCTTATTGACCATTGACTTATTTTTTTATCATTTTTATTTTTGAAATGGAGAATGAATTAATGGTAATTAACAAATTAATTTCCACAACAACAAGGGAGCAGTGTAACCTTAACTAAAAACCGCACAGTAGAAGACAAGGGGAAATAAAATGTTCACTTTCAAATGATAAATATAAATGCTGATCTCTGAGTAGACTACTGGATTGATTTCCTTGAGTCATGATTTTCATTGGTTTCCAGATCATTCACTAATGTTAATGTAAGTCCCACAAAGAGCTCTGTGACCAGTTCTCCCTGAGACATTACAAGACACAGTATTCCTTACTAGGTCTTTTCCCAAAACTGAGTAATTTTGTTACCAAGTCCAAACTCATTCTGCTTGCCGCATGACAGGTCAATAAATCAGGAGATGAGATGTTGGGGCAAGGAATAGTGACTTTATTTGGAAAGCCGGTAGACCGAGAAGATGGCAGACTAGTATCTTGGAGAATCATCCTGCTCCAGACAAAATACAGGCTCCTTTTATACAAAAAAAAAAAAAAAAAAAAAAGGGAGGTGGTGTGGTTCATTGTTGCAAACTTCTTGCTGTAGGAATGCTTTATTCTTGCAGCCCTCCATGTGGCTCAGGCTATGGTGTCCCTGTAAACCCCCAACAAAACAAAGGTTATTCTCTGTTTTGCAACTTGCCATCTCTACCTTAGTGCAGAAGTGCTGACATCCTTAAAGGTCAGAGCCCAGAGAATAGGCTCTCCTGTCTATCTCAGGCTAAAGGGAACATTGTTTCCCAAAAGGTGCAGAGCTGGCAAGGCTAAGCCTAGAAAGCAAGGCACAGTGGTTTAAAACTAAAGGAACAGATCCAATAGAGTCAGATTCATTCTTCTTTATTACAATTTCATGTTCCACGAGACCAGATTCACTCTGCAGATGTTCACTGAGCATCTACTACATTCAGGAAATGTATTAGATCCTGGAGATCTGGTGGTGAATACAGCAGACAGGGCTCCCTCTTTCAATGTTCTGCTGGACAGCAGATCACATCCTTATCTCTAAAAGCCAACTAAAATTTCTAACACCTTCTCAAAGTTTTCTTTCAGAGAAAACCATTGAATGTGAGGGGGGTGGATCTTAAAATGTGAGGCATAGACTGGAGGTCAGCATCCTGACTTCAGATGAGCATCCTTGTCCCCAAACCTGCACCAGCCTGGAGTTGTAATAGAAAAGAGCAAATCTGACTCCCTGTTATATATGTTCCTTTTAACTCTGTGCCCTGTTTTCTAGGCTTGGTCTCACTAGCTCTGCAGCTTTTGTAAAACAATGTTGCCTTTAGCCTGAAATATACATGACAGCCTATTCTCAGGGCTCTGACCTTTAAGAATATTAACACTTTTGCACTCCTATAAAGATAACAAGCTGCAGAATAGAAAATAACCTTTGTTTTGTTGGAGGTTTTACAGGGGCACCCTGACCTGACCCACATGGACAGCTGCAAAGGATTCCAAAAACAAAGAATTCCTGCACCAAGAAGTCTGTGACAACCAAGCACACTCCTCTCCTTTTTAGTAGAAAAGGAGCCTGAAGCCTGAGTTGAGGAGGGTAGTTCTCCAAGATATTAGTCTGCCACCTTCTCAGTCTGCTGACTCTCCTAATAAAGTCACTATTCCTTGCCCCAATACCTCATCTCCTGATTTATTGGCCTGTCGTGCAGTGAGCAGAACAAGTTTGTGCTTGATAACAGTGATCTGGTTCCCTGTCACCCTGGGAAACAGCTGGCGTTGGGGTCCCCCTGCAGTGTCTCTGGAACTCATTCGGGTCTGCATGTGGATTTATGTAGATGAAAATGGTTTAAGTAAGGGAACAGCTGCAGCAGGCAGTAACGGACTTCAATGTTCAATATTTTTAGGGTGTCATTTTCATAAATTGCTGATTATTACTGTCCTTAGGGTGGGGAAAGCTTTTGACTGACAGGGTTTAACTAAAGAATTAGATGAAGACAGACATGCTCAGCTCAGCTTCCCATAAGTTTTAAGACATAATTTTGTGGCTTTTGAACTTAAATATATATTCCCTTTGGGGAACCATCTCCCTGAATTACCGGGAGGGGTGTGTGAATTATGTTACTGTAAATACTGACATAAGCACAGGACATCTTGTCATGAGTGAACCTCGATCCCAAATAATGTGCCAACTTCTCCCTCCTCGGTCTGTCCCTTGGCCAGCACGGTCCAGCCTTTGACAGTATCACACAGCTATATTTCACTAACCCATCTTTTTTATTTTCTTTAAAATTTTTTTTGGGGGAGGGAGGCAATTCAGTTTATTTTTATTTATTCATTTATCTACCGGTGGTACTGGGGATGGAACTCAGGACCTGTGCATGCTAAGCACGCACTCCACCACTGAGCTACACCCTCTCCCCATGCTGACTCAGCTTTAAATCAAGGGTCTGCATACTTAATTTCAAGCCAGAGAAGATGAAACTTTGCAAAGTAATGTCTTGTGCTGTGTCACACTTTGCCCCTCATCTGTGGGAAGTGCTGTGTCTCATCACACTGTTTTTTTAAAACCTGGCAGCTCTGTGCACCAGGCCCGCCCTCCCTACACTCCCCACCCCGTCCCTGGTGGGCACATTCGGGATGTTCCCTGGAAGGTGTTTCTCAGTGTCGTCCCCTCGACCTCAGGACCCTGTGCACGCCGCTGGTTCTCGCATCCTCTCCGGCCGCTCTGTTTGTCTCCGTCCTCCCCTAGTCCTTTCTCCCCTGCTGTCACTCTTTCCTGCCTGTGCCTGTATTGGCTCATGTTCCTCAAGGCGTCTCCTGGGCTGTGTCTTCTGCACGCACTCCCGGGGAGATCTTCGCCCCTGGTCTTCAGGGACTGCGTGTGCTGTGCTGCACCCCGGGGTCCTGATTCCAGCCAGGGGCCCTGTTCTGCCTCCAGACACCTCTGTCCAGCTGCCTGCAGAGATGCCCACTGGTCTGGCTCTCAGGGACCTGTGCTTCCTCCTCCAAAACCCGTTCCTCCTGGAGTTTCATCCACCCATGGGCACTCCACCACCGTTTCTTCAGTTGCACAGGTCGGACACTGGGGGTGGCCCTGACCTCTCAGGTGCCTTCACTGTCTGTGTACCTGCCTCTTCTTTAATTTCTCTCCTCCATGCCCTGACGTCACTGGAATTCGGGCCCCACCGTCTCTCTGGGCTCCCTGCCGCAGCCCCTGAAGGATTTCTGTCTCCGCCTGTCCTCCCCCTGCAGAAAGTGCATCTTGCCACAAGACACATTGACCACATCCCTCCTGCTGAAATCCGTCCCCTCCAGCATGGGTGCCAGTCCCTGTGCCGGCTCTGCCCCAGCTGCTTGGCCTGCCCTGCAGTTTCTCAGGTGTCTGATGCTGCCTTTCACCTCCAGGTTTTCCATGAGTCTATTCTGCTCCTTGGCCTAGAAAAGACAGCTCCAGATTTTAGTTTTCTCTCCCCAGAGTATTTCCATGTCCCCGGGTAGCCACCCTCATGCTGCAGCCATCACGTCATCATGGTTTCTCTTCGGTTTTCTGTAAATTCTGAGCTGGCCAGGACCCTCTCTGGCTGCCGTGTTCCTGGCTCTCCATCACCGGCGTCCAGCCCGGGGCTGACAGCTACACGTGGGCTGAAGGGTGAGGGAAATAGTCCCTAGGAGTTGAGAGTCGGGCATTTTTAGGGAAAAAAAATTAAACTTAGTTACTGTTAGACCCTGAAGTTCCAACAAGACAAGGTAACAAAATGAGTGTTTTCTCAGTGATTTTGGATTTTCTTTGCTTTCCTTCGATTGAATGCTCTTAATTTAGAAACATTTCATGAGCAGCAATTGTTTCTTTAAAAAGAGGGAGAGAAGAAGTGGCTTCCCATTGTTCCGGGCTCCTGGGGATGGATTAACTTTTGGGGCGTTTTTTCCACGGGAAGAAACACGTAAAGCAGAAACACCGGTATCGTCACAAAGGACAAGCCTGTTGAGGACTCTGAAGGAGAGTGAGCACCTGACATCCATCCTTGCTTATGGGAAAAACGTGTAGGAGAATTATGCTGCTTTTCAGTGTCCCAAGGAAGTGCGTGCTTGTGGGAATTACTGTAACGTAGCTGAGCTTCCAGTCCTCTCGCTGAAGCCTGTCTTCACACCAGGAGAGAATGAGACCAGATGAGGTTTTTCTTAGACTCCAGGCTGAAGACTTCAGTCACCAAGGGCTACTTTAAAATGAGTTCTCTGTCTAGGCTTCATCCTGTTAGAATCAGAGAGCTACCTTAGAACAGAAAGGGGCCCAAAGTACCACTTCTGGTGAGGGAAGAAACAGACGCAGAGAGGTCAGATGACTTGCTTAATGGCTGCAAGGCCAAGGGAGCATGGAGTCATCTAGGAGCCTGGTGTCATCCGTCTTGTGCAGAGAGAGGGTCTCAGTGACCGTGCTGTTCAGGCCGTGCCTGCTCTGGCTGTGCTGGGATGTGTGCACAGTGCCCCGTGAGCCCTGGCACCCGGCAGGCTGTTACCTTCTGTGTCCGCCCCATCCAGGATCACTTCCCCCTGGTCCTTCCGTCGGCCCCATGGGGATGCGAAGGACACCAGCTGTGGTTCTGCATGAAAACAGAACTTGGAACTGCACCCTGGAAGTCCAGCCACTCTTCCCCAAAGCTCAGCCCCGTCCTTCTATTCCTTGTTTTGTGTTTCCTTGTCCTGTGGACTTCCTACCACGTGTGATTGTGATCTAGGTCAGATTTCTTTTCCTTTCAGCGTCGTGCTGTGTGTTCATCTGTAAAGGCTTCCTTCCACGCGGCCTCGTGTGTGTAAGACTTCTAAATGGTTTTAAGGAACATCTGAGTCATTCACTCAAAAATGAATTTATTCATCCAATTATTCACCTAGTGCCTGCTCTGTGCCAAGAACTGGGGATAAAATAGAATAAGCTTATAAAAACTGAATTATCAAATAATAAGATCATGGCAGTTACTAACCAGGGCCCAGTTTCAGGCTTGCTGCAGGGGGCTAGGGCCGTCCCTGTGCCTGCCCTTCACCGTTCATAGTCGAGGTAGCAGGTGCATTTCCTTTACACGAAAGACATGGTTTGCCCGACTAATGCACGCTCAAAACAACATGAGATTTTCCTAAGCCCCACAGATAGTGTATTCATTTTTTAAAAGAAACTAATATTTTACCATTTCCCAGGAAGACTAGGCCAAGCGTATAACCTAAAGCAGACTCACTGGACAATATCCAGTTTTTTGTCGTTAAATAGTGCTTACTACTTTCTGCTTATACAAGCAATATATGATTATTTGAATGTGTATTTTTTGAGAGCATGTGGTATTTACCTTGTTTATAGGTTTGGGGTAATTGCCAATTTTTATACCTTTGTAAATGAAGTTCTGATAAATAATGGTCAGCATGAGTCTTTATAATTCACTTAGCTTGTTGTTCCATGAGGCGGGTGACCATGGAGAGAATTAAGTGGGCAGGGCAGAGAGCAGGGGTATTGCTGGCCTGTGATGCGCAATCCGTGTTGCTTTGGGAGGAGCCTTTGGCCGCGTGCTGCCTGCAGTGTGAGCCATCCTGCTCCAGCCTGGGCTGGTTCTTCTTCAGCAGGAGGGAAGGCTTTCCTGTTTCCCAGGGATGGAGCTGTGGGGCCCCACAAAGTTGCCCTGCTGGGGCCAGGGCTGCAGGGGCCTGAAGACCAATTTTGCTGTTGAAACAACAAAGTGAAAATTGCAGTTCCTTTATTTCAGTGCCTTCCTCGAATTAAGCTTATTTTGATAAGGTTTTCCAGTAAGAGCCTGGGAGCAGCCCAGGTTGCAGGAAGGCCTGGCCGCTCTTCCAGGACCACCCTCCTGGGAGTGACCACTGCCCTACTCCCAGGCCATGCTGGCCTCTTTCTTAAACTCTTAAACTGCTTGCAACAAAAAGCATCATCAAAGATTTACAACAAAACTCTGTACCCCAATCAGTTTTTTTTTTTTAAAGAAATTGAAAGGCATTGGGTCATCTGTTAAATATTTATGTAGGAGGCCACTGATGTCTTCATTTAAATCTGTCTTTTGAGATGCAGATCAGACTTGGTTAGGGAGGTGGGGAGGTGCGGACTCTTTCCCATCACAGTGTCCCAGCGCCAGGGGCCTGATGAACAGGCCTCTTAATGTTTGGTTCCAGAAAGCCTGCATGTGCTATTTTTTAAATGGAATTTTTATTTGACTTTATAAAATTCTAAAGTAGCCTCTTGGTATATTTAGAGATTTCTCATAACGGGGCTTTATAAAGACTTTATCATCTAGAAAATTGTGGAGTTATAAGGTTCAATTAAGTATGTTTACTAAGCAGACTTGAGGATGTGATGTCGGTCTTGTGATAAAATCACTTCTATCAGGTCTCGCAGGTCCCTTTAAGGTATGCATGTGCTCATTAAAACCTCACAAGTGCCTGTTCCTACAGGTGCAGGCTTTTGCTGTGCTGGCTTTGTTTTTACCTCCCCAAAGTTCCTTGGAACCCAGGCACAGTATTCTTCCAGAAAATGTTCTTGTATCTTTTTTGTTTTGTTTTGTTCACATCAGAGACCTTGAACATTTAATTTGCCATGTCATCATAATTTGCAATTTTAAAAAAAACTAGTAAAACAAATCCTCATTTCATAATTTAAAGCTTATTGAGGCTGACTCACTCCCGCAGCCTGACTTCCCTCCAGTTGTAATTGTGTTGCCCCTTCCGTGCTGTAAACTTCCCAGGATTTGTCACCCTGGGTGTGATAAGTCCACAATTTGGAACTTCATTAAATACCTCATTTATATTAAACAGATGGCAGCCTCTAAGAGAAATGATCATTTGTTCCGATGAAGGAGCCATAGTTGCAGCTGCATCTGTTTGGAACGTGCAGCCCCTCCCCTGCTGCACCCCCTCCCTCCCCTGCACCCCCCACCCCTGGCTGCTGGCCAGCTCCAGAGCCTCAGTGGGGTGGACCTTGGAGCCCACGTTTGGAGGCTGTGTGTGCTTTGTTCCTCCTTGAAGCAGATTTGTTTCAAGGCCTTAGCTAGCATAGTGTTCTCCTGACTCGGAGTAGTTTTACAGTGTCAGTGGCTTACAAGGTGCAGCTGTTTCGAGGAAGGCCACACACTGTTTTCATTCCAGAGACAGAAAGCGACCTATATCTTGGCTCACCTAGTAGGCTGTTTATGTTTGTGGAACAGGCACCTTTGCCGGCATCACTGGGATATTTGGCCTTGACCTCTGTTGTCGGTTTGCTGAGTGGCTTCTGTTCTCACTTCCTCAGCGTCCCATGTGTAGGGTCAGTGAGAGGGCCGTAGGGGCCTTTTAATTTCAGCAGCAGAAATTGAGGTTCAGCATATTGTTCAAGCAGCTAAGCTGACAAATGGTCTTGGGCCTCAGAGGGCAGGTGGTCACTCTGCCAGCACAGCCCTGGGGTGTGCCAGCTGTCAGGTGCATTACACACCCCGAGTGTAACACGTGGATTGTGTTCCTGGCTCTGTTCTGATGGTGGTAAAGCCTGTGTTTCCCAGAGCAGCATCTCAGACAGGATTCTGAGTTAGGCCGTAATTTAAATTGACTTCAACAGATACTGCCAATCAAGCTGGAAAAATAAGCAAGAAGATACAGTTTGGGGGAAAAAAGCCTTTAATATACATGTTTTTCCTCCAGGGGTTGAAATCTGGCAGAACTTCGTGGGAGGCAGAGTGTGAAATGGTAAGGAAAGGTGGAGTTTTCATCACAAATTATTTTGGTGCAGGGTGAGGAGTTCTAGCTCAGTTGGTGCCCAGTTGGTTGCAGGCCCTGGGCAAGTTGTTCTAATTCCCCCATGCCACTGATGGGCCTCCAGTTCTGACTGTTCCTTGCCCCCTTTCTCTCTAGCTGAAGCCACCCGGGAGCCCCTCTGGCCCTGAGCTGCCCACTGAGAGGGTGCTGGATGACTGGGGATGGAGGATTTCTCCCTCCCTCTTCAGTGGGACCAAGGAGCTGGATGAATCACCCACGAGAAATGCTGCCCTCAGCAGGATAATGGGTGAGTCGGCTGAGACCTTGGGTAGCACGTCTTAGTTTTATGCTTTTCCTGGGTCATGGAGACATTATTAGTGTAATATGGAAAGGAGGCCCGTGTTTTCAAGAGGAAAAGGAGCAGGTTCCTTATAATCACTGAGGAAGCGTTAACGTCAAGAGAGTAAATCAATACGTTGATTTTGTTAAGTGAGTTTTAGATCTTGTACCATGGGGGAAGAAGAAGAAAAAAAGGTGGGGGGGGGTCCATGTAGAAATGTTTTCCACTGGTCAAGATGTTCTCAGTGTGTTTGAGATGATAAGCGAAGCTGCGGTTTAACAACAACAACAAAAAAAAAAAAATCAAAATTTAGTGGTTTATGGCAAGAAGGATTCAAAAGTTACATATTCACCATAGCACCACTTGCAGGGAGAGGAAAAAATCTGTGTAGACGTATGTGCGTGTATGAGAAATAGTCACACTTTGTAGTTTGTACTTAATAGGATGTGGCCATTTTTAAATTGCATCTCTGCATTTTCAGAGCCTCCGTGTGTGACATCCAAGACCAGTTCTGTGCACCGTTTGGGTTCCACCCCACTCTGTCTGCACAGCCCCCCGTAGGTGACAAGGTTGTCAGGGCTCACCCTGCAGCCGCTGAGCCGCCTGCCAGCAGATCCCGTGAGTAAAGACTTGCTTTGCCACCAGTGGTCGGGTTTACCGAGTTGCTCATCTTGGAATTAGCCTGTGAGTTTTTAAATTTAAAATGTAAGAAGCTGTTTTGATTGATGTAGCCCGTGATGCAAGACACTTTCATTGCTGGCACATTTTGCAAGCCTCCTAATACAAAGTACAACCCGATGTTTAACTCCATTTTGAGCATGTTTAATGGAGATGTGTCACCATGTCTTCTAACAGCAGAGATCATCGTCACCACTCAAAACCCCTCTCTGATGTTGACTTTTGTGAAGATTCCCAGCGCCCTCTGCCTCCAGCTTCCCAGGCAGTTACCCCTCTAGAGAAAGCCTGCCATTTCTGACACATCGCCCGCCCACTGGTCAGTGACCACCCTGCCTGTTTGTCTCTTGCCCTAGGGTGTGAGCTATTGAGGGGCAGAGGTTAAGTCTTAGAGACCTGCTATGGGGTAGGTGCCCCTCAAAGGGATAGGCAGATGATGGCTGTAATTCTTCAGGACTTCCCTCTAAATTTCCTGGTAAAATTCTTCAAAGGGCTTTAACATCTCAGAATCTCTGTGGCGTTGTCACATTAGAAGTCATTCTGGAGATCACCTCTGGCCTTAGGAAACTTAAAGCCAGAGAAACTGAATACCACACCCAGAGCAGCATGGCTGGAGTGTCAGGAGAAGGAAAAGACTGTGGTCTCCATTTGACATTCATTTATGGGAAATAAATTTTTCTGATTTCTATTTTGTTTGGCCAAGTTGAGCAGATTCTGGGAGTTTAGACTTTTTCTAGTGTAGAAGGGATTTACATTGATACACATCCCCCTTAGGTGAATGCCTAGAATTTCTTTCCCTTTTTTCCCCACTGCACAGGTAAATACCAGCTGTCCCCCACAATGATATGCCCCAAGATGACTCTGTCGTTATAGAGGATGACAGGTTGCCAGTGCTTCCTCCACATCTTTCAGGCCGGTCCTCTTCCAGCTCCCAGGATGACACAGGATTTGTGATGACAGACCCTGGCCCGTGGGCCAAGGCAGGCATCGGTGACTCGGCAGGCTGGCAAGAACACTCCAGGGCTGGAAAATATGCGTTAAGTTACAGCCGCACTTTATCTTCTGTTTAAATGGTCTGTCGCTAGACGCAGTTAGTCAATTCTTTTTGTGTTCTGTTTTCATGATTTAATACTCTTAATGATCACTCAGAAACTTGCCCAGTTATTTTAATAATTTAGCCAAACTAACAAGAAAACTACCACTAACCAGAAACCCTACTCAGTTGTTAAATTTCACTCTTAACTACTTTGGATCTGTGTTAACTTGGTGAATTGCTTTTCTGTTAAATAAATACATTCTGTGCAACTCCCTGCAGTGACTGAGCAGGGAGGTAGCTTTGGCCGAATGAACAGTTGCTCCGTCTTGGGAGAAGGGAGATGCTTTGACAGGTTTTCTTTCTCAGCACGCTGTCAGCTCTGCTGGGTTTGCATGTAACTTCTCACACATGACTTCGGGGGCAATCTGATGCTCTTTTTTCTCTTGTATCTTACAAAATAGAAGCAAGCATTTGGTATCACTGACCCAAAGTGTGACACCTGAATGTGGGCACGTGTTTTAATTTGCATGCCTGGTAATTATCTACTTCAGTAAGCAAAAGGAACAGTCCCTCCTAGGAAAGACCTTGGCCGGCTGCAGCGGTCATCAGAGCCAAGCATGGGAAGCAGTGTGCCAGGATGTTCTTACTGCCCTTTCTCTGGGCTCTTTTATGAAAACACCAGCACAATTATATTTAAATGTTGCAGCATGGAGCTGCACTCAAGCCTGCGTGATAATAGTTTACCTTGGGATGAGTTTTTGGTTCAGCGAGGCGGGGGAGCTACCCTGGAAAGTAAAAACCTGCTTGGAATCCACAGAAGCTGCCATGTTTACTGCTGCTGTGTAGACCCGTCTCTGAAAGTGAGAGCAGTGGCTGGGAGGGTCAGGATTAGATGTTCACGATCTTCATCCTGGGAACAGAAGACTCTGAATCTCCCTTGTGATGAGAAATTGTAGGAGGAGGTCTGGGGGGGCCCAAGGAGCACTGTATTGGGGCCAATAAATAAGTAACTGGCAGGGCTGGAGGGTGGCATTAACTTCCCTAAGGAGCTTCATCAGGTGGTGAGGACTTGGGTGATCTTGCTGTGGGGAATGTTCAGGGGCTGGAAAAAAATAAGAATGAAGGGTCACCCAAACAAGAGTGGCAGCTGCTCTGAATCACAGCAGAAAGTGTAAGCTTTTCCAGCCTGACAGTGTCTCCCTAATCCTTGATGAAAATGTTATGAAATAAAAGGGCAGTAAGGTGGGATTAATAACTGGAATTTTAATAACACTAGGGGTCAGGATATGGTCATAGTCATTAAAGAATCAGCTGTCTGCCCTGCAGTCTAATGTGCCAAGTATTCTAGGGCATTGTTTACTGTGTCTGAAATTAGTTCAATGGGTATATTGACAGGGAAGAATTAGCTATGTTATGGCTTAAGAATATTTATTTATTTCCAGAGTAACTGAGAGGATGTACTTTTTCCAACCCATTGATTGGACCTAACAGTGTTTTTAAGGTGAATAAGGTGAAACAGCAGATTCTAAACTTAGTGACAACATAATTTCACCAGGTATAAAATTAGGTTAAAAAATATGCCTGTATGTGGTTTTCATTAGCAACAACAATTTGTATTTCTTTGGAAAACCTTTTACAAATAATTTCTATTAAGAATGTATATAACTCTGCTATAACTCAATAAAATTAAATTAAAAAAAAAAAGAATGTACTACTCTGTCTACAAATGTGATGCCTCTTTGGAGTTCTAGGTTTTAGCGTGCTCCACGTCGTGCGGGAAAGGGTTGCTGAGCATGTGCAGGATGGTGGAAGAGGTCCACTTTCAATGTCTGAAAGAATTACTCTTAGTGAAAATATATTATATAGAGTTGCTGTTTGCAAAGTTGGGTCATAGTCCTCTCCGTAGGGGTTTTAATTTTTCATGTCTAGGACTGTGTTTTTGGATTGGGGTGTAGGTGCTCTGGAAATTACACACATAGTATCATAGGGGTGGTGTATGTGGGCACCACTGGGTAACTGTAATGTACAAGCACGTACACATTTAAGAAACGTGTAGAAGCCACATACAATTATATACATAATGTATGCTAGAGCTGTCCACACATACATCTGTGCACACGTGTGCAGGGTCCAAGCAGAGCAGTGTGTGCTTGGACACACACCCTCCAAGATCTCTGAGTAACCCTTTATTCTAATTTTTCCTTACACCCCAGGTTTAATCTCTGATGTGCAAGCTAAAAGCCCATTTGATCCATTTTGACACAAGCTGCTAATGCTCGTACATGGAGCACCCTGTCCCCTCCTGGATAGGGGCACTAGCCCCCTAGCTCTGCTCCCTGCTCCCTCCTGTGCCCCTAACTCCACAGCTGGAAATCACCACCTGTCCCTCCTCTCAACCCCCAGGAAGCTTCCAAGTCCCCGAGTGAAAGTTGAAACTCTCAAGAATCTCCCAGTGGGTCTGCAGGGTCTGCCCCTCCCCAGCCTCCCCACCTCACCCCTCCCCCTTTCCTCTGCTGATGTCACTGTCACTCTGACTCCCCCTGCTCTTCCCTGAGCTGCCACTGGTCCAGCCTCTGACCTTGCTCTGCCCTTCGCCTGAACAATCTTTTCTTCTCAGATGATCAAGGGTTCACTCTTGGACCTCTGACGTCTTTACTCAGCTGTCGGCTTCTCAGGGGCCTGCCCAGCACTGCAAACTGTCCCCTCCCATGGGACACGGCCTGCCCCACTTTCTGTCATTATTTTTCTCCTTTGCACTTAGCACGCCCTGACATGCTGTATCTCCCACTTAGTTGGCTTAATAAGAAGTTGGCCTTGGCAGGGACCATCAGCCCTTTCTCTTGCCCATATCCCTTACGGTGTGCCTGGTACATTGCTGGTGTCCAGTGAGTGTGAGGGGTGCTGGGGCGTGGTCCCCCTTCAGTGCAGCTTCCAGCTTTGCTGTGCGATGCCCCAAGAAAGCCGGCATGAACGTGCTCCAGGCCCCAGGGGGTTAGGATGCTCAGGTGTGAGTCTGTGCCCTTCACCCTGAGAGTGCAGGGCAGGTCCTGGGGGCCTGTGCATTTCCCAGCCCTAGGGACATCAGACTCAGCTGCAGATCAGGTCTGCAGAGCCTCGAGCCCGGTGCAGGTGGGAGGCCGCTGTCCCTCCTCCCTGCTCCCAGGATTTGCCTGTGGCATCACATGCACCCAGCCCACAGCAGGACAGGCTTGGGGATGTCTCTTTGGCTACCTCTCCTGCCCTCATCGCTGCCACCTGACCAGAGTCCCTCCAGACAACCGCCCTGAACCCATGTCTCTTTTAGTGGAGTCCAACCAAGACAACGTGTTTTCTGGGTGAACAGATAAATAAGTGAATAGAATTGCTGGGGTCAGTGGAGACTGACGTGCGGAGTCTCTCGGTGCAGTGACCACCCAGGGCAGGGCAGCTGCTTGTTCCCGTCTTGGGGAGGTGATGTGACTTCCCGAGCCGGCCTGTGACTGAGGAGCCGGTCCCAGATGGCAGCCTTTCACACTCAGAGCTACATCATGTTCTCTGCTGGGGAAGTGCTGCTTGCTCTTAAGAGCCCTAAGTGATTGAAGTATTTTCTGTTACACCAGACTTTCAGAAAAGATGAGGTGATTTCAGATGAAATGCTTCAGGTCAGGCGGGGCCCAACTTTCTGGCTGGGGGTTGTGTGGTCCAGGGGTCATGGATTCAAGCAAGGAGTAAATGTTAAAATTGCCTTCTTAACGTGTTCGTAAGCCTCAGACTTCAGGCTCCAGGAGGTGGTGTAAGATCCCACCCCTAAAGGGCCAGAAGCTTGGTTTCACTCCTCAACAAGCTCTGTGAACAGCTTCCCGTAGACACTGGCCTGGTGTCTGGCCACCCCCTTGTCTTCGCCACCCTCTTAGTGTGTACTGTAGCCTGCCTCCCCTATAGGGGGGCACCCTGGAGCTCCCATTTCCCTCTCAGCTCTTGGACAGGGCAGAGGGGTCCTGACTGTGAAGTGAGGTGGGGCTTGACAGGGGTGGGAGGGTGCAGCTCAGCCCTTGAGTCTCCTACAACATCTGTCATGTTTATAAGATAATTTGACTTTTCTTCTGCATGGGAAATACCATCTCTCACTCACGATCTTTTGGTTTATGTGACAATTCTAGTCCCTGAAAAAAAGAACAGGAATTCTCAGTGAATGGAACGGAACGGACACAGACTGACCGCAGAACACCCCCTGTCTGTGCTGGGGTCTCTCTGTTCCTACTCTTCCAGTTAATTCAGAGGATGATCTGCGGTCACCACCTGGCCCTCAGTTCTGAATCCTGGGGTGCTGGGCTGGCTGTTATGACTTGCTGTAGGAGATGAGCCCCCTCAGGTGGCATGCATCCACTGCTGTGAGCGGTCACTGAGCGCTGGAGCCCTGAGCGTTATTCTCCCCTCTAATCCTCCCGTCACCCTGCACAGGTGGGTGCTCTTTCTAACACATTTGACGGATGAAGAAATAAAACACAAGTGGGGAGAGGAACCAGTCACTGAGGCCACGTGGTGGGTGAAGGCAGAGCCACTGGGTTAGAACGCCGGCCTCCTCCAGGGCTGCGTTCCTGCCCCTCTGCCGGACCCCTCGGGCCCCCCAAGACTCTTCCCGTTTTCTGCTGCCCAAACCTGTGTGGGGGCTGAGGCTGCAGTGATCATCCTGCGAAGTGGCTGCAGCTCTGAAAATGCAGGCCATGCTGCTTGGGGCAGGGGGGATGCGGGACTGAGCAACTTGGGACCTGGCTTTTGTTCCTCCTTGACTTCTGCAACTTCCTGTTTTGATCCCTTCTCTCCTCAAAATAATTCTTAAGAACCCAGGACTTTTATTATTCATTTAAAAATGACCAGCTGCCACATCCCCTAGTCCACAACTGAACCTCACACCTGTCTGTGCCGCATCTGGAACACTGGTGATGCTGACAAACACCTCAGCTTCCCTCCTGCTCTGCTCTCTCAAGATGGCCCTACAGTCCTGAGACGCTCTGCCCCCTTCCCATCCCCACACCGTCTCATACCTCAGATCTCACTGCACCACCACTGTTTTATTTTCCTCTCTGTTTTCTCTTTGGCTATTTTAATTATTTGCCTTTTTATTGATGTATAGTCAGTCAAGATGTGTCTGTTTCTGGTGTACGGAAATGGAATTGACCTTAATCGACTAACAAAGAATGTCAAACAGTTTGTGTTAAATGTTCATGTTTACTTGTATTAACCAAAGTTTTGCAGCCGAGCTGTACTCTGCTCAGGACTAAAATGCTGTTGAATTGTTTCATTAGTGCTGTGCATATGCTCTGATGGGAAAGTTTTTGATGTCCTAACAGAAATATATTATGATCTATTTTCCTATGGAGTTGTTTCTATTATCACCTTTTATTTTCACTTTTATTTAACAGCAGTACCTCTTTTCCTTTTAATCCAATTTTATATGCTGCCAAATATATTTTAAGTATACTGTGTTTGCAAACGTTGGTAGCCATGATGAGAACTTTATCATCTGTAGTAGGAAAAGCTATGAAAATAGGTAGATTGTAAACAGAAAATATTATGTTGTAACTGTATGAATTTTTAACTGCTGTAGACTGGATTTTGGAAAAGAATGTATAATTTATCTGTTCAGAATAATTAATTTTTAAATTCTGGAAGTTCAATTTTTATGTGGATGGTATGACATTTGAAAATACTGTCTTTGGGTTTTTCCCTGAAAATACCCAGATGTGGCACCAGTGGCAGCAGGGGCAGCAGGGGCCCCAGAGGCGGGGGAGAGAGGAGGAGGAGGAGGAGGAGGAGGAGGACCCGGAGCAGCGGCGGCAGGAGGAAGAGGAGGAGAAGGACTCGGAGCAGCGGCGGCGGCGGCAAGAAGGGGGGCGGCAGCTCAGCAGGAGGAGAAGACCCTGTAGGCATTCGCGCTCCGCGGGGCTGAGCCAGACGCGTCTTCTTACACACTCGTTGCCGCTTCCCGGGCTTGAGAGTGAGCGTGGTGTCAGCGGAGGGAGATGGCCTGGGAGCGCATTATTTCATATTTATGTTAGTTGTGTGTGTCCTGAGTGAAGATATGAAATCCATAATTTAGTACAGGTTGTGGATAAAAAAATAGTGAAAAATCCTGAGCTAAAGGGTCACACTCAGAGAATGCCATCAATGTACCACTGTCTGCTGGAGGTGGAGACCCACGGGAGAGTCCACTGGGGTCAGCGCTGGGTGCCAGGGGTGTTTCAGCATCTTGTCTATGTCCCAGGTTATGAAAAGCAGAGCACTGATGATGTCCAATAGGGAGATGGCGAAGTACCAGAACCTGCAAATAGAGAATTGAGGTTTCATATTGCCTTTCAACATTGATAACCTGAGCCAAGTACAGTATTTTTTTCAAGTTTTGGCTACATATTCAGAAAGATATGAGCCTTATACTTTTTGCTTAGCTAAAAATAAGGCAGGATTTCATAGGATTTGCAACTGGGTTAAGACAAACTTTAGGGACATTAAAAGTGGTGTCTGGTTTACTTATATTTTCATGGGAAAATGTTAAGTGTATACAGACTTTCACATTAAATTTTTTTCTGGAACATGTACTTGGAGTAATAAGCAATTATATTCTGATCTCAATACCATGTACTATTTATAGGTAGAGCTCTGGGAATTTAAAAAATCATAACAAAATCCCAACAGATATTCATTTCATATGACATTGGGGTTGTAACATGTGAATGATTGCATAGAAGAAAGAAACCCTCCAGCAAACTTTCCTGAAATTGTGTGGGTGATGGAACAGAAAACATAATAAATATAGAAAAAAAGTGAAAATACAGCTCTTAAAATATATTTAGGGGAGATGAAGTTTAATCATATAAAAGCTTCTGGAAGAGAGTGTGTCTGTGTGATATATAATTGTGTTAAGAAAGCACATTTGTGAGAGGTAGGATTACAGGTACTTCTATAAAATGTGGTTTAGTAGTGGTTAAAAGCATGGATTCGAAAATAAGACTGATCCGGGTCCAAGCCCTGTCCCCTGGAAACCTGGTTAAATTCTGTGGCTGAGCGAAGTTACACAGCTCCTGGGGGTACTCTTTTCACTGTATTTGATATGAGTGGCTCTTGGTAGAATAGTGTGCTGTGACAGTCCTGGTACACCTAGCACATAAGAACGTTATGAGGATTATATAAGAAATGAGTATAAAGTACCAGACTTATGCTCAGTAATTTCTCACAAATGATTATATTATTGTTCATTTTTGCCTGTTTTTTTTGCAGAACTTCTAAAAAATGTCATAAATTATTTTTGTAAAGAAAAATAAAAACAAAATAGACCTACAAAAATATCGGGCATGGAAGTTTACTTTTATAATACATAGGGCAGGGTAGGGAGACATTTCTATTATGAAAAGCTAAAATTCCCCCACCCCAATTTTTCCTACACTGATTTTTTTTCCATGATTTCATTAGAAAATGCAAGTGAGGGTAAGGTTGATTGGGCCTATCAGCACTATCTATATGAGGTTTATGTTGAAGGTAAAAATCAGTACATTGCTTATTTGTAATCATATATTATAGAGTAGGTCTATGTAAATTGAACATTAAATTAAGAAATATTTATTCCAGTCATATCTCTTCTGTTATACTGAAACCATAATTAATTATAGCCATAATTATTGCATCCCATTTGAAAAAGTTAATTCCAGCCATAACTAACCCTTTGTATTTGAAAAGAAATGACATTTTCGAAGATGGTAAATTTAGGGCAGCTACACATTCTTTGCTGCCCCTCCCACTGAGAAGTGAAGGTTACTTCCCCTACCTTGAAACTGGGCTAAATTTAGTGACTTGTTTGACCAAGAGAATGTAGGAGAAATAACTTTCTGGGACTTCCAAGGCTATGGCATAAAGGACCCTGCAGTTTCTGCCCCAGCCTTTTAGAATACTCGCTTTGGGAGAAGTTGGCTGCTGTGTAAGAAATCTGACTACCTTGGGACCACTGCACCATGATGAAACCCGTGGTGAGCACATGGACAGGCTGTGTGTAGAAAAAGGGAAGGTGTGTAGGAAGCCCAGCTATGTCAGACATCCTTAGGTGTCAGACACAGCAAATGAACCACCTTAATAGACGTATCAGCTCAGGTGATGTGACATAGAGAGAACTGAAGAATCTAACCAACAGCCAGAGTGAAATCTAGACATATGGCTCCAGTAGAGGAGTTCCAGCTATCTCCAGCCAGTCAACCATCCAAGTTGAGGCCCCGTACATCTTAAAGAAACGCACCACCCCCATTGTATTCTGCCCAATTCCTGACCCACAAATGATGACGGCAACAGAAGGTATTGTTTTATGCCTCTTAAGATTTAGGGAGGTTTGACACGCAGAAATAGATAACCAGAATAGAACCCATATTTATAAATCAGAGGCACTTCAAGTAGATTTACTACTAATCTATGTAACTGTCCTTCTTTTCCATGAATCACACACTCCTAAACCAGTCATTTACCAAAACTGAGCCAAATGTATAGTCACAAAAACTTGCTACATGGGTGATCACAACATAAGCAGCAAACTAATGAAAAGATCCAACATTTTTTTTTTCAAAGTATCAGTCCTTGCCAAAGCAAACTCATGAGCTACCCTTCCATCTGGAGGCAGTTTTGCACCAAAACCTGCAGCTGGGAACATTCTATCACGGTCACAATCTTGAACGGTCTCCCCCACTGCTGTCAGCACCGCACCGCAGGTGTGCAGTTTTGACAAGGACTCGTGTAGTGGAGAGAAGTGGGCTGGGCAGGTTGCCTGATGACAGAAAAAATACTTCAAACATAAGTGATCAGGCTAAAGATGTAATTTTTGGACATTTTACTTGATGTCTATTTCAGATTGAAGTACTAAAAATGATGTTTTTCTGCCTACATTCATAGTATGTTAAATAGTTTCTTTTGGATAGAGATTGACATAGTGGTATTTATTACATTAGACCAGACATGTAGAAAGTTTCTCAAATATACGCTAAGCATATGCAGCTTTTTCTCAAACATTTCTTCTCATTGTCAATGCCATATGCTATTCTTGAGTTTCAGCCTCAGAAGGATAAGAGTACTTTTGTTAATCTTGTTTTATTGTAATCTTTATTTTTTTGCCTATAGTCGAAGGCCCCAACTGATTTAATAGGCTTCAATTATTCTGAAGCCTTCTTAAAGTTGTATCACAGAAAGAAATTTATTAAATACTAAGCCATATCTTAATCACTTAAAAAGAGAAGAGCATAATGATTTTGAAGTTCATGCTAATTAAGTACCAAGATCTGAAAAATGTATTCAGTTTCTAACTAGATATTAAGCTAGGAGCCCGAAGCCTCAAAGTCAAGTCTTGCCATTGCCAGGACGACAAGTATAAAAGCCTGTAGTAAACCCTACTGCAGTGGTTACTGGGAAGACAAAACAAGATTATGTACGAGGAAGTGATTAAAAATTATAGAGCACCATAGAAATACAAAGTTTAGCTACTACTGCTATGATTGTGTGGGCCATCCACAAGGCTCTGAATTTTCAGTATGCTCTGTTGTGGGATATTGCATTTGAATAAAGGTGAATTTGAGAGAGAAAGTAATACATGTGCTAGCACTTAAACACACTGAGATTCACATTCACTTGCCCTAATTACCAGCACAAAGGCAGCCTCAAAGTCCACTTAGTTTCTTAAGTGAAGATGGAAATTCAATGGGACTTGTCACAGCTCATAAAGCGCAATTCTGCATTAAACTATTGCCTGAAGAAGGAAAGCCTCAAGGCATAGTTCTTTTCTGAAAGGGAAAAAATAGTAATAAGGCCTTGAGATCCAAAGGAAAACAAAATGAAGGAAAGATCTCCCTTTGGTTTGTAATGCATATAATTGTACCCAGAACATTTTTGGTTTAAAAATAATTCATTGCATAAATGCATATATATTTCCAAAGCGTTACCAGCATTCAAGGACTGTTTCCACATGACAGAATTCTTAAAATATGCATCCTTTGACCAAGATGAGCCTTAATGTTCCCCTCAGCTGGAGTAACCTTTAGAAAGATTTCTCCTGACTACAGGCCCTTGACCTCTTATTTCTTAGAGCATATACTTCGGGAAACTTGGAATTGCACATTGTTTCTCTGCTCCTTTGAGATGCAAATCTTCTGTAATCCTGCAGTGTCTTTCTCTGGGCCCTGGGAGCTGGCCCTCTGACATGTAACCATCAAGGAAGGGAGCCCCTGGTCTCTGGGAGAGCTGGGGCCTAACAGCAGCAAGAGGGACTTAGTAACCGCAGCAGCCTGATCACCCAGGCCAGCTCCCCACCATCAGCCCTCAGCGCTTTCCCGCTAGCTCAGCACAGCACTTAAAAACCCTCTCACCGTTTGTTCTGGAAGAGCGGAATTCAGTTTCTCTCTTCTATTGTAATAGCTTCAATCTCTATTGCAAAAGTCCTGAGTCAGGTCTTCCTTAGCTGTTCATCTGGTGCAGTTTTCCTTTGACCCTTCTTTCTAAGGTAGGGATTTTGCTTCTTGGTTAAAAGCCCACTGGAGACAGAGCTAAACATTACCACTACTTGGCTAAGTGGTTATCTGACACAGCTCTCAAATATAAGAACTGTTACCCAATGGTGGCAATATGCAACTAATCCTATTTCTCTAAGAAAACCACAATTTACAAAGTTAAGATAAAAATTCCACTAATACCCCGCGTATCTAAACATCTTAGCCTATCATGTGTAGCAGAGCTCAGTCCTACCTTTTCAAAGGTGTTCTTTCCAGCATCTTCATCCTGCCCAATCTCCTCACTATTCCACTAGTGATATCTTCCTTTCCATCCCTACCTCTCAGTTTGCCATTCTGTCCTGAGATTCACTTTCTCCTCCTCCAGCTTGGGTCTTCTCACACGCATTAGACAACCTTTCTTATTTATTCCAGCTCTTGTTGTCTTTCCTCACCTGCTCTCATGTGCTTGTGTTCTGCACCACGAAATTCAGCAGTTCTTTGAATCTGGGACCTATTTGTACCACATCTGTTTCAGGAGCAATGCATACGAGAAATGAAGTTGTAGTAGGTTGGTAACACTGGGTTGTCAGCGAATAACAATAATAATTATGAAAATATGAAATCTAACATGAACTTACTTCAGATCTCACTTAATCTCTTTAATAAACCTATGACATGGGTACTTTTATTACACCCATTTCTCAGATTAAATAACTTTCAGATTAAATAACTTGCCTGAATCATATAGTAATAACGGGTGAAACTAGAATATAAATCTAGGCAGATTTCATGGGCCCTACTCTTAGCTATAACTCTTTTCTTACAGATTTTGTAATATTTTAAACCCTGAATACTATCAAACACGTCTGACTTTGTTTTAGAGGTACACTATGCCTTAATTTAAAAATTCACACTTGAATAGGCTCATTTTTAAAAGTTTTATTGAGATATAAATCATATAACATAATTAAGCCATTTAAAATGTATAATTCAGTGATTTTAAGTATATTTACAGATATGTACAATGATCAATACAATTTTAGAAGATTTTCATTACCTCAAAAAGTGTACCTATTTACTATCATTCCCTATCACTCCATCCAGCCCAGCACTAAACAATGGCTAATCTACTTTTTGTCTCTATCAATTTGCCTATTTTGGACATTTCATGTACAATAGAATCACATTATATGTGATGTACTGTGACTATCTTTCACTTAGCAGAGTGATTTCGAGGTTCATCTGTGTTGTAACATGTCAAACTTCATATTTCACTCCTGTGTATTGCTGTATAGTATTCCATTATATGAATATACCTCATTTTAAAACGCATTTATCAGTTGATGGACATTTGGGGTGTTTCCAAATTTTGGCTATTATGCTGCTATAAAGATTCATGTACAAATTTTTATGTGGACGTATGTTTTCATCTCTTTTGCATATGCGTCTAGTGGAATTGCTGGGTCATACGGTAACTCTATGCTCAACAACTTTAAAAACTGCCAAAGAGTTTTCCAAAGTGGCTGCAGCATTCTACATTCTCAGCAGCAGTATAAGAGGGTTCCAATTTCTCCATATGCTCGTCAACACTTGTGACCTGACTTTTGGATTATAATGATCATAATCGGTGTGAAATAGTATCTTATTATGGTTTTAATTTGTGTTTCCTGTTATATAAGTATGCCAAGTACCTTTTCTTGTACTTATTGGTCATTTGTATATCTTCTTTGAATAAATGGAATATCATTTTAATTGGGTTATTTGTCTTTTTTGAGTTATAAGATTTCATTACACATTCTAGATAAAAGTCCGTTATGACATACTCGATCTGCTAATATTTTATCCCATTCTGGGATTTGTCTTTTTGCTTTATTAAAGTAAAGTCTGAATTTTGATGGAGTTCAATTTACTTATTATGTGCTCTTGTTGCTTGTGTGTTTGGTGTCATATCTAAGAATCAACTGTCAAATCCATCGTCGTGAAGGTACATCCCTATGTTTTCTTCTAATAGTTGTATACTTTTAACACTTACATTTAGATTTTGGATCTATTTCATATTAACTTTGCATACGATGTTAGCTAAGGATCTAACCTCACCGTTTTGCATGTGGCCACCCACTTGTCCCAGTGCCATTTTTGAATAGACCCTCCTCTGACTGAATTGTCTTGTAATCTTCTCAAAATCAGTTGACCTTAGATGCATGGGTTTATTTCTAGTTCAGTGATCTACGTATCTATCTTTATGCCAGCCCCACATTGTCTTGATTACTGTTGCTTTGTAGGAAGTTCAGAAAATAAGGAATATGAATCTTCTTAGTTTGTTCTTCTTCCAAATCTGCTTTGGTTCTTCTGTGTCCTTTTAAATTCCAGACAAATTTGGGGGTCAGTTATTCATTTCTTCAAAAAAGGCCTTTCAGATTTTGACAGAGTTTAAAGTAAATATTGCCATCTTTACAATGTTGAATTTTCTCAACATGCTTTCCACTTATTTAGATCTTTAATTTCTTTCAAAAATTTATCAGAATCTAATTTTAGGGTATACGTTTTGCACTCACTTTGTTAAATTTATTCCTAAGTACTATTCCTTTTGATACTATTGTATGGAATTGTTTTCCTAATTTCATTTCACAAGAGATGTCTCTTGCCTGAGTATTCATAAGACTATCACACATAAGCCTTTGAAAGATTTTGCTTAGGAAGCATTATGTTAGCTGTCTTTTTATGTTTTGAAAGCAGACAACAGCAGGATTTCAAGAAACCCAGATAGGAATACTATAACAAGGCATGCCTGCCAAATCTCACAAGTCAGTTTTTGGCTGAGACCACTGTAATAAAGACAGGTTTCCAAGAGAAAAACAAGCAGAAGTTTATTAACATGTACACCTCCTGTATATATGGGAGATACCCAAGGAAAAATGAGTAATTCAAAGAGACAATTTAGAATTGCAGCTTATATAGGATCTTCAACAAAGAATTAATTTGTGGAGAAATGACAGGACAGCAGAAAGAAGGTTCAGGCCTCCAGGGGTTGAAATAAAGGTTGTTTAGTAAAGTTTCTTATGCAGATTCCTCTGGTTCCAAAACTCAGAAGGATAGAAAGAAAATTATTTGTCCTCCCCTGTAGAGCCCAGGAGGATGGAGGAAAAAATCTTTTTCCCCTTATGGGAAAATGGGGTGTCTAATGGTGTGATTAACTTTTGTCCTTTTCGGTAGAAATGGGAGAAGGAATGGCTGTGAAAAATGTATGTCCTACTTCTAAGCAAATAAGGGAAGGTGGGAGCTTTTCTTTTATCCTCAGCTCAAAAGAATTCTTATGCCCAAATCATACATCTGGGAGTGGCACACTCTGCTACACTTCAGTTCAAAAGCTGACTCTATGAAATAAGCAACAAAGCAAATTAACAGGAGAATAGATTCACAACTTTATTATTTTTAATATTGCATACACAAGGAGTTTCACAGGAAAAAAAGAAAAGTACCTCCCCAAAAGGGGTGAGATTTGAGCGCTTATATACAACCTTAATAGGGGAAGGGAATGGGGGGATGTGGGATTTCTAGGGGAGAATAAAACGTTTTTTTGAAAGGTAAACGGGCCCTTTCTAAAGCCTTTTTGTTTATTTTGCTTTCTTTAACTTTGCTGCAGAAGCTTTATT
Source organism: Camelus bactrianus (assembly GCF_048773025.1). Lineage (NCBI taxonomy): Eukaryota > Metazoa > Chordata > Mammalia > Artiodactyla > Camelidae > Camelus > Camelus bactrianus. The sequence goes on from NC_133541.1 coordinate 118,736,284, forward strand.
GTTTCCATTTGGGCCGCGGCTCGGGCGGGGCTCCAGGGTGATTAAAAGCTGCCTGGTGACTGCAAGCAGAAAGGCTCAAGCAGAAGCCCTGCCACACGGGAAACGCAGAGGCACCCCTCAAAGGCCCCGGAGCTCCCGAGGCTCCAGTCCTGCTCGAGGATGAGCCTTTGGAAGAGATACTTGCCCTGCCCACCCTGGGGTCAGCAGGCTGAGAGGTCACTCAGATGGTTGCCCACCTGGAGGATGCCTTCCACCGGCTCGCCTAGGCGGCCGCTCTGGGGAACCGCGGGGACGGGCGGCTGCCGCAGGGCCCCGGGGAGGGGGCGGGGCCGGGCGGTCGCTCCGGGGAGCCGTGGGAGGGGGCGGGGCCGGGCGGCTGCCGCAGGACCGCGGGGAGGGAGCGATGCCGGGTGGCTGCCGCAGGGCGCCGGGGAGGTGGCGAGGACAGGCGGCTGCCGCAGGGCCGCGAGGAGGGTGCGGGGACGGTCGGCCGCTCCGGGAAGCCGCGGGGAGGGGGCAGGGCTGGGCGCTGCCGCTGGACCGCGGTGAGGGGGCGGGGCCGGGCTGCTCCCGCAGAGCCGCGGGGAGGGGGCGGGGCCGGGCGGCCGCTCCCGGAAGCCGCGGGGAGGGGGCGGGGCCGGAAACTGCTGCAGGACCGCGGGGAGGTGGCGGGGCCGGGAGGCTCCCGCTGAGCCTCGGGGAGGGGGCGAGGCCGGGTGGCTGCCGTAGGGTCCCTGGGAGGTAGTGAGGTCAGGCGGCTGCCGCAAGGCCGCGAGGAGGGGGCGGGGACGGTCGGCCGTTCCGGGAAGCCGCGGGGAGGGGGCAGGGCTGGGCGCTGCCGCAGGACCGCGGTGAGGGAGCGGGGCCGGGCTGCTCCCGCAGAGCCGCGGGGACGGGCGGCTGTAGCAGTACCGCAGGGAGGGGGCGAGGCCGGGCGGCTGCAGCAGAACCGCAGGGAGGGGGCGGGGCCGGGCGGTTCCCGCAGGGCCTCGGGGAGGGGGCGAGGCCGGGTGGTTGCTGCAGGGCCCCGGCGAGGTGGCGAGGCCAGGCGGCTGCCGCAGGGCCGCGAGGAGGGGGCGGGGATGGGCGGCCGCTCCGGGAAGCCGTGGGGAGGGGGTGGGGCGGTGCCGGGCGCAGCTGCTGCACCGCGGGGAGGGGGCCGGGCCAGGCGGCTTCGGCAGGGCCGCGGGGAGGGTGCAGGGCCGGGCTGCTCACGCAGAGCCTCGCGGAGGGTAGGGGTGGGGCCCGGCGGCCGCTCAGGGAAGCCGCGGGGAGGGGGCTGGGACGGTCGGCCGCTCTGGGAAGCCGTGAAGAGGGTGCGGGGCGGGCGGCTGCCGCAGGGCCGCGGGGAGGGGGTGGGGACCGGCGGCCGCTCCGGGAAGCCGCGGGGAGGGGGCGGGGACGGGCGGCCGCTCCGGGAAGCCGCGGGGAGGGGGCGGGGACGGGCGGCCGCTCCGGGAAGCCGCGGGGAGGGGGCGGGGACGGGCGGCCGCTCCGGGAAGCCGCGGGGAGGGGGCGGGGACGGGCGGCCGCTCCGGGAAGCCGCGGGGAGGGGGCGGGGACGGGCAGCCGCTCCGGGAAGCCGCGGGGAGGGGGCGGGGACGGGCGGCCGCTCCGGGAAGCCGCGGGGAGGGGGCGGGGACCGGCGGCTCCCGCAGGACCGCGGGGAGGGGGCGAGGCCTGGCGGCTTCGGCAGGGCCGCGGGGAGGGTGCAGGGCCGGGTTGCTCACGCAGAGCCTCGCGGAGGGTAGGGGTGGGGCCCGGCGGCCGCTCAGGGAAGCCGCGGGGAAGGGGTGGGACGGCCGGCCGCTCTGGGAAGCCGCGGGGAGGGGGCGGGGACCGGCGGCCGCTCCGGGAAGCCGCGGGGAGGGGGCGGGGACCGGCGGCCGCTCCGGGAAGCCGCGGGAGGGGGCAGGGCCTGGAGAGACGGTAGGGGCGGAGGCTCTGGAAACGCCCGAGCTCACAGTGGCTCTGAAGGCTCGGCCGCGGGAACGGGCGACGGGAACCACCGAGTTTTAGCCCGAAGTCCCGGTCACTCCTCGGTTCGCCCCCGCACACGCCCCCCCTCCCCGCCCCTTGCCTCCGGAGCTCGCTCTGCCGCCGCCGCGTCGTCTTGTACCCGATCCCAGTCTCCTCCTTTCTCCTTTTCTCTCGTGTTCCCGTTGAAGAAAAAGATATATCGCAGCTTCATTATACATACTACGTTTCAATACGTGTATGCACTGTAATTTGTTTTCACAAAATTCTTTGTCCTTTTACCCCACCTTCTAAATCAGAGAATGTTTTAAAAGTGAGAAAAATAGAATCCATGTATTTAAATTCTACCCTTAACCATTTCATGTGGTAATTACGATTTTAAAAATTGACATGTTTTGATGAGTCATACTCATTTTGGTTTTGATTCCAAATAATTACAAACTTTTTTTTTCAGATATATTCGTAAGTGAATAATGTATGCTTTCTAGGAAATAAAGTTGGAATCCACTTATCTCACTATGCTGAAGAATTTATTATTTAGTGTCAATTTAATTAAAAGTCACAATGCTGATTTAAGTCAGAAAGTAGGGATTTAAATTAGATGCTGTCATAAATTGCAAGATAACTTCCCTTCAGTCAACTTTGCTGTTTTTAAATCAGTTTTTCATTTCATAAATGGTAGAGAGATTATTATGAATACCTTTTAATGATAAATAATTCTGTGCAAATAGAATATACACATGTATATCTATTTGTATCTGTATCTATATACATCTGTAGTTAAATATTTCTCCTGCAAAATGACATCCCACTACCAAGAAAAAAGACCTCGAAAATATTTTTTATAGTCAAAAAGAATATACTCTCTCATGGTATCTGTTAAACTCAATCTGTGTCTTGCCATTTTAATAGGAAAATAAAATAATTACAATAATCTCATTTTATGAGTTCCTTTTCGATCCCCTTGGCAATGAGACCAAAATAGTTAAAATGTATTTTTTGGAAGAAAGACTATAAATAGTATTTTAAATGAAATCTCAATATTTTAAGTACATCCAGGACTGTTCTAGTTGAAGGAATTAGTTCATCATAGTTGTACATGTTCATTTTCCTACACAATTTCTTAAAGAAATATGATTAGAATTTACCCAGCATAAATTATTTGTTCTCATTACTTGCTACTTTTGGTGGCTGACGTATCTCAATAAATCAACAGTTATGTAGCTTTAAAAATTCTAATGTTCTGATTGCATGTAAGTGATTAATAAATTCTGATTTATCTACAATATTTGGATTAAATATAAAATATCTTGATTAGATATTTCTTATTAAAATAATACCAGGACTATTAATAAGAATGCTTAAGTAAATGCATTTGGAGAGTGATCACTGACGTTTAAAAAGGATGTTTCCTAATATAAATGCAAACAGCAGACACTTTTAAATGCCTTTTTGAAAAGCAATATTAATAATCTGAGATTTAATTTTTTAATTGTGATCTCTTATGATCATACTTTTATTGAGAATACAGAATTAATATGAGAAAGCGAGAGTTAATACAAGTGTAGAGTTGTACTGTTTTTATTTTTATCTGAAAAATATATTGTTCTAGTCTTTATACTTTATTATGTAAAAACCAAACATCTTGGAAAATCAGAGTATAAAAATCCTTACATAATATTTTTCTGGTAGTATAAAATATTACCTGACCAAATTTGAATTATGTATTAGAATTTATTTTTAATAATTGTAGCTTAAACCTTTATTTAGCTCACAAACAATTCATTTTAACCACCCAGTCAAGGCTTTTCCCTAGAAGTAATGCTAGAAATAATCAAGACATGCAAGCTCAGGTTTGTTTTCAGAGATGTTCTTCGGAGTGTTATTTATGAGAATGAAGATTCTGGAGGAAAAAAACTAATAGTCAATAATACGGAAATGTGACTTAAGTGTTGCGTATATGAAACACATACTAAGAATCAAATTTTGGTTAATAGTTAGTGGTCAGTGAAATGTTAATGACACAAGTCATGAAATTCAGAAGTACAGGCCTATATATAAGCCTGCTTATTCTTAGTTACATGAGTATAAATCTGTCTATAAGCATAAGCACACATACACATATATGTATACATACACACACACATACACGTTGATGAAAATAAATCTTGGAAAGAATTATGCAGAATGTTAATAGAATTAAGGTTGTGTTTCAAATTAAATATAACATACAAACATAGTAAATACTCATTATAGCCATTGAGTTCTACAGTGCTCATAAACTTATCCCATCCTCCCTACACTTGTAGCTCAGTTTACAGATATTGGTAAAGGCTACATCAAAAATGTTCACAGTTTTAAATTCAGGTAATACACATTAATAGTATTAACCTATAAATTGAGGTTAAAGGAACATTGTTAAATATTAAAATATAGTAAGACTTAAGTGGTAGAATGTTTTAATTTGAGTGTATTTATTGCTTGGATTCAGTGGGAAAAAATTACAGGGCTAACCCATCACAAGTTAATTGATGAATACATTCATAGAAGAGTACTTATCCTAAATAACAGATGAACTGAGGTACAGATGAAAGCTTTGGCCTTGGTGGGGAGAGATGATTCTAAGAATAGAATTTGTAAGTTTTGTGCTTGAAGGTATACATTGGGCTAGAGGACACAATGCAAAGCTTCTCATCGACATATAATAAAGCGCTGTGGAAAAGTCGACTTCCTGAATTATGCAGATGGTGTCACATAAAGTAAATTAAAAAAAACATGCTTATACTTAATTATTTGTAATAGATAAAGATTTCATATATCTACACATTATACATTTTATACTTTTCCAGTTTGTATCTTATTTTCAGTTCGTCTCTTTTTTTCTTATTTGCTTGATCCAAACTAAGGTATCTGAAACTGTGGCTATATATAAATTAGTATCATATTTGAACACAGCATTATTAGCAAAAGAGTAGAGGGTGTCATGGGAACAGTTTTGTGAAGAAGATTGAAGATTACAGGAGATGATTTTCTATTTCCACTAATTCTTTCTTTTAATGGTACACACACACACACAAGACTGAATACACAAAATGTTCTGAGACAATTCCTAAACTGGTACCAAAAAGAAAGTTTTCCACAAACACACTACTTCTGTGTCTCAATCCTTCACATTGATGACTTTATGCTCATTTAGTCATCTCTTTTTTTAATAATCACTTTTAGTAAACATATGTTTTTGAGAAGCTGTCTTGAGGAGCTCAGCTATTGGATTTAGAAGAAAATCAAAGCTTCTGTTATAAATATGTTCTCAGAATACAAGTACTGTAGTAGTAGTATATTACAAAGTATTATAAATATATTCAAAGAAAACCATGTTTAAGATTTAAAGGAAAGTATGATGACACTGATTCAAGAAATCAATGATAACAGCAAGAGATAAAAATTACATTAAGGGAAAACAAATGAAGATCTTAAAATTGAAACAGTCAATAACTAAAATTAAAAACTCACTGTTGGGGCTCAACAACACGTTAGAGGTGGCAGAAGGAACAATTAGTAAAGTTGAAAACAGGGCAAAAGAGATTATCCAATCTGACAGACAGTGAAAAATTGAGATAGTTTCTCGTAGAACTGTGGTACACCAGTAAGCGTGGCAACACGCACAAAACTGGCAGACCAGAAGAGAAAAATACAAAAAAATTTAGAAGGCATAATGCCTGAAAACTTTTTAAATTCAAAGAAAACATTAATCTGCACACCTAAGTTCAACAAACATTACAGAGAACAAACATAAGAGATTCACAACTAGACAGCACAGACAGTTGAAAAGACAAGGAGAAAATCTTAAAAGCAACGAGCAAAACAATTCATTCTGTGCAGCAAACCACGAGATTAGCAACTGACTCCTTATCAGACATATTACAGAACTCCTTTAAGGGCCTCGTATTCGTAAATAGGAAAGCAAGTGTACATATTTTGTGGCCTTCACTTAGGGTAGAGAAATACCACTTTTCTGGTGTTCAGTCAATATCAAAAAATGCCTTACTTGATTGGCCTTTGGAACCAAGTCTGTGCAAGAAGACTGGCTTGCCTGGATCTGGGTGTGAGCCAAAGCTTGAAGAAGTATAAATCAAGGGCTAAGTGAGAACACCAAGCTTGGTAACGTAAAGAAAATCGTATACACAATTTGGCTTAAAACGTTGCCGGTGAGCCAGAGTACCGGAGCATGGAAGAAATAGGCAGGCAGGAACCTATTTCAGTGATCAGATGAATGCAGATCACCTGGAAAGACTTCGGAGTAGCGTAAATGGCCCATGAATAGATATCTTTTCACTAAAGCATGATGCACAGCACAGCATGTACATAAGCTGACTCATTTCAGTTGTCAGAGCTGTAGTGACAACACAAGGACCTACGCCTTTAACAGTAAGTGAAGGGGAATCTACCTACAAGACTGGAGTATCAGCACAATGTACAGAAGACTAGGAGGGCAAAATACATATAATTTTCAAAAGACTGGGATGTGCTGCAGTGTTATTAAACAGCATGGAAAAGCTAAGAAGTGTGAAAAACCTTTTAAAATGTTAGATGGTACAGGGTCACTATCAAGAAAGCGGTCAAAGTACTAGGAAAATAATCCATAATTTAAAGAGAAAGTTTTGAGGGTTTTGAGAGTAGTGAGCAAATGTATACCAAGAGTAGGGCAGGAACATGAGAGGGCAGGCCCAGGAGTGTGCAGGCCCAGGAGAGGGCAGGCTGAAGTGGGGGCAGGAACATGAGAGGGCAGGCCCAGGAGTGTGCAGGCACAGAAGGGAGCAGGACAGGGGAGGGCCGGCCCAGGAGAGGTCCTATTAGACTTCCAAGAGATGACGTTGAGAGGCAATGGGTATTTGAGTCTGGAATACAGGAGGGAGGTCTGGATTGGAAATAGCAGTTTGGAACTTAACCAACTTGTAGATAACACATAAAGCCCTAAGGCTGATGTGGGCGGCAGCAGACAGTAGTAGAGGCCAGAAGACTGAGCCTCAGGAGTGCTGTGTGCCAGCATTCAGGGGCTGGGACTGAGAAGACAGCCAGGGCTGTGGGAGGAAACCAGAGCAGCCTGAGACCCGGGAAGCCCCGTGAAGAAAGGGCTTGAGGAAGTCGGGGAGAGCAGCGGTGGGAAGTGTGGCTGCCGGGCTGTGCGAGGAGAGGACTGAGAGCTCCCCGTGGAGTCAGCACCTGGTGGGCGGTGGGTGGTGGGTGAACCTGTCGTGAGCAGTTGCAGTGAGTGGACACACTTGCTTGGGTGGAAAATGAGAGGAATCAGAGGAAGCGAATGGGAACAGCTCCTTTGCAGGGGCAGGAGGCGTGTGTGCTGGAGAGCAGAGAAATGGGGCCGCAGCTGGAGGGTGAACACATCTGTTTTTATAAGATGAGGGCAATAACAGTGTATGCTAATAGAAAAGATAGTTTAAATGGGGAAGTTAGTAACACCACATTCCCTTAGGTCAGGGGAATTGCAGGTGGGGGCACAGAAATGCCCCTGAGAGAGTCAGCTTCAAAACACTTGCCAGGTCCAGTCCACTCAAGACCAGCTCCCAGGAGTGTCAGCCACATAGGAACTATACCGCCCCCTGCAGTTTTGATCCTGGCAGGGCCAGAAGCCATAATTAGCCAGCTGAGGAAGGATGGAGTTAGGCAGGAAGAAGAGGCCTGCCCTGCCTTCCCCCCCTCCTGCAAGTGGTCAGCCAGCAGCGTGGCCTCACTGAGTAACTGACGTGGTCTTTTCATAGTTATGTGGTTAAAAAGTTTTCAAATGTTGTACCATGCTCCCGAATAAATCTCAGATTGATTCAAGATTTAATTGGTGGAAATAAAAGCAAAAAAAAAAAAAAAAAATACAGTGAAGAAAGCGTGTAAACATAAGGCAGAGCCACAGAGCAGGGTCAGCAGACATGAGGAAACACATTTTCATTTCGTCTGGAGAGGGAGTGTTGGCTTCTCAAGTTTGTACTTAATGATACATATTGCCACAATCTCTGAAACCATGAAAACAGCTTTTTGCTGTTTGCATCTGCTAAATTCCCTGGAGACTGGCTGGGGCCCAGAGGGATGGGGAAAGGAATACACTGGGGGCTAAGGAGATACAGAGGTTTTTGGTGGGGAGCTCTCTGGGGGACTAGGCCTTCAGCATCCTGTGGTTCCACCCCACTCTAACCGCAGTTGCATACAAACATGGCTTTCTCAGGGTCAAGCCTCACTTCTGGAAATGTCCCAAAACACTCAGCCACCTAGCACCACCATTTCAAAGGAATCCAAAATGGCCCACAAGCAATTGCAGAGATTTGAAATGACTTAGGCTCCCAAGTGTGCACCGGGCACACTGGGCTTCTGGGCCTCTGGGCACACTCACAGGGACACTGGCTCTGGAGGGACAGTTGAGGGACAGTTGAGGGTCAGTGCTGTTGCTAGGCTACGAGTGTCCCGGACCAAACATTCCAAGCCGCTGAGCTTCACAGCCAAGGTGTGGCAGCGAGACCTCTGTGGCTCTTCTGCAGCGCCAGCGCTGAGATTGGGAGGTGGCAAGAGACCAGGAGGGAAGTGAGCGGTGTCGGAAGGCGATAAGCCAGATGAAGAAGAGACTCGTTGAGTTCGTGAACTGGGTGGACTTCAGCATCCATCAGAGAGAGCGCAGGGATCGTGAGAAGCCTGTGCCTGGGTATCATGTCCATAGGTGTGAGCTAAAGGAGTTCCACAAAGCCGCATATTTAGGTGACACGCGTACAGTGCAGGAGTTGCTGTCACATAAGAAAAATGTAGACAGCAGAGACAGGAAGAACAGGTAACAGAGGTGGTGCGGGGTGGGGCGGGCCTAGGAGGAGCTGCCAACTGTGGTTGTAAGACATGGATTTTAAATTGCCTTCCCATGTCAGAGATGTTCAAGTGTGAGACAATGAGCATGTTAGAATCATTGAAGTACAGTGTTCTCTCTCATCCTTGCAGCAGCAAAGTAGATATACTATCATTTTACTCAATTGAAATGTTGTCTTGGTAAAATAGTAACGGTAACAATTTTAATATTATCTAACAATTATTGAGCTGTTGAACTGCCAGACACTTTGCATAGCTTTTCATTTAAGCATCACAGCAGCGTCCTGTAAGATCACTACTACTTCATGCCCATTTTGTTGATGAGGAAATTGAGGCACAGTCAGGCTAAGTGAGAGCTAATAAGGGACAGTGTTAAAGTAGAAGTCAGACCCAAGGTGAGCTGAATCTCAATGGCATGCCCTTGCTATTCAAACAGGTAGTTCTTCCATTAATGTGGTGAGTAATAAGAGCTAATAAATATTGTTCTTTCCCCATAGAAAGAACTAAGATAAGAAGACTAAATGTTAGTTTCAAAGGGGTAGGAATAGCATGCTGTTGAATGTTTACAATTACACGAGTAACTGTACCTTTGAACTAGTATGCTCTAATTTCCTAAAAAGTCCTCTCATGTTCTCAGGACTGCACTACACTTAGCCTGCGCCAGCGGCCAGTCATCAGTGGTGGCTCTCCTTATCCAGCGGAAGTGTGACCTGGATGCTCGTGATGAGGAAAGCAAGACAGCTCTCATCAAGGTGTGTAGCAGCCAACCGTGTCCACGTGAGATGGATTCAATTTACTTACTTAGAATAAAAATGAATTTATCTGTTTTAAATATAACAAGCTGCTGGGGCTTGAGGAATGTTAACTTGGAATGCCTAGCACTTACAGTCTGTTTCTTGGCATGATACCAACAGGCTGTACAATGCCGGAAAGAAGCGTGTGTCACTATCCTGCTGAAACAGGGTGCTGACCCAAATCTTGCGGACAACTGTCAGAACACTGCTCTGCATTACGCCGTCTTGGCTGAAGATACATCAATTGCAGCAGAGCTGCTCCGCTATAAGGCAAACATCGAGGCGATAAACCAGGTATAGCTCAACTGACTATTTACAAGATATTTGAAATACAGGGACTTTTCTAGCTACAGGTGTTTTATTTATAGTAGAATGTATACTGAATACACCAGGCCCTGTTGCCATGGAAACAACTCCAAAGCCAAGGCCAGGGGCTAGAGGTAGTGCCCACAGAAAGGGCAGAGCTCTGTCTCCCAGCCGCACTTGTACCCCAGAAGGAGCAACTTCCCATTAGGAAGTGCCTGGGAGTGGGTGGTAGGCTCAGAGCCTACAGAAGATGAAGGCTTGCAGGGAGTGAAGTGATGGCAAGGGCTGGGTGCCTGGCTGGGGGTGGGTGGGAGGAGGAAGGAGCCCAGTACCCAGCAGGGGGAGCTGGGTGACTGCACCTGGGCAGGGGAGGCGGCAAACCACAGGCCCTGAGCACCCCAAGATCCTAGGTTCTAGAATCTGGGCAAGTGAGGTCAGGTCATGTTTGACAGCCAGCAGGGGCATTCACCTGTGCTGGTGGCCACATGGCTCTCCGTGTACACCTTCACCTTGGGGTCTTCCATGCTCAGCCGGGTGCAGCTCCCCTGCGGGGCTGTGGCCGTAGGTGGGGAGGAAGTGATGGCAAAGCTGGTCCTCCTGCTTTTCCTCCTGGCTCTGCCCTGAAGATTTGGATTGAATAAGTCTACTCAGGTCTGGACACAGGTATTTAGAAATACTTCCCTGAGATTCTGATACAACCCTTGGTTAAGGACTATTGAATGGATATATATAATACATGTAAATTCACAGATCTGAAAAATAAGACGTCTCTGGAAGAGCGGGGGTTTGATAGATGCTGCTTCTTTCAGTGCTCTCCTTTCCAGCCATGTTAGCCTGACTTCTATCCGTCTCTTCCTGGCAATATTACTGGCAGTATCTGTTGCCTTGAAGAGTAGCTCCTTTTCCCTTCTAACCACTGTTCATTCAGTGGCTCTCAGACAGTCTTAGAACCTTGCTTGTGGTGAGTGACTCAGTAAGTAGAGTCGGACCCTTTAAAGATTTTGCACCTTTTGTTCCCATCCAGGTCATTAGGTCAACAGGGTTTTTCTGATCGCAGTAATAGGAAATCATGAGCCTTCTTTTGGTTAAAGCTGTGTGACAGACTCTTGCAATATATCTGTTAGATTCACTGAGCCCTAGCATAATCAAGATGACAGCTTTTTAAAATTAAAGTCTAGTTACAGTGTTGTGATAGTTTCTGGTGTACAGAAAAGTGATTCTATTATATATATGTGTATATATATATATATATATATATATATATTCTTATTCAGTTATATATATATATTCTTATTCAGTTAAATATAAAATTCTTATTCAGTTATATATATTCTTACTCAGTTATATATATATATTCTTATTCAGTTATATATATTCTTTTCCAGTTATATATAAAATTCTTACTCAGTTATATATATTCTTATTCAGTTATATATATTCTTTTTCAGTTATATGTATATACATATATATATTCATATTCTTTTCCATTATGGTTTATTACAGGATAGTGAGTATATTTCCCTGTAGTATTTACAGAAGGACCTTGTTGTTCATCTATTTTATATATAGTAGTTTCTATCTGCTAGTCCAAAACTGCTAATTTATTCTTCTCCCACCCCCTTTCCCCTTTGGTAACCACCAGTTTGTTTTCTATGTCTGTGAGTCTGTTTCTGCTTTGTAAATAAGTTCATTTGTATCATATTTTAGAGTCCACATATTAAGCGATAGCCTATGGGATTTGTCTTTCACTTTCTGACTTACCTCACTCAGTATGAGACTCTCTAGTTCCTTCCATGTTGCTGCAAGTGGCATTAGTTCATTCTTTTTTATGGCTGAGTCATATTCCATTGTATATATGTGTACCATGCAAGATGGCAGTTTTAAACATCAAGACCCATGACATTAGTAACAAATTGGAATTGTTTTAATAATTTAGTTTCGGCCGTCTTATGAACTGATGATCCATTTGATTAACAATCAGGGAGAATAAGATACAGGTAGATTGTAGTTTTAGCAGGCATTTGAAAAATTCTTGAAGTGGGTATTATGAGTCTTAATCACAATTTTTATTACATGTTGGGGCCCAGTGTTTTCGTGTGTAAGACATATGATTCTACAGGAAGGCAAGGTTTTACATACAAATACTTGATTTACACCCAACTGTTTGGAAACACAGCAAACATAGAAACACAAGTGGGCTATAGACTAAACATGGCCCTGGGTATGTTCAGTTTGTCTCCACACATTGAGTCAACATTTAAAATTTAGGAGACTTGTGCAGAAATCTGCACTTCTGAACTTCTCCTAAAGAATCAAATCTGGTCCCCCTTGAGCCCAGGCTCCTGTGCTGTCTGCCCTGCAGAGGTGGCCCCTTCTCGGTGGGGCGTGCGTTCTCCGGTGTGCTGTCCTCACCTGGGACCTTCACTTACTCGGGCCACCTATGTTGCCTCTGTAAGCATTTGAATTTACAATTCCTGTTGTATATTTTGATAAATATTTCAATATTTTAAAGACAGTCTATATTAATTTATAGTCTACTTCATATTTTATAATAATCCCTTAAGAGTGGGATGGAAGTTTTCAAATTAGAATTTATAAGTTGGTTTAAGAAAAACCTTTTCTTTACTTGCAAGTAGTCATATTCCCATTGGAATGTCTGCAAGCTTTATGAGATTAGTCGTAGTTGTAACTGGATAGGTTATGCATGTTGCAGACAGTATGGTATCTTTCTCCTCAGCGTGGCTCCTTAAAAATGTAGTTGATTCAGCAGCTAAATGGCTCTCTCTGGAGCAGTGTTTAGAGTGTCAGGAGTAGTAGTTGAGCAGTAAGGTAACTAGAGAATGCCTGACACACGCTGCGATAGAAGCGATGGTTCTTGGAACCAGCAAATGTCTGAAGTGGGTTTCAGAGAATGACTTCACAGGGAAACTTTCGAGGAGGCCAAGGAGGAACCTTTTCAAGAGAAGGGGCACAGAGGGGCGAGGTGGAAGGGGCTACTTGTTATTTACTTTTTTATAGTATATGTTTTAAGTTCAGAGACTTCAGTTTTTAAATTCAGTTTTGAAATGTATATGTAATTTTGTACATTATCAAATGTTTTTACTATTTTACAGTATAACTTCACACCATTTTTAGTCGCCGTCAGGGAGAACAAAGAAGAGATGGTCAAATTTTTGATTGAGAACGGGGCAAATGTACATGCAGTCGACAAGATGCAAAGGTACAATAGTTTGTTCTCTCTCCCTCTTTTTTTTTTTTTTTTGTTTAATCTTAATGTTGTTCTAGAGTAGTAACAGCCAATCAGAAAGATGAACTTAATAAGAAGAGGATTAACTTGGAATCAACACATCATCAGTCAGGTAGAAAAGCAATTATTCTGCCTGGTGTCACGAAGAACGGTATGCAGCAGGATTCATCTTCCTTTATGGTAGTGAGTGCTGTCATTTGCAACCTGATTTTTTTGGTCATGTGATCTTACCATAGTTCAGGGATTTCACTTTAGTTTTATTAGTATGGACTCTAATTTTAATTTACCTTATGAGAAAGTGTTGAATTTCTTCATTCTTTTATAATTTTTTTAACCTCTACTTGGTGTATATATATTTTTTAAAAGATGCATATTAAACAGAGAGGAGTTTGTTTTGCCTTTTGGATGATTCTGCTTTAAATTACTTTCTTTGAAGGATAGTGATGTGATTAGGTTATCACTAAGTGAGTATCACTAAGAGAGTAACTATGACCAGATACTGTGGGCTCATCAGTTTTTATCCTTTTTCATTTCTAGTACAGTTTGATGTTTTTATTTTCAATTGATAATGGTAGAAGGAAGAAAAATAGCTTGAATTATTGAATAAACACTCCCTTTAAAGAAGACAGGTCATTGGTGGATGATAGGAAGGAGCTGGGCTTTAGAGTCAGACGAGGTTGAATTCCCAGCTCTCGTGCTGGTCAGGTGTGTTACCTGGGGGACATGACTTATCACCAACCAGTATGTTTCCTGTCACGTAAAGGAGGGTCGTCGTACATCCTTCAAGGGTGGCTGTGCCTAAGAAAGACCACGCGTAGACTGTTCAGGTTAGTGCCGGGCACATGCTTCTCAGCGCGATTAACTGCAGCCGTGACTATTTGTGTTGCTATTTTTATTCATGTTACTGTTTTCAGCCTGCAAACAGCTTCTCCTTACTGATTTTAAAGTGTTATATTTCAGACTAGAGAAGAAATGGGGAATCCTTTATTTAAACCTTTACCTACTTCAGATAAGTGACCTCAGCATCCTTTCTTGTCCATCAGAGGACTTTAAACTAGCAACTTCTACTATGTGCTACCCAAGTAGGACAGGAAGCTTCTTTTTGGCCCTCCATTTTGGCCTTGGAGGTAATTTGCAAAGATGAGCACTCGAGCATGTAAGTGGTCAGTTGTCCAGGGCTAGGCAGGATATTAACTTGGTAAACTAGACGAAATTAACTGCTTGAGTTACGCTAACTACGTTCCTAAGGGTGAAGTTGTCTCTTTTATTTTAGATCAGCTCTCATGCTTGCTGTGTTTCATGACTCACCAGACACAGTCAAGCTGCTGCTTCAGAAGCACGTTAATGCCAGTTCTCGAGATTTACACAGAATGTCTGCTGAAAGATATGCTTGTCGTAATGGTTTTAAACAGTAAGTGTTTACATTAAAATGCCAGTTATCTCTAAATTGAGGTTGAAAGTGACTAACTGTTACTTGTTACATGACAGGTGAGAGTTCCTAGTTGGGAGCAGGCACTTTGGGGATGGCAGTGAGACCCTCCCCATCACCAGCTGGAAACCAGCAAAAGGCCAGACTAGTGAGATGGAGCAGTGGGCACGGGGTTCTTTATCTCAGGGTTTGTAAGACCTTTATCCTTAGGGTCCTACTGGTCTCCATTTCATTCCAGTGAAAGCCCTATGCATGGGGTCCAAATAATGTCACATATCTGATTTTTCTAAGTAGTTATTTGGGTCTTGAAATGTTTAGCAGAGCAGAAAATCCTGTATTTTCCTTTGGGGGCTTTCTTCTATAATCTTCCTCTTGCATTTTTCAAGAACCTAAGGGATTCCCTAAGGCCACAGTGACAATCCTCTCCCACGAGGCATTGGGGCAGGGCGAGGGCATGCTAATCGTTCTCTTGTTTCCCTTGATTCTGTTGCTGCAGCGTTGGTACTAAAACTAGTTTTAACAGGATCTCCTTGGCAGCTGAGTCTGGGGTCTGGACGTTGCTCTCTAAAGACCTTTAATAAAATTTTAAAAGAAGAAAAGGAAAAAGAAACTGGTCGTGCAGTCGGGTCATGACTGACCTCTGCTCCCGGGATGCCTGTGCTGATCCAGTTTCCGCGGTCTTCGTGGCGATCGACACGTAAACTTCAGCGTGACAGCTTGTTTAGTTCTCATACATATGCTTGTATGAGGTCATATATATGTAAATGAGTTTAGCTACAAGTTATATAGTAGCTGAGGTGTCCTGAATTATAAACCACGAAGAACAGCTAATCACCATAATTTGTAACATTTTCTGAAAACTGCCACATTTAAATGTTACACGTATAAAAAAACACACATTGGGTTTTATTTGGGATTCTCAAATAGATCCAGCATTAAAGTTGAAGAACAGATTATTCCATTCTTCCACGATTTCTCTGAGCATCTGAGGGATACATTGTCTCATTAAATCTTCATAATACTCTTATGAGTATTAATAACTAACTGCCTAACAAGACAGTAAGATCCCAGTTTTATAAAGGAAGACTTTGAGCTGAAGAGAAACCCCTTTTCCAGGAACAAATAGCTGTTGTTTATAGAGCTGGGACTTCTGAGTTCGAGACACTTTCCATATGTCAGGCTCGCTCTAGTTAACTTGCTGAGCTGTACTTGCCCTCAGTTCATGACTACTTCACCTTCCTTTTTTTTCTTTTTTAATTATACATCCTAAATTTAAAATTGTAGATTGTACAAGTTTGAAGTATAGGGACAGTTGAAGTCTTGATATTACCTCTGATATTGTCTGAAATAAGCTAAGAATTTAATATACTTGGTAATTGTTTTTCATATTAGTATTCAAGTAGTAATATTTATTTATCCCATTTTTTTATACATAGCCTTTACCAGCTGATTGTCGACTACACAAATGGAAATATACCAACTACTCCTCCTCAAAATAGCGACCTGGGACAGAGTTCTGGTAATAAGTTACTCTTGTTGGGCCTACCATAGATAAGGAAGTAAGATTGAGGAAATTTTGATAATGAAAATGCAGTCAAACAAGCCAGTGTGTAAATTTCATGTATGTTTTTATTTTTTTCATTAATGTTTTCTTAATGGTCTAGTATTCAGAATTCCTTAAGAAGTTAATTGTAGGTACTTTAAAATCTGAGACAATATTGTCTGAAAAGAAATTCATTTTTTTTAATCATGGCTCCTGAAATCCCATATTATATCTTTGTGTAAATAAGAAAAACAGGGTTTTCACTTTGTTGTATATTTCCTCTAACATTATAACAAGTTGGCCTTGTTACAGAGCTGGATCTTTAATTTTTACAGTAAATGGATTGCTTCCGGTAAATGAATGCTAGTTATTGCATAATGAGTAGTCTCACTATAAAGTTATTGTCTTTAACACTGGTAGCTCAGCAATACCTTCCTGGTGCTGTAAACAAATGGCCAACAATTAGAACTGCACAGCTGGGCCAGTGTGTAGCATACTAATAAGAGACTGTTTTTCAAAGATACCTAGTGATAGGGCAGAAGTCAGCAAAGCAGTGCCTTGTTGAGAAGCACTGGTTACTTTTCACATCATTACACCAACAAGGTCTCTTTCTTACGGATGCATTCCTCAGAGGTGCCAACAGAATGAGATATGTTGCCTTCATGAGAGTCAGATGTTTTCTTCTTTTGGGGGGATACTTGTCATGAAACTATATTTTGTTGGAACAAGGTTTTCTATTGCCATTAGTTAAAGGATTGTCATAATAATTACTCAAATAGCACAACTCAGGACTCAACAAATTGTAATAAAAGCACAGAAATGCTTCACATAAAAAAAAAAAAAAAGGCTGTGTTGCCTAGATGTGACCCCTAGGGTGCTGTTCGGTCTGAACTGTATGAGGGCACCTTTAAGTTGTTAGACCTGGATCAAGCAAAGAACTTCCGTTGTAGGAAATACAAAGATGGAATAGACAGTGTTTTGGTCTTCAAGGTGCTCATAACACAACAGAGTTGTCCCTGGTTAATGTCTTTTTTTTTAAAACAGGATTTTCAAAGAAAACATTCTTATCTGTTAATTCATCCACTTAACAGATGATTCTCAAGTGTCTTTTAGGTACTAATCACCACTGTGACTTTACAGAATGCAAACAGGTCAAAAGCACAGTTCCTGGCCTCCGGGAGCTCGTTACTGTCATCACCAATTTTATGATTTGCTTTACTTTATTCTCTGCTTACTGTGTTCCAGAGCCCACGAGGACTTTGTAACTGTCTTTATATATATTTTTATTGGTATTTAATATGTGCCAAAAACTTTAAGTCCATGGTGAGGAAAGAAGTTTTTGAAAAGTGGGTAGGATGTCAGGTAAGCCATGCAGAGCGAGCAGAAGTTTGCCAGGGAAGGAGGCAGAAGGGCAGTGTTTGGTGGGCGGAACATCTTTGAAGATTACATTTGGCAGAAAGGACAGCAGTGCAGAGGCTAAGATGTGCCAGTGAACTTTGCAGGATCTGTGAGTTTCATTTTGTTGGTGCAGGAAGGATGCTGTAGGAATGGTTGGGAACGAGGTGACTACCTAGCTCAGGCATGCTTCTGAAAGCCTTTCTAGTACTACAGAAAGGAGGAGGTCTGCTGTAGACCTTGGGAAATGTGTCAGAATGCTTTTAGCCACAAATTATAAAAGGATCCCTAAGTACCAGTGGCTATAGCAACAGGAGTCAGGTTTGGTTAGAAGGTTCGGTGATGTGGTCAGGATCCCAGACGCTGTCCCTCCTTCAGCTGTGAGGCTGCTGGTGTTTGATGTCGCCTTTCCTGGTCTGCTGATTGGCAGCAGCTCCCAGCGTCGTCTTCTCACCTGACAGTATCCGCAGGCGAGGAGGGCTGCTTCCCTCTGCATGTTTCCTGTTAACGAGGAAGAAAACAGAGACGCTTCCGGTAGACTTCCTCTGGCATCTTACTGGCTGGGCTACATCGCATGCTCATGCCTAAGCCAGCCTCGGGGGAAGGAGATGTAGTTTCTGTGATGACCGCAGAATAATCATTCCTCTTTTTGCAGCTAAGAAGAGATTACCTTCTTCGCGTACTGAGGCAGAAAACATCCAAGAACAGTTGCAATTGTCTGGCAAGGACGACAAAGAAGAAATGGTTGTCGAGTTGGGAACCAGCAATGGCAGCCGCATGGATCCACTGAAGAATGTTGAGCAGAAGAGTAAGAAGATTCGATGTGAGTCTTAGGGTTTCCTGGTTGTGACATAAAGCAGGGATGCACAAGCTTTTTCTATAAAGGGCCAGAGAGTCAATATTTTAGGCCATGTGGTGTCTGTCACATCTACTCGTGTCTGCCATTGCAGTGTGAAGGCAGCCCTAGAGCGTATGTGAGCGAATAGGGATGACCGTGCCCAGATAACACGAGGCCGACAAAGCCAAGTGGCAGGGTGGGTTAGTCCCATGGGTGTCGTCCAGAAACACCACGCTGTGTGAGCGTGACGTTGTCAGTTTATGATACTCATTCTACTAATGATTATCATTCTTTTGTGAGTCTCGTAAAGTTTGGTTGGGATTTTGGTCCTTGTAAACAGCAGTTCACTTCAAGATTCCAAGTTTGGATAAACACCCTTTTTCTTTTTGATAAATATAAAGGAGGGGAAGTGGTTTTTATGCATTAATTACCTACCAGGAGTATACTCAGTATTCACTCAAGTGTGTAGTCTCCAGGTGTGGTCCCAAAGGAATGCTTGTTAACAGAACATTGGTCTTACACTTTCAATATTCTGTATTTTTCTATTGCTGATATGAAGTCTATTTTACTTTTTTCTTTAATAGCGGATTTAGTGGTTGAGGTTTCACCGAGGAATGAAGATATCTCTGTCATCAGGTAGGATTTTATGGATTTTTAAAAATTACATGTTGACTAAGGGAAAACAGAGAAAAGAAACAAGGCTTGTTGAGTGTCCTACTCTGGGTTTGACACCGTGTTATGTACCTGACATTTGTTACCTCGTACAGTCACCACAACAGCTTTGCAGAGTAGCTGTGCTGTTACAGCTCACTGTTAGTTAACTAGGCAACTGTAGCTTAAGGAGGTTGACTGGTTGACCCATGATTCCATGGTTAGCAAGTAGTTGACCTGTGACTTGACCATCAGGGAGCCTGGCTCCCAAATCTGCTTTCTTATCCCTCAGCATAGACTTTTGTGACTAGTTTGTTTAAAGAAATGAACTCACTCATTTTTGATGTGTATTTTTGCTCCAAAGCGTTTCACCCAAACATGATATTGATGATTCAAGGCCTCCATCAGATGATGACTTATCTCTTACTCCCAAGGTAAAGTGTTCTTTTGTGAAATTCATTTTTCTGCTCTGAATTTAGTTTTGTGTAGTATTTACTCTTAAAATTTAGCAGTGGTCTGCCTATCATTGTTTTATGTTTGTGTTAGAAAGTTGGTCAGAGTAACCCATTTAATAAAAATATGGCAGGTTGATGTTTTTCTTTTTCTTTTTTCTTTTTTTTTTTTTTTTTTTTACTTTGGTAAATACTGAAGATAAGGCTGAAGCAAAATGGACTAGAAGATATATAGTGACAGGAAAACTGTACTGTGAAAGGTTTCCCACAATAGAGGAAGTGTGAAACTTGGCCAAGGATAAGGGTTCTTTGACTTTTAAACCACACTGATGGCACTTGTATAATACTCGTGCCTCAGGGACATCTTCAGTGCACACAGCTACTTACTGTGATAATCGTGGCCTCTTCCTGGGGCCTTTCAGTTCCAACACTGCATAGCATGTGTCTTTTTTTTCCCCCTTGGACACTTTTTATTTTGGTATCAGAGAGTTGTGAGGAAAGAGGTTTTTGATTTGTTTGTTTGTTTGTTTGTTTTACTTTATTTCTATCTCTGGTTCTGCATTAAGACTATAATAATAGTTGAAATTATAGAAATTTAGAAATTAAAATTTTTTTCTCAAAATCCATATTATAGATTCCTCTGTGTTTTCTAAATTATCCCATTAAGAGTGTATTCAAAACTCTTCATCTAATTGAAGAATACATGTTTTCCCTGAAATAGCAACCAGCTCTCAAAGTAGACTCTTAATAACAACCATATGATAAAACCTACTTCAGAATTCCTTTGTATTATAGTTTAAAATAGTACGTCCAGTCCTCGTGTCCCATTCTAAAATTTCAAGTTTCAGATAGTTTGTAGTATAGTTATTTACATATTCATTTTATTACCCCTGCATCAGTATACACCGCTAGAGATTAGGGAACGTAATTGTGCATTACCTGGAGCACCGAGAATAAGGTCTTAAATGTAAGAAGCATTTTAGTATTTTTTGAATGTGAGTGCATGAGGAGACATGGACTTCTGCACCATGCTGCAGGTTGTATAACACGCACCCTCTATCATAATGAAATCTATTTGATTGTACAGGTAATATAGTACACGTACTATGTCATAATGAAATCTATTTGAATTCTAAATATATGACTTAAATTTCTATTCCCTTTGTTTAGGTTGTAAAAGTTCAGTTGTTATGACAGGAAATCTGTCATAAATGCCAAGGAAATAGATAAGAAGTATATGATGAATAGGAATAAGTTACAGTCTGTTTTCCAGTATCTACCAATTGTGAGCTTAGAATTTGAGATGAAAACTTTTTAACCTTCTTTTTAGCCCCCTCTCATGTTCCATTCAATGTATCTTTTCAAGCTATATATTATCCTTAGAATCCTGATTACCTGTTCTTTCTCTAAGTGGAAAGTTGATGTGTTAGGAACTTTCTAAAATCTATTTTTCTCTCTCTCTAGTAATAATTCACAGTGCTCAGGTAGTGAGAAATGACCGTGTTCAATTGAGCGACTTCTAGTGACAAAATTTAAGTCTTACTTATAGTAGTATTTACAAACAAACGGTTGTAGATTAGTACAAGTCAGTATTATTGGGGATATATTATGAACATAGGCCTTTGTTTTATATATCATATATTTTGATATTTTTATAAAATTTGCTGAAGAATAATATATATACTTGCATATGTAATTTATATATTTTTATATATATAATAAAAAGGTTAAACAGAGGCTTTCATTCATAGTATATCCCTGACAATACTGATACATCACCGATCTATTATATATAAATGCTGAAATACATGTATTTCTCCACATGCCTTGTTATACTTACATTTTCCTTTTTTTCTTGCCTTAAGTTTGTACTTGACTAGTCATGTTAAAACATAAATGGAGGGATGTTTTGACTTCACTTTCTCACTTTTACATTTGCCCAGCAAAATTTTTTCCTCATTTTAACCCAAACTTAATAAAGTCATTCCGTGCCACATGTCATATCACTGCAGACTGCACTTCTGTTAATTTTCCAGACTCACCTAATGAAACTGGTGTATGTAGTGCAAAAACCAAGGCTTAGAAGTCATAGGGAATCGGCTTGGGTTCTGAAGTTACATTTTCTAAAAACTAAAGAAAATAATTCTTGGTCAGCCTGTGACCAGCTGTTTCTTTGTTATAAATGAATGTGTAAAACTCTTAATGAGACTCAGAGAGAAACAGGTTGTAGTAAAAAAAAAAAACAAAACCCCACAAAAAAAGGGTGTTTCTGTTTGTTTGTTTAACCACTTTGACCTTGAAAAGACAGTGCTTGTGACTTCAAAGTATTAATATATTTGGATTGTCAGTTAGAGCTGCAAAGAACATTTCAGGAGAAGCAAAAGCAAGTGGAATAGTAATAAGTATGTGGGGTTAAAATACCAGCAGTTTGGGTTAGTGATGTTTTACTGAGGACAGCCCATTTCGGTTAGGGAAAATAGCGTGCAGTGAGTACCTTTATGGCGACCGGGCTTGAAGGCAGCTAAGTGCAGGGTAGTGGTGACCTATTCCAAGGTGACAGCCGTGGAAAGAGGTAAGAGCCTGAGCCCTTGGATCCCGGCAGCTCCTGCCTGGTGGCACAGCACTGTACTTGAAGTCAGCAGACGTTTCATCCTGGTTCTGACCCACTGTGGGATCTTGGAAACACTTGTCTGACTTGTTTGAATGTCAGTGACCTGGTTCAAAAACATGGTACTGATACCTACCTCTCAGGTTATGTGTCGTGAACAAAACTGTGGTAACAAATGTGAAAACACATTGTCAACTGTAAAGGGTGCTATAGAAATGTAAGACAGGATGATCACAGTGGCCACTAGGGACCTACTGAAATGTTGAGGACAATTTTCTAAAATCTGAAGGACAATAAAATGGGAACGTTAGAGCGGGCACGGGGACTTCTCATTTGGGGTACGTTAAGTGTCAGCAAACTAGTACCGGACATCTCCGATAGGTATGTAGTGCTTTGGTACTTGACGCCTTCTGGGGACTTTAGATGTTTTGACCTTAAATAAACTCCTGTTCCTGAACACCGAATAGCACCAGGCAGCTAGACACTGAATGTCGCAGTTGAGGGGTTAGGCTGAAGTGGCAGGAACAGAAGAGCAAGTAAACAGGAACCCTTTATCAAGGACAGTAAGTCCTTCACTTAAGGAACGTGGAGAGCGTTAGGTTAGACAACAGTGGGGGAGTTTGTAGTTAGGCCGGGGGTGGAGAAAGGGTGGAATTTAGGTAGTCAGAAAAGAGCTGAGTGTGACCAAAGCTGCCAGGTGACGGACAGGAAGGAGCCAGTCACACGAAGGTCCCGGGGAGGGATGTTCCGGACAGAGAGAACAGCGGGTCCCATCTGCTCATCACGGTGCTCCAGCATCTTGGAGTGGCCAGGAAGCAGCAAGTGTGTAACCGTCCTTAGGATCACTTTTATTATTGTTGTGTGTAGAGAAGAGAATGTGCATGATAAGGGCCTGGCACATGCGGGTGGTCACTAAACAATGTTCTTATTATTCCCTTAGTAAAGGAAAGCTTATGGTACCTTTTTGAAGAGCTGCATAGCTACATTTAAAATTTCTCTGCTGTTAATTTAAACATAAATGTTTTTCTTTCAACTTTGGTACTTTATTCAACTATTTTTCTTATGAATAAAAGTTTTATCAAATAATCGTTAGATTCTGCTAAGCCTTTGTTTCCTGAAATGTAGCAGTTTCCACAGTGTTCTGTTGATACTCAACATGACACACTCCAAGGCTTCTTTTCATGCCAATTATGTTATTTTAATATTAAAAGCAATATCTGTCCTAAGAAAAATTTTATATTTATAGCACGTATACTTATTAAAGAATATATTTAAATATGTATATTTTTAATTTTATTTTTTATTGAAGTGTAGTCAGTTTATAATTTTAGTTTCAAGTGTACTGCAAAGCAATTCAGTTATACATATAAAAATGTGTATTTTTTAAAATGTCCTCTTCTTTTGTCGAGGAATGCAGAATGGAATTAGGTATTTTGAAGTTAATTCTTTGTTGAAATCTGCACATAAGTCAGTATTTTGTCTATGAAAATATTTGCTCTGGCTTTCCATGCTCAGTTTACAGAGTCAGAAGCCAACTGAAGATAAAAGATAGACTTGATCTAGAGAGTCTATATGAAATTTTCTCTTTAAATGTTTGGGTTTCCAGGATATGCTTATTTTGTTTTTAAGTCTAATTGCTTTTAAAGTAGGAAATTTAAAAATAATAATAAGGTAGGAAGCACAGGTATTTTCTTAGAAAGGGATAAGGGAATCTTTATGCAACTCATTATTAATATTAATTTTAACAGAGTACCTCCGAGATTCAACTATGGAGCCATGTTGGTCATTTATCTGGAGCTGCAGATCTAGGAGAAAAAAATACATTAAATGGACAAATAGAAAGTAAGCACTGTATTTTATAAAAAAAGTCATTTGACAGAATGTTGATTTAAAACATGGATTTGGATCTATTCTCTCAGCCAAAGAAAATCACCTGTTGAACGTATAGTGAGAAACAAGAGGAAGAAAGGAAGTAAATTGTATATCTTATCAGGTGTCAGCAACAGATTAAACTAGAATGCTGTTTAAGGAGCTCAGTTGTTAGCTTTCTTTCAAGATGCTCTGTGACCTGAGGACAGTGAGGAAATCAGGAGGAGGGAAGGAGGGAGCGAAGGATGAGAGAGGTAGAGAGGAGGGGAGAAAATGAAGGAAAAGGAGGGGGGGTCCCTGGCAGGAGGTGGTAATGAATGTAGTATAGTTTTTAGAAGAAGGAAGAGGAGTGTTTGAAATGAGGTGGGTATGAAGTGAGCTGCTTCCAGCACCAAAGCTTGTCCAGGAACCTCAGCAGAATGTTCCACTCCCCCGACCCCCGATCATTAGGAAGGCGGTGAGGACTGCGGTACCTGCTCACGCAGAGCTGGGTGTGCCTGCCGTGGGTGAGCACAGGCGTGTGTGGTCAGCTGTCAATGTCTGGACCTTCGTGTCATGCAGCGTGCTGCTGCCTTACAGGATGGTGTCTCATAGGCCAACAGAAGAGAGTGGGAAAAAGGAAGAGGGCAGGGTGCGTTCCGGGGAGGGCAGGGGCGCTGGAGCCTGGTGAAGAGTCCACTGAAAAGCCTGCAACTCCCGATGCAGCTTTCGGGGAAGTGTTACAGTGAGACGCGTGAGGCTGGATTTCAGAAGGATTAGTTAAGTCCGAGTCTGCTTCTCTGTATAGACCGGAGTTGCTCACATTTTACTCAGTCACCTGGGGACCCAGTGAAAAGTGCACATTCTGAGCAGTGGGTCTGCGTTTCTAACAAGCTCTCAGGTGATGCCCTTGTTGCTGGTCTTCAGATCACGCTCAGAGGGTAGACTTGTGTTTAGGGGAATCTGGAAAAAGAGCCACTGGGGAGTTAAAGACACAACAGCATCAAGGAAAAGCATGATTTTGTTTTTCTTTCTGAGCACGTTCATAGCCAGAGCGAGGCAAAGTGTTGAAGTAGAAATTAGAGATGTAAGATACTGCTGCTAAGCAGAGAGGGAAAAGGAGTGGTGGGCATCATGCGTCCAAAGAATAGAGAAGGGGAAGAATTAAGACCACAGATCTAGGGGTACCTTTGAAGAGGAAAGTGAAAGGAAGGAAGGAGGGAAAAAAGGCCGCAGGTAGGTGATTTTGGAATTGAGGGGAAACTTGAGAGAACTCCTTTTCCATGGCGTCAGTATATTTGCACTGAAGCCAGGTTAGATCACTGCCACTCCAGAGAATACTGGAATCAGGAGGGGGCCTAGAATTGGGGTAAACCACAGCCACTCCTATCAGGCTTCAAAGATACATGTTTTATTGGTATTTGTTATTCAAGTGAGATTAATTTGAATATGAAACATTGGCTGTGTTGTTGTTGTTTTTAATGAGACCTAATTTTTTGATAAGATATTTGTTTCACAATAATCCTTTTAATCATTAGCCTGATTTACCGAACCAATTTTGGAAATAAAAGAAATTAACAGGATTCATTCCATAAATGCTAAAGTTGTTATTTTCAGTGAATACTACACAGGTTTTGAAATATAAAAGACTTTTAATGTCTAATAATTCTGTGGCAATGAAATTTTTTTTTGATCACCAGATTTCAATATTGAAACCTCAGTATATATTCTTTCTTGCATGAGTGGATCAAGAAACTTTGGCGGCTAGAGGATCCAAGAACTGTAGGCACACCGGTAGCCCATGTGGGTATGGAAAAAAATGAATATTTTTATGAACGATTATTCTACAAGTGTGTATCCAAGCCGATCAATTCATAACACTTTCTCTGACGAGAAGTGAATTACACATTCAAATGAACAGCCATCACAACTGTGGACTTCCTAAATCACAGGACGAATTGAAGAGCGTGGTAAATACTTGTAGTCTAATGGTGTCAGTCGAATGGAAGATGTGCTGTTGCGTTTTACCGTCAGCTTTCACATTTGTCTTCTTGGAGCCGTGACTTGTTCCTCTGATTAAAGATCGCTTTTCTCCTCCTCGGGCAGCATGTTCACACTGGTACATGTGCACGTTTCTAGTTTATAAAGTCATTTGAAACATAATCGTACTTTTGAGATCTTACCTGCATGTTTTGTTAAACCTATATTCCTGCTCTTTATTCAGTATCTATAATGGATTCCTATTTCTGCCTTGTTGCTGTCCTAACTGCCCCTGAAAATCAAAACACCGAAACCTAACGGGTTCATTTCCAAAGCAAGCATGAGGATTGCGCTCAGTACTAACTGCATGACTGGATAGTTGGCTTTCATATTTACTTATAATTGATTATGTGTCCCTTTTGGCTTTTAGATGCTACTGAAAAATATCCTCACCTGAAGGTAAAAACTTTTATACTTTTATCTTGAATTTTTTTTTTTTAATGAGGGTACTGGGAATTTAGCCTAGGACCTCATGCACTGCTAAGCAGGCACTCTGCCACTGAGCTAGACCCTCCCCCCTTGAATTATTACTACAGATTGTATCAAATGTACATTATTAATCGGTTTGTTTCAAAAACCATTCAGCCTGCAGTTGGAGTGAAAGATTCTGTTCCTAAAAAAACAGGAGCAAAGAAGAATTTACAAAGATTCAAATCAGGTAAATTTTGCAATACAAATTTAACTCTGAAATGAAGTACAGTCTTCTTCTTCCTAATTCCTTTTACTTTTTCAAATTTAATTGAAAGATGACATAAGTAAGGCAGATGTTATGATCGGTATCCATGTTTGAAAAATATATATAAGCATAAGAAATAGATTTTTAAAATGTCAGCTTTGACTCGGATGTTTCTATTGATGTTGGGAGACACTAAAGTGCTCAGTTTGGAGTCCCTATACTTCTCGGGGATTCTGAGAGATTGATTATTAGGTTCTAAGATTTTTCCAGTTTTAAAATGCTTAATTGAATTCTGACCTTTACGTTGGGTAAAGCTTCACTTGCTAACATGTCAGTCATATTTCACTTTAATGATTTCATTGAGTGCTATCACATTGCTGATATTTATTTATTTCTGTACTTATTTATTAGTGGAGGTCCTAGGGATTGAACCCAGAACCTTGTACATGCTAAGCATGTGCTCTACCACTTACCTATTTCCCTAGCCCAAAGATCTTAAGCCAACTGGATGTTTTGATTAGGAGAGTGTGTGTGTGGTGTCTTTGATTATTAAAAATGATGGAAGTTATTAGTCCTACCTTAGTATTTGGTAGACATGATCTTTTCAAAAATAATCCTAAAAGTTTTGGGGTTTAGGATATTTTTTATACTATGAAAAATTATTGAGAATTCTGAAGAACTTTTAAGTGGGTTGTATCTATTGATGTTTAGTATATTAGAAAATGAAACTGAAAAATTTAAAAAACAAGCACACAGAAACATTGCATTAGCCATTAGAGCTATAATGTTATCACATGTCATGTATCTGGAAACCTCCACTGCACACTTAACGGAGAATGAGAATGAAAATAGCGTTCAGTATTATTGTGAAATTAGTTTTGACCTCCTGGACTTCCTAGATGGAGGGAATTTGGGGCTTCAGGGCTTCTCAGATGGCACCTGAGAACTGCTGTTTTAAACAGGGCTCATGGATGTGAAATCAGTGATATAATCAGAGCTGTATTAATAAGTCATACAATATTTTTTCTGCTCCTATAGTTTTATGTTTTCTTTCCTTACCTGTAGAATTAATGTCGTATTTACAAAAGATTCTCAGTTATCTCCTATAGTAGTGACTACAAGCTATATACTCAAAGTTTTTCTAATAAATACTGTTTATACAAAGATACTTTTAAGAGTTTGTCCTCTGCAGCAGAAGAGCAAAGAGGATAGACATGTAAAGAAATAGTTTAGAGTTCAGCTGGTGAAGACACACTAGAAAAATCTGTGAAGTACCAAGGTAACTCCAAGGAAAGAGATCCCTGTGTCTCTGAAGAAAGAGAGCTGCAATCAAGGAGGACTTCACAGAGCAGGCTGAGTCTTCAAAGAGGAAAAGGAACTTGTCAGAACAATAAAGGGAAACGTTTCAGATAAAGGAAAGATAAAAGCATAAAAAGTAACAGTAATTTTGGGAAGCATGAATAACATTGCTCTTGAAGCTTGGTATGTTGTTAAAAAGGTACTGTTAGGAGGTAGAGAAGGTGACTTTGTATATTTCTACTGTATTTTTAAATTTTGTTTTATTTCTTTGTTTTGTTCATGTCTGGTGAATCAATTTGTGAGTGAAACTTTGAGATGTTTGTATGCCTGTAATCTGGTAACATCTAGTATTTCCCAAATAGTTTGTTGAAATTTTAAATAATTAGAAGTATTTCTTAAAGAAGTAAATATCTAGCTAAAGATTAAGCTTAATTTAAACTGTCAATTGATGAAATGTTTTTTATGTTTTTATAAAGATGATGCCTTTTATCTAGCTGTTCTAAGTAGTGAATTTTAACTAAGCATATTCATTTTTCAGCAGACCTAGACTTAGAAAGCACATCTGAGGAAGAGGAAGAAAGACGTGATGGAAGGGAAAATAACCTCTCACAGGTATGTAAAATTGTAAATTTAAATTTCTTCTTTAATACTGTTTTCTGTGCTTTAATAACAGTTGAAAAGAAATTGCCTTTCAAACTAGACTTTTAGAGTCAATAAATCACTATTTAATATCTAGTTTTTAATAGCATTTTATCTAGTTACAAAACTTAAAGTATTGTTAGGATCTATACTAATTTATAGTTAAATTTTATCCTTGGAATTCAGGCAAAAAACCTTCCTGAATATTGTTTTCCTGTAGTTAAAAAAAAATTATAAAAGGTAGAGTGGAAAAACAGAAAATCCTCCTTTGTTGTAGAAACGTTTACTTCAAGATCATTTAGAAACACTACTGATAAAGTTAGCCTTTTGACAGAAATCACTTCTTTCGAGAAGTGTCTGTGTTTTTGCTCTCATAAAAAGATAGATATCGATCACCTCTGTACACTGAGCATATTTTATAACAATGTTGGAGACACTGTGAAATAGCATTATTTATTTGTAGGTCAAAGAGCAGATGAATTCTCTGGATGGCCTCGATGACTTACCTCGGTCACCGGGGACAGCTTCCGAGGATTGCGAGTCGCTTTCCCCTAATTATAAGAGCACCCTGAGGCTAATCGAGCGACTTGGCCCGGAGAGTAAAGGTAGGACCCCCGTGTGACTACACAGCCTTTCTAAGTGTCTCGCGGTAACGTGTGCACACCTAGTGCCGCCCAGGGAGCGCGGCTCCGTTACAGTCCGCTGCGTCTCAGGAACCTGCGCTGTGTTAAAGCAGAAGCAGACGTGTTGTGCGCTGCCAGCCAGGGGCTGTGGCCGTTCCCTCTCCCTGTGCTTTCTGTTGACTCTGGGGCTCCTACGCCTTCACCCAAGGTCAGGGTATCACTACTTCCCTCCTAGAACACTGAAATCACCTCAGGACTTTCTTCTCTGCCGTTCCACCTCCTGGGACCTTGGTCTACACCGTAACCAAGATTACTAGACAGTTTTTAAAATTCAGGTCTTTGTTACCTCCTTGCCTAAAATCCAGCTCCTGCCACTCGTAGCTCCATGGTTAAAGGCCACAGTCCTCTGGCTTTATCTTGTTTCCTTTTATTACCCTTCTTTCCACATGAATTTTAGAATCAGCTTGTCAATGTAAAAAAAAAAAAAAAAAAGTCTGTTAGTGTCCTGGAAATGAGATGTAGATTATGTTGAATCTGTAGATTAATTTGGGGAGAATTGACTTCTTAACAACATGGAATTTTTAACATTGAACAAAATTTATTACTCGATTTATATAGGTCTTCCTTGATTTTCTCAGCAAGATTTTAGAATTTTTAGTGTCTGGGTGTTTTTGTCTTTTATGAGTTTACCTGTATTTCTTATTTTTCAGTGAGGTTATAAGTAGCATATTTTTATTTATTTGTTTTTAAACAATAAATTTTAAATTTTATTTTCTGATGATAGAAATACAGTTGATTTGTGTATACTGACTCTGTGCCCTCCAACCTGGCTGAACCCATTTGTTAGTTCTAGTAGTGTTTTTATGGATTCTCTCAGATTTTCTACATAACGAGAGGTAGTCAAACTTTTTCTTCTTTAAATTACTGTGTTACTAAGGATAGTTCACATTTAAGACTTGCAGCCAATAAATACATTCTCTCACAGCTAATCAGCTCTGTCACCGTTGCAACAAGAGTAGCCATAGACAATACACAAGTTAATGGACGTGGCTGTATTTCAGTAAAAGTTTATTTACCAAAGCAAGCAACCCAGCCCACAAGTTGGAGTTAGCTGACTTGCACCATGTAGTCATATTCCCCGCTGATTAGCAGACACTTTTACCTCTTCATTTCCCATCCAGATGCCTTTTGTTTCTTTATTTTGCCTGATTGCACAGGCTCCTGTACAGTGCTGAATAGAAGGAGTAAGAGAAGCCACTCCTGTCCGGTTCCTCACCTTCTGGGAAAAGCATTCCGTTTTTCACCTTTGTGTATGATACCAGCTGTCGGCTTAGCACGGATCTTTTTCATAGTGAAGACGTTCCCTTGGTTCCCAGTTTGCTGGAAGTTTTTATCAGGAATAGATGTTGAGGTTTGGCAAGTGCCTCTTTTTATCCACTGACACGATCATATGGTTTCTGTTTTAGTTTGTTAATATGGTGAATAACATTGATTTTTACGTGTTAAAACAGCCCTGCATTCTTGGGATACACCCGACTTGGTCACGATGAATTATCCTGCATTGTTGGATTTAATTTGCTAATGTTTTGTTTAGAAATTTTACCTCCATTTTCACGACATTAGTTTTCTTTCTTGTAATGTCTTTGTCTGGTTTTGGATTCAGGGTAATGTTAGTTTTATAGAATGAGGACATATTTCTTCCTCTTCGTTTTTTGAGGAGAATTTGTGTAGAATCGGTATTAAATTTTCCTTAAATATTTGGAAGAATTCACCAGTGTAACCATTGGGACTGGAATTTTCTTTGTCATAAGGTCTTTAAATAGGACTTTTGTTTTGCTTTTTAAGATGTAGGGCTTTTTAGCTTATTTGTTCTTTCTTAATTGAGCTTTTGTAATTCCTCTCTTTCAAGGAATTTTACCCACTTCATCTGAATTGTCAAATTTATTTGCATAATGTTCATAATATTACTTTGTGATTCTTTTAATATCTGCAGAGCTTAGAAGAATGTCTACCACGTTATAGATGCTCAATATCCATTTGTTCAATGTATGGATGAATGAATGTGAAAATGCACAGTCCTTTATACACAAAAATTATTCATATGTTTTGTTTCTATTTTTGTTTTCTTCCTAATGCAGATTCTGATAGGTTATTGAAAATTCAGGATCCAGTTGATTCATTCAGATCAATAGAACTTAAAGAATCTGACTGCACACGACTTAGAGGAAAACTTAAAGAAATGGAAAAGAAGGTGAACTGGCTACACACAGAGCTGCTGAAAACAAGAGAAGCAAAATCACAGTTAAAACTTCAAAATATGGAGTGGGAACGAGAGCTCCGCCAAATGAGGTACTGAATTTCTTGGTTTTAAAGAAATATTTGAACTCTATATTTACTTTAATACTGTAGGTATGTAGGAGAAGTCATAATTGCTAACTTCCCTTTTGGGATTATACAGGGGAGAAAATTTCATTAATATTGTGGAATGTGAGACTTGGAAATAACACAGCAATATATATATATATATATATCTCCTCATTCTATATTTCTTTAAAAAAATTCTTTGATCTTTATCTGTCAAGTGTTCTCCAGAAAGTTTATATTACTTTACATTCCCACTTGCAGAATTATGAAATGACCATTTTTCTCAAGGCAGAAACTTTCAAAAAATTTATGCAGTTTGATTCTTAACATATGAATGGATGGACTAAAAAGTAAAGTGGAAAGTGATTACTGGTTAGTTTATTCAGCATCGCTCTCATACAGAGATAAGATTAGTTCAAAGGTCTATGCTGAAAGCGTGGATTACTCTTTATTTTTTAATTACTTACTATGGATCCTGCCTTGTACCAAAAGGGATTTAAAAATGATTTACTAAATAAATAATATTCAACAAGGTAAGTTCAAGTATTGCAAAAGAAGAAACAAAGTGTAGGGCATCAGGGAGTAGACTCCCCAGCCTCGCCTTGGATTATGCTAATTAGCGGGTCTGTGTTCTGGAAAAGATGCCTGCGGATGTTACCTTCCGCTGGAGATCATGTAGGAGTCCCTGTAATACTTCAGGAAGTTGAAATTTTATCTCTCATGAACTTATAAACTTGTTTCTAAATAGCAACTTCTCTTTTAACTAGTAACTAATTTCTCTGTCCCAATGAAGGAGTAACTTATGACTATGTGGGGAAAAGAGGGTAATTTTCAATTCAAACCTTAGTGAATAATTGCAAAATTTCTTTCCTACACTATTGACCAGAGTTACTCTTGATTGAAACTCAGTAGCATTTTGTCTTTTCATTGTTACTTTTCAAACGTGTGTGTGTGTGTGTGTGTGTGTGTGTGTCTGTGTGTATCTTTATGAAGAGATTGAAGTGAGGAATTTAAAATGTGAGACTTAGAAATGAAAAAAAATTGAGAACATAGAAATTCCATTAGGGTAATAAATCAGCATGTGAAGAACCAGATCATAAAATGAACTTTTTATTTTCTAACAAAATAAATTTTAAGGTAAGCATATTTCACTGCAGATTCACATTAGAACAAGAAACAAAGAAGAAGAAAAATGCTTATACATTATATGAAAAACCTGAGGATGATTTAAAAAGAAAAGAGAAACAAGACAATGAGCAAGTTTTCCTGAAGCAACAGATTGAAAGCCCTGCCCGAGCACTAGAATGCAAACCGAAGGGCATAAGGAATAAACCAAATCAGGTAAATTATTCTTAACGTGAAAGTTTCATATCTCTAACACTGTTTCATCAATATTATTTATAATATTCTTTTGAATGAATCTATATTTTCATTTAAAACAAATAAAAGTTATCTCATCCTAGATATGAACTATGACATTTAGAGCTTAATTTACTAATTTCTTGGTGTTCTTGGCACCTAACAGATGCTCTGTGTCTTTTCTGAATGAAGGAATGGAAGTTAAGTTGAGCTTAATCATTAACATAAGGATTGACAGTTTTGGTCAATTCAACAAAATAACAAGTCTAATTCAAATCCATGTGTTAATTTTGGCTTTTTGAAGTTAAAATCCAGGTTAAATCGCCTTGAGACTATGATGGAACTGGTTAAATGCCTTATAAAGAAATTTTCTTTCACTGGGATTTCAAAATTTGTAGATACTGACAGGCATATGCAGAATAGATAAACAAGATTATACTGTATAGCACAGGGAAATATATGCAAGACCTTGTGGTAGCTCACAACAAAAAACAGTCACAATGAATATATATATGTTCATGTACAACTGAAAACTTGTGCTCTACACTGGAATGTGACACAACAATGTTAAATGACTATAACTCAATTTCAAAAGTGTTAAAAAAGTTTTTCTTTCATGATACTACATCCCTTGTGTTTTTGCTCTGTGATAAATTTAGCTGTCATGTATATTAGAATTTGAGTTATTTATATGCATTAAAGGTCCCTGTGCTTAAAAAGGCTACTTCTTTTTAACAGGTTTAAAAAAAATTTTTAAAGATTCCCCTCCTAAGCTTTATTTGACTTTTTTTCATGGTATAAAACCCAAAACCTAATGTAATATGTCTCCAGGTTTTAGAAGAGCGAAATGACGCTCAGAGACAACGTTCTCGAGTGCAGAATGCCAGAGTAATACAAGATGACATCCTGGCCCATCATCTTTCCCAACAAAAGGAGGCAGAAAAGGCTAATAAGAAAATGAATGCTGAGGTATTTTCTTTAGTCATCTTCAAACGTGTGTGTATGAATTTGTATACTTACATAGTTTAAAAACCAATACTGTAGGTACAGAAAGTATAGAGGGTTTTAAAAGCCTATATATGTAAATATATTTTCTGGAGGTTTCATTTCCGGTCCATTGGATAAAGCAGTATTTTGAATTCAAGTCCACTTGCCGGCAACAGTGATGTAGTGACATTCACAATGGCCTCATCCAAGGAGAGGCTGTTAATATTGCCCATAGGAATTGATGAACTTTCCATTATCTCAAAACTGTTGCTCCTAACGGCAGGCATTCTAGTTTCTGGCAGTGATCTCACTCCTTTGATAGACGAATGGAGAGGTAACTTTATCATTTCCACTGATGGTAAGGAGGGAAAAGCGTAGCCAGTTCAGAAACCGTAGTTTGGGTGTCATTCTCCTACGTGTGATGAAAAGGAACGCCCTGCTCCATGTGGTATCCGATTTCAGTACAAGGAGATTTCGAATATAGTGATAGATATGCCGTAATCTGTACTGAGTGATAATTTATTGATCAGTATTTTATTTTTAATAAAACAGTTCACTGTATTTCCCTGCTATTTCACATCCATTACTGTTATAAACACCATGAAGAAGAAATCAAAATTATTGCAGAAGCAAATAGTCTCCTGATTTTCTAAGAAGAGCTCTGTTAATTTGACCTTCTTGACCTATAGTGTGTTCACCATTAGGGAAGTACAAGGCTTCCGTTGTGTTTATGTATTTATCCTAGAGAAGTAGCGTTGGTTTGGTGTAAGTGTCAGAGTCAGAAGCCCTGGGGGAAACCCTGCAGCTTGCTTGTGTTTCCAACCCTTTATTCCAGAATTGTCACAGCTAAATGAGTTAACTGATGTTTGTAGATGTGCTTGGAACAGTGCTTAGATTTATCATTTATCCGTAGACGTAATTCTTATAACTCGCTCTAAAAATGTTAGAAAGGGAGAATATTTATGGAATATTCTCAGGAAAGAAGTTTTTAGGAAACCTAACCTGTCCCAATTTATACAGAGCTAAGGCTCTTACTTTGGGGGTAGCTGTAAAGGTAAGATGTCAGATATAATTTTTAAGTGTAGTCAGATTTATTCATTTTTTTAAGCCTTTTGGGTTTGTTGTATTTTTTTAAGCCTTTTGGGTTTGTTGTATTTCAGAGAAAGAAAGGCCTTTCCGATTCTGAGCTTCTTAAACATCCTTTTGTGGTTTCTTTTTTACTTTCATGGATTCACTGTCTTTCATTAAATTTTTGAACTTTGGGGGATTTCTGGTTGTTTAAAGTTTGAGATTTGTATCCACCTTAAGTTTTTCCAGTTGGATACCCAGTTACTGCAAAGTTTTTTTTGTATAAACTTAGAGATTAGTCTTTCACTTCAAAGGAAATTATGATATGTCAGTTTATTGCGTACAGTTCAAAGAGTAAGAGATGAGGGGTTTCACTTACAGGACACAATGGATTTTGAGCTGTCTGACCCAAAAGATAGCAGCGAGGTGCTTCCTCAGCAACTTCCTGAAGCTGAACGTCAATTCCGTGGCCCAGAAATTGAGCTCCGTCCCAGGAGAGATGCTCTTAGACCAACGACGTTGGTATTAGAATGCGCGCATGGGGACCGAGGCCAAGCCCAGCGTTCAAACAAGGAAACTGAACCCTTGTCTCAGAGCAAACAAGGGGAAGTCAGCAAATACACTGGGAAGCAGGCGTTCTTGGAGGAGACAATATGTAAACTACAGAGTGAAAACACGTTGCTTCGACAGCGACTGGAAGTTGCTCAAAATGAAGGCAGAAGCGAAGAGACAATACTTAATGCCCCACAGCTGTTTCTGGATCACATGGGAAAACTTGAAGCCATGAGCAGACGAGTTCTGACGCTGGAGGAAGGAAACAAGGAGTTAATCGATGAATGCAGATGTTTAAAGCACAGACTGTGTCAGTATGAAACGGACAGAGCAGAAATGGAAGTAAGTACCCAGAAAGGGAACCAATTTTCAGACTTCCTCAAAGAAAATTCAAAGTAGTATCTGATGAAAGCTGAACGTTGAAACTAGTTGAATATGAGAAATGTGCGGGCTATAAATATATACACTGTAAAGCAGCCTAAAGGCATTTCTTGTATCCAGCAGACAAAAATTAGACCTGAGAGGTGCTTTACTTTGAGTAAAGATGCCGTGTCACCTGAAATTCTAAGAGATTAAGCTATAAGTTGTTGACAGATACAGGCAGGTCTTAGTAATTTATACTGCCCAAATCATTTTAATCTTTCTGTCACCACATTTTAGTATCGTGAAGCAGATAAATAAAATGCTCAGAACTAACATGAGTATTTTGAAATTAAGATTCAGTTGTGTGAACAAAAAAAGTAAACAAAAAAAAAAAAAAAAGAGAGAGAGAGAGAGAGAGAAAGAGAGAAAAGATTCAATTGTGTGGATTACCTTGACAGTTAAATCCAGATTTCCCAGATGAACTGATGTGTAAATGCTGTATCTTGCAGTACTTTTCCTTCAGTAGCTTTTCATACATTGTTCGTTGATATAACTTTATTTTTATTCATGTCAATTGGAATTAAATTTAGAAATATTTCCATCTCAAATCACGTATTGTTATGACCTCTCCACTCCTTAAAGGCATCTACTTTTCATTCAGTCATAATTTGGGACAAATGTAAATTTTAGCAAAACTCTGTTTGACTTAGTCTCCCCTGTTCTATTTATAATTTACTTTGAACATGTTTTCAAATAATGTGCTCACAGTTCTCATTGCAAGGCTCAGTTACTGTCATTTGGATCTAAGTTTGTCCAGTACAGAGGAACTGGAGCGCTCTGTGATATTCGAGTTTGGCACTGGGGTCCCATTTTCAGACTGAGGAGGAGCAGCCAGAGTCCTGAGTGGCAGGAAGGGAGGGAGTGGGAGGGGTGGGGGGAGCCGTAGGAGCTGCAGTCCAGGAGGCAGGGGAGGCCAGGTTGTCTCGGGTCCCCAAAGGCCATTGGAATAACCTCGTTTTTATTGTGAGATAGGAGTCTATTGGAAGGCTTTAAACACCAGATTGAATATGTGAAGAACTCTGAACTTAAGCCTCTAATGAGAAAGAGGGAGAATGTTCCACAGTGTGGAACTTACCGCCACTCATCCCACCCACACACCCCTTTCTGTTTGAGACTTCAGTGGGGGTAAAGCTTGGCCACTTCCTGGGAGGGGCAGGGAATGGCTGGTGGGGCTGCATCCATCCTCTAAGTTAACTTGCTGTCGGTAAGGGAGGAGGGTCACACCTTCTGTGTCTTTAATGGAACTCAGTAAACAGGAATGTGTGCCTATGAGGAAAAGAAGGCGAATTGATGTCTGTGGGGATAGTTCTCAACGTCCATTTGTTGGAGTTATATATTATTAATGTAACTTAATGATAAGATGACTTAAAATTCAGTAACAGAGTTATCTCTTTAGGCCCATATCAGACAGCTTCAACAAGAACTGACTGACACCCGAAAGAGAGTGTCCATGTTGGAAGCGTCCCTGGAGGTGACAGCACATCATAAGACTAATTCAGAAAACAAGAGACGGGATGGAGAGAGGAAGTCACATCAAACTGCGAACCCAGTACGTATGAAATTCAGCACGTCGACCGTGAGTGTGCAGCGCAGAGTGTTGCAGGACACTAGCTTTTCAGGGACAGCTTTCTTTTGCATCTTCATTATAATTTCACTTTTATTATCTTTATAATGCACTTGTTTCTTAAACTTTGACTTTCATTCTGCCATTCTTTATTTTTTTCTTATAATATTTACCCTTAGAGAAGTTGAGATTTATACCACTTTCCTCACAGAAGTGAACTTTTTTTTCCTATTAAACAGTATTTTTTAGTGATCTCTCACCACAATGAGGCAAGCTAGGTCAAATCAGAGGATAATGTTTCATGGAATGTTCCAGAAAATTGTCATGTCTCATCTTCACTTTTGTGAATGGGTATAGAATCTGTGTGTATTTATTTCATGGATTTCAGAATGCCTTGTGCAGAAAGGTCATTATACAAACCAGTTGAAGTTAGGCATTGCCTTCCTTTTCTCTTCATTTTAGACATGTTGTCAAAGCACGGAGAAGTTCAGATCACATCTGTATACCCAAAATAGAGAATTAAGAAAATTTTCTAGATCCTGCCTTTGGATTTTTTTTTTAACTTTGTTCAAATATAATTCACATATTATAAGGGGCTTGCATAACTGAAGTGGTAGAGTGCATGCTTAGCATACACAAGGTCCTGGGTTCGATCCCCTGTACCTCCTCTAATAATGAATAAGTAAAACTTAATTACTTCCCTCCACCAAAAAAGAAAAAAAATTCACGTATCATATAATTCGCCCATTTAGGATGCATAATTAGTATCTCCTAGTATATTCAGAGATGTGCAGCTGTCACCACAATCAATTTTAGATCATTCCCATCACCCCAAAAAGAAAGCCTGCATCCCTTGTCCATCACCACCGGCACCACAGCCCCCCAATCCCCCGGCAAACACCAGTCTGATTTCTGTCTCTATAGATGTGCCTGTTCTGGGTGTTTCCCAGGAATGGAATCACATGCTGTGTGGTCCTTCATGATTAGCTTTTTTCATCTGACAAATCGTCTTCAAGGTTCATCCATGTTACAGCACTTGTCAGTATTTCCATTTCTGTGTATTGTCTAACAGTATACTCGGTTGCGGGGCTAAACCATTTGCCCATCCATCAGTTGATGGACCTTTGGGTTGCCTCTGCTTTTTGGCTATTGCTAATAATGCTGCTGTGAACATTTCTGTCCAAGTTTGGATGTAAACATGTTTCCATTTCTTTGGGGAATATACTTAAGAATGGAAATGCTGTCATATGGGTCTTATGGTAACTCTGTTTAACCTCTTGAGGACCTGCCATACTGTTTTTTAGAGTGGCTGCACCATCTAACATTTTTACCCAAAGTGTATAATTCTCCCAATTTCTATGCATTCCTGTCACCACTGGCTAACTGCTCTCCTGCTAGGTGTGAGCTGCCATCTCATTGTGGCTTTGATTTGCATTTTTCTGATGACTAAGAATGTTGGGCATGTTTTCATGTGCTTATCCGTTTGTGTATCTTCTTTGAAGACCTGTCTGTTTAGGTTTTTGCCCATTTTCAAATTGGGTTGTCTTTTTATGATTGAATTGTCAGAGTTGTTTTTGTATCCTGGGTGCAACTCTTTGATTAGAAGTAGGATTTTCAAGTATTTCCTCCTGTTCAGGAGCTTGCCTTCTTACCTTCTTGATGGTGTCTTTTGAAGAGTAGAAGTTTTTAATATTGATGAAGTTCAGTTAATCTATTTCTGTCTTTTACTATCCTAAGAAACAAGTGCCAGATCCAGTCATGAAGACACACGCCTGTGTTTTCTTCTAAGAATTTTGTAGTTTTAGGTTTTTCATTTTGAGTTAATTTTATATATATTGTATGAGGTAGAGGTCGAATTTTGTTCTTTTGCATGTGGATATCCAGTTGTCCCAGTACCATTTGTTAAAAAGACTATTATTGTCTCATTCAGTTATTTGACACTCGTATTGAAAATCAATTGACCGTAAATGTGAGGGTTTCTTTTAGATTCTCAGTGGTGATGCATTGATCTATGTCTGTCCTATGCCAGTACCAATTCAGATGTTCTGAGAACTCTTTCCGAGTCTTCTTGCATATTTCCAGTTGTTTTACATAATAATAAAAAGTCAGTGTCACGGAATGTCTGTAACTCTACTTCTGTGGAGATTTGCTGCTTCCTGAACGGGCCTGTGGCCAGCTTATGCCTTGCTGACTCTGTGACATGACAGAAAGTAGGCTTGCAAAGGTAAAGTCCATCCCTTCCCCCCCATTCAGACCTTTAGTTTCTCACCCAGTGCCTCCCACTTCACTCCAGTTTCCATCAAATCATGGTCACGGGATCTGCTGACTCAGTCAGCAATATACTTCATTATGTTGCATTCATTATAATTCATAGACTCATCCATAGATTTCACTATCTAGAAGCAAAATGTTAAGCCTGGGAAAGATTAAATCAACCTTCCTCTTTGGAAACCTCTCTAATCCATCATCTTGCCGTTCACGATGAAGTCCTCTTTTGGCTTGGATCTTGTGTGTAACAGTGGTGCCGATCTTGTTCTTGGTGTACATCCTGTATCCTCAGCTCCCTGTGTCTACCTCCTTTTACTTAAAAGGAGAGGTGCCTAGGTGTATTCTATAGCTTAATGCATAATTAA
Organism: Camelus bactrianus; assembly: GCF_048773025.1. Taxonomy (NCBI): domain Eukaryota; kingdom Metazoa; phylum Chordata; class Mammalia; order Artiodactyla; family Camelidae; genus Camelus; species Camelus bactrianus. The sequence continues at coordinate 118,776,454 of NC_133541.1, forward strand.
TGAAATAAATATTTCATCCCATCCAAGGAAAATTTTCCAAGAGTACAGCTGTTAAAAATTAGATAATATTCAATCAGTTTATCAGAAACAGATAACAGATTAGTAATTTGAATTTCAAAAGTTCAAAGCCAATCTCTGATATGGAGAAGCATTGTGCTACAACATGAAGCTGAGACAATCTTACCTTCCCTTACCAACAAGCTTTTAAGTAAGGTAAAGGAAAAATTGTATTTAATTTAAATACTGTGAAAGGACACTACATTTATGGTTCCATAATATTTTATTTTGTCTCTGAGGAAAGGAAAATGAAGAGTGAGTGCTAGATTAATACGTTCTCAAACTGCCTGTCTCTTAGAATTTCAGTTAATTGAAATGAGGTAAAAAGGCTGATTTTGGTAAACTGACTCTTTCTATTTGTTTTTCAATTATTAGACTTCAAATCCTGTGTCTCCTTGCTCACCAGTCTTCCTTAACCTCAAAGTTGAGGGGAAACTGTGAAATACATGCCTGTTTGTAAGGAGCTGTAATTGGAGGAACGCTAAAGTATCTTCCCTCTCGCTAGTTCTGAGGTCTTTCTTTCAGTTATCTGCTGCTTCTCATCAGCACTTTGTCATTAATAAGTTAATCTCAACGTTTGTTACATTCCAGTTTATAGGAGACCAATTTCTACTATATTCAAGTTACATTTCTTACTGTCTTTTTTCATCCACTTTTCTGCTTATCTGTTTTTGCCTAAAAATCTCCCCAAAGTTCAGTGGCTTAAATAAGCATTTATTTTGTTCACAACCTGCACTTAGGAAAAGTGTGGCCAAGACAACTGGCCTGTATTCCTCTCAGCTTCAGGTGGGGCAGCTCGAAGGCCGGGGCCTGGAATCACGTGAAGTTTCATCCATTGATGTCTGATGGTTGATGTTGGCGGTGGGCTGTGGCTTAGGTGGGGCAGGCAGGTGGACCCCCTCCCCTGGAACACGTAAGCTGTCTCTGTGGCCTGAGCTTGCCCACCTGAGACTGGGTTCCAGGATTAAGAGCGAGGCAGAAGCTGAATTGCCTTTTCAAACCGAGCCCTGCAGTTCACTCGGTGTGACTTTCACTGTTTTCTGTTCATTAGGAGCAAGTCACTTAAGGTTGGCCCTTATTCTACCTTTTTTATGGAATTAATTTTGAAAATTTATGGAGACACTCAAAAACCAGCATAATCTACTCACTAGCCACAATGTTTTCTTACTGCTTCCACACGAGAAATCCACTTATCCCCACTCAGTCCCCAAGCAGGTCTCAGTCGCTGTGGTGGTACGCTCAGGCTCCAGTGCAGGGCCTTACTTTCCCATCTTCACCAGGTCCATGTGGGGCTGAGGTTCCTGGGCGTGGTGGTTCTGGAGTACAGCCCTTGGGTTCACTCCCCTCAGTGCTGAGGCTTGAGGATAAGGAGACACGGGTTATTCGCCGCCACACACCCGACATTCTGCTGAACTGCTAAGGACTCCCTCTCTCACAGCTGGAAGATTGGAGGCACACTGGCTCGTAGCAGTTCTGAAGTGCAGCCTGATGCTGCCGGCTCTTTGATTAGGACTTATTCCTAACCCTGGGGGGGGGGTTCTCCTTCGCCGCCCTCTCTGAGCTCTTGGTTATGTCCCTTTCAAGAGCAGTGACCTGCGTTTGCAGCTGAGTGGTTCTCTCAAGCCAGCTTCCTCCTCATAGACCTTCTAAGAAAAACCCAAAGGCCTCTTCCCATTTTGCACTGTCTCTGTCTCTTTCAGTCCAAGCTAGCAAGCAGTAGTTTTTGCTACCACAGTTCCCTTTAAAACTTTGAGTTTCCTGTGAATTTTATTGGGGTTCCTGCCATTGGCAAAGCTATTCTCACGTCTTTTTGAGATAAACTCTTCACCTTGGGCTTCCTGTGAAGCTGTTGTGGGACCGTGCCTTTGAAATTCTTACGCTTTAAAGATCTATAAAGGAATTTAGGGCAGCACGTTAAACCTTTCCAAGGTCTTAACAAAGTCTTGGCTTCATCTTTAGACTGTTTTCCTGGCAGCACCCTAGATTTGATCTTCGGCCGGAAGCCATTTCTCTGCTTACCCATTATGTGACAATTGGGAGTGTGGAGATGCTTTAAATGGGATAGAGATATTTGAACCCAGTGAGTCCTGGTTCCTTTCTATTTAATAATCTTTTTGCTTGTTTTAGCTTATCTCTCTCATCAATTTTACTTTCAGCTGTTCGGTAGCAAGTGTCCTGTTCCCTCCGGTTTCAGTGTCATTTTCTTCCCTGGCCTAGAATCCTTCACTCTCAGCCCTTCAAGGGCCCTCAGGCTTCCACTAACAGTCTTGTGGACACTTTGGGCTTTCACTCTTACTCTTCTCTACATCTATTCAGGTTTCACCTACCTCCAGGTGCAAAGGCATCCCCACAGTTTGGGTTCTTTTCTAATGGTTGTGCCCCATTTTTAATATCAATATCTGTGCCAGTGATTTATTGCTAATAATTTATATAATAAACTGCCTCAAAACCTGGTGACTCCAAACAGCATTTGCTTGGTTCCCAAATCTGTGTTTAGACAAGGCTCAGTGGAGCCAGCTCATTTCTTCTCCACTTGGCATCAAGCGGGCCCTAGAATAATCTAAAGGCTTGTTCATGCACATGTCTGGAATTTGGAGCTGGCTTTCGTTGAGGACATTCCCTGGGGTCATCAGCTGGGACAGCTGTGTGTACAAAGTCTCAGTAGGTGGCCTGGGCTTCACAATGTGGTGGCTGGGTTCTAAGGGTGAGCATCCCTATGGAGTGAAAGTCAGAGGCCATTTAGCCTTAGAAACCACACAGCAGTGCCCCCGCATTCTGTCCCCTGGAAACCAGTTAACTGAGGCCAGTACATACTTCAGGGGAGGGAATTTCACAGGGGAAGTGCCAAGGAATTTGTAGAGATGTTTTACAACCACCACCTCCGCCTGCCTTGTCTCAGCAAATAATCCTTCTATCTGAAGGAAAGCAGTTCTTCCCAAGTCAGTGTCACTGAAATTCCAGCAAGTTTTTTGTTTGTTTTTGTTAAGTATGTTCTCTTGTTTTGTGGAGAGCCACAAAGGATTACAAGAATTAAGGCTTTTTTGTGTGTTTAGAAAAATGTATCGGTCATCTTACTAAACCACTACACTAGGAGATGGATTTCTCCTTAACTCTGTGAATCATTCATTGCTCCTTGGCATGCAATTCAAACTAGCATAAAATATTTGTAGTTCAGAGAAAGGCTTATGGCATTAGAATCCATATTTGTAAGATGTATTAATTGCAGTCTTTTTTTCAAAGTCTTGTTTTGGGAGGCATTTATTAATTCAGCCCTAAGTAACTCAATATGATCTCCCTAAACTTTAAAAATCATGAAGAGTTGAGACTTGGGGAAGGAAGGGCTAAGAGACTTTCTACTAAGAGGTGACTTGTAGTCATTTTATGTAGGAAAGACATGAAACAACTACAGAAAATAAGATTGTAAAATCAAGTACAAATGTATAACAAAGATGATGAAAATAAACAGTATATTTTTGTGACTCTTGGTGGTTTGAACTTTTTTTCTTGATTTTCTGAGTAATTTGAGTTTCTCCATTCCACAAGGTAGATATGCCACTTTATTGTAACTGAATATTTTTCAACATTTGATGCTGGGTTAAAGTTAGGCTGTTCTCAGTCTGCTAACATCATTACCAAACAATTTTATCTTTTTCATGCAGAATGCTGATCTGCCAGCAAAAGAGGAGTCTACATCTTCAGTAGTTCTCCATCTGAGTGCAGAAAGTCAGCTTGTTCTAAAGGAGTTATTACCTGTGAGAGAGATGCAAAGGAAATGTGAAGCACTAGAGGAGGAGAAGAAGAAGTTGGAGGAAGAAGCAGTAAACCTGAGACGTCACCTCGAAATGAACCCAGTGGAACGCAGCCAAGTGGAGCATTACAAACGGGAGCCTGGAGATCAAGCAAGACGGGATGCAGTAGAAGCACTGAAAGAACTCAGGCGGGCTGTGCAGCACAGACAGGAAACTGAAGAACAAGCAAGACATGATGTAGTAGAGAAACTAAAAGAAATCAGCCAGTTTTTACAGGTGAGACACTGATCTGTAACGTGCTCTAACTCACTTTGCTGAGAATGACAGTTCTGATGTGTACATTTTATGTGTTTCCTCTACTTCCCATATAGCAGTTTGTTTCGTAGATTTCTGGAAGTAAGGCCGCATTTGTTACTCCCTTTAAATAATTCAGTTTCCATCATCACTATCACTAAATTGATCTTTCAGAACAATTCTCACTAGAGAATCATTTTTAAGACCAATTGGTGTAAGTCAAGACTACTAGGAGGAGAAGAATATATTGTGATGTAAATACTGTGCCACACTCGGGGATTGCTCTTAAGTTGTATTGTTCAATTTTTAAAATTTTAAATTGATCCTTTTATTCTTTGAACTATCACATTACATGAGTACTAATATAAGAGTGATTCAACTTTAATTTTGTAACTCAGATTTAATTCACTTGACATTGATGATAAGTAGTTTAAAATTCAGCTTTTTTCTCACTTAAAATTGCTCTGTGAGTCATTGACTCAAAACTAAAGAGAACAAATAGACTGTAATTACTCAGGTTATAATTATTTTTAAAGTTGTATCCTTTTAATTTGCTTTAGGCACAAGCAGGATTTCAAGGAAACGTGTTGAAAGAGTATAAGCTTGCTTCAGTTAGTCAAACGGAACCCAGAGTTAAAGATCTGGAGCCTGAACTTAAAAGTGATTGTAATGAAAACAAATTGGAAAAATACAAACAACTATACCTGCAAGAGCTAGAAAATAGAAAGTCTTTGGAAAGTGAACTTACCTCGTAAGTCAAAACGTAGAATTATAGAAAATAACTCAGGTCATTAATTTGCCTCTAAGGCATAATTCTTACTGAGCCAGGTTCATGAGGTGAGCAACAAGTGAAAACTAACTAGATAGTGTAATTTGGGGAAATGATGTTAGCAAATGAATTCCCCTTTAAAATGTCCGTCCAGGGCACTTTGCATCTCCCTGCCTTTTGTTGCTTTTACACGACTTTATTTTTAATATTTGCATATATTTAACCTGATCTAGTCTTTAAGCTAGGGGTTTTGCAAACTTTGTAATTTAGACAGGCATATTATCACAAATTTCTAGCTGGAATTCCCATAACTAGAAATGTTAATGAGTTTAAAATTGACTGTGTTTTGGAAGAGCACAATGTAAACCCAAGGGGCCCCATGCTGGTGTTTGGTGAATTTACTTTCTTGATTGTGATATTTGGTGTCACCGCTCGTGGGCACCCTGAGACGAAGTACTGTACCCTTCTAAGTTTGTCTCCGCTACATAAAGGCATGCTTGGGGCATAGTGGGAACTTCACATAGGGGTGAAGGGCAGCATTGTGGTTCACAAAGTGGCTAAGAAGAATGTGGTGGCCTGCCCGAGGGGGTGTGTGGGAGACAGAAAGGGCGGGTCCCACCTCCGGTGCCTGAGTAGCAGTGTTACAAGTTACAGGTCTCCCCGCTATCCAAAAGTAGAGCGTTCCTATGAAAGTTGTCGATGTAAAGCAAAGAGGCAGTTACCTTAGGACACATCTTGCTGGTGGATGCATGAAATAAATATGCATAAAGCACAGGCGCTCACGGACACAGTCCTAAGCCGTGGCGGCCTGATGCCGGGACACTGAGTGTGGTTCTGCGGAAGGAGCTCGGTGGGGCCCCTCTCGCTGCTCGGGGCGCTCGTTGCCCCTCTGATGGCTCGGGCTAAAACAAACACCCAGCGCTATTCTGGCTTTTTGCTTTTTTCCCATAAAAGTGAAAATCCGCTTGAGAGTTTGTTTGATTATGGAAAACAGGTGCTGATGTAGGCCTCTGGTAAAAGCGAAGTAACAAAGTGAGCTTTGGGAAATTGGGGGACACTTGAAATTGCCCCTGGCGCTGTCGGAGTTCTTTCCCACCATCGACTGTGCCTTCTGGTGCCCCCCAGAGGTGGTGGCTCTAAACTGTTGCTCAGTGCCGCATGCTTCCTTTCTCCCAGGTAATGAGTGAAATGTGTATATAAGGGGGGTGAAAGCAAATGCTTGAAAATGGCTTTGAGGAATGGTTTATCTTTTATTTCTAAACTGGTTTACTGAGGGTGAGTATGTGTAGATGCAGCCGGTGCAGAAGGCAGTGGGGGTCCTCTGTGGGGGCGTCTCCATCTCTGACTCTCCCCACTTTGAAGTACTTGTTAGTTAAGCGCCCCCCCCAGGCACGTACGTCCTTCTTTAGGACAGTTTTAAACTGTAATTGTTTACAGTAGGTCTTCGCTGATGTATTTTTGGTGTTAAAACGCAGTTTAATGGGACAATCTGTTTACTATTATAGCAACTGTAAAAATACACATCACTTAGGAAGAAAATGAAATGAATGAAATCTGTGTTTTGCGATCCTCGCAGGGTTAATGAGAGGCTGGCTGAGGTGAGCACTAAGCTTCTGCTGGAGAGACAGCACAAGAGCTCTTTCCCTGGCTTTGTTCCTGCAAGGCCTGTTGGCGCACCGCCTTCTGCTGCAGGTACTAGCGTGGAGGCCAAAAGGAGTCCTACTCGAAGAAGGCGCTTCAGGACTTTTTCCGACCCTTCAACTAACTTGAGCGTTCCCTTGTTCCGGGTTAGTTATATTATCTTTTTTTCCTTGGGTTTCAGATTTCTGATACAATTCTTGTTTTTAATTAGATGAAATTCTGAGTTGTTTCTTTGACTGATGCACACTAAGTAGAAGCCATAGTTAATTGTGCTAATAAAGAAAGGAGACAAATTTTATAATTTTTTAAAGTCCCTGGATTTGTAGTTTTCAAGAGATACCTGTCATTAACTTTATTCAATAGATGCAACTAAACTGACAAATGTTAAATTTCTTAAAAAGCTCCATTTTAAATTCTATTTTAGAAGTTAAGTATTAGTGCCAAATAACTAGAGATCCACTTTCCATCGATTGGCTTAGTTTCTGATTGATTTCGTTTTGGCATTGGTTGATAGTAATTTTCAAGTTTTGCTACAGCCCAGTTTTTCTACCCCTAAGCATAAGTAAATGATTGGCGTTGAGCTACTTAACCACATGCGGATGCTTTTTAGTTAAAGGAATCCAAGATAAATTCTTTTTATGAATTCAATAAACTTGTAACACTAAAAATATTAAGTTCCATTTTTAAGTTTAAACTTTTTATCATTTTCTTCTGTAAGAGTACATCCTTAATTGCTATTTTACTTATAGCATTGTTATTTTAATTGTTATAAAATGTCTTACTGAGCAGTTGTAGAACATTTCTAAATATGTAGTCAAGTAAAGCAAATACTTAAATTTTTAACAAGAAGTTCACTTATGTCTCTGTCTTGCCCTCACCTGCAGGAATGCCGAGGTGGTAACGATAGAGAGTGTTTAAATTACAACCAGTTTTCATTGTGTATCGTTGTTAAAATAGCCATTTAAAGCGGTGTGCGTTGGTTTATGGTTTGATGGTGTTTTCATGATCTTCTTGATGCAGAGAAGGGTAACACGGGCCCTTGTTATGTGAGGTCTCAACCCATTTCTTCTCACTTGGCTTCGTGTCATAATAAATCAAAGAAGAAAAAAGCTCAGGTTTCGTAGACAGTGTTGTGGGTAAATTGAGTCTAAGTGCTTCAGAGTCATGAAACCGGACTGCGTGGTGTTAAAAAAAAAAAAATGCATGGCTAACACTTCTGCCAGTGGCTAAGCATGATGCAAACTCGAAATGTTTTCATTAGTTATCACCAAAAAATCGACAGTGTATCACTTTGCAGGATGATGGTGGAAGAGTGTGAGTGCAAAAGCAATGCAAGAGAAAGCTCCTGAGGACAGTTTTCTCCTTTAATGTTTTTTGGGGAAAGAGGTGTCTATGTTTTAGTACTTCTAGATACACTGGAAAATGATTTATTTTAACCTCAGTGTTGTAGTTCCGAGGTACACGTAGTTCTGTGGGGCCGTGGGGCCGAATCATGCTAGGTTTAGCAGGGAGGTTAACAAGCCCCACCCGGTAGAGACACGTCTCCCTCAGCACTGCCGGGCGCCTCACAGGAGTTACTGTACATTTACTGCTTATAGATTTCTTAGTCAGACTTAGAGAAAGAAGGTGACTTGTGGAATTGCTAGGGATGTAATTATTTCTGCTGGGAAAACATAAAGTAATGCTATGAGAGGTATGAAGATACTGTTTAAAATGACAGGAAGGGATGGGTTTTTGCATGGGGCTTAACAAAACAACAGACTTCCACAGCTTTTCAGCTATGGTTCTAGAAAGCAAAATGTTAAAAATGGCATTGGGGTTGAATTTAACATTCTCCTTTATGTGCAAGGTTTTAACATTTTGGACTGTTCCTACTGTGAAGTTCCAGCTTACTCAGCATTTTTTTCTAACTTGACAGAAGTGTTGCTCTAAGTCTGTGACTTCAGTCGTGCTGGTTGTCGAAGCAAGTTTTTTCCAGTTCGTAACACTTGGGTTTATTGCCTCTCTTACCGCTGCATGAAGTATAGCCTTGTCACGTGACATCGTTGTAGCGGTGACAGATGGACCCCGTATCTGTTTTGCTGATTTTTACCCTCAGAATTCACATTCTAGTTTATTTCTGGGGTGTTTTGTCCTACATGTCAGAAGCAATTTTACAATTTTACTCAATTGTGTTATTTAATTATATTACTATAAAATACAAAAAGTTAAAATTATCCTGAGCAGATACATCACTGTTAGATTTTCTTGCACATAGAATTTTTTTCTGAGAACTGAAAACTTAAAAATGGATTCCAGACAGTATTATAACAGACAAAATTTCTCTGTTTTAAAGATTATTTTGTGTTCAAGAGTGTTTTAGTATTGGTATGCCTAACGTGAAGCATGGCCACAATAGTTAATAAATGTCCTTCAGATCTATTTTAAATAGGAAGACTAAATTTTACACTCATTGATTTTGGACTTTCGGTGTATTACTGACACTTTCAAACATTTTCTAAGGATTTATTTAAGTAACTTAAATTTCTCAAATGTCCATTCAGTTTAGCAGCCCTTTTTCTAAATGGGATTATAGCAGTGCACCAGAGCTAAAACGATTAACATTCCTAAGACTTTAACTTTTGACATGACACAGCACTGCGTCTCAGCAGAATCTGGTCACGTTTCTTTTAAAAGTAGGCTTCCAAGGCAGGGCCCATCCACTCTGAATTTTAATTCTAATCAAACTATCACAGTAGTTAAGCTCACTTCTCATAAGGCAGAGGCAGAGTTCAGTAACCTTGTTTCTGCTATCAGCTCTCTGCCCTGTGGACTCCCTCCTGCCCTCATTTCATTTTGTCTGAATGGACAAATGAGGAAGCGTGTTATCTTTTGAAAGACAATCACTCAACTTCTTCCAGTTCTTTTTCTTTCATTCACTTTTTTCTCTGTACTTAATTTTTTAGCTCCTTGATCAACAAATACTTTCTCATTTCCTTTCTCTGCAGCAAAATACATGCATTTAATAGTTACAAACTGACAAGTGTCATTTCCTTCATACATTAAGCTATTTACAACAGGATAATGAATCAAAGCAGTTAAATGACTTGATTTTATTTCATTTCTGGAATTGTACTTATGTTTATAACATTTAAAATAAGAATGGTACCAAATTGTAACTGAAAAGTATCAATAATCTGAGAACATATTCACTTTGGAAATGAACGTGTGTGTATACGTGTGTGGCAAGTGTGTTTTTATCAAATTGGTCTCGGAAAGAGAGGGCAGCATTATCTTCCAGCCTGTGACCTCAGTTTTGACCTCAATCCTGCAGTGTCCCCAGTGGGACCTTCCATTTCTATGGGACATAGTCTGCAAACTGCCAGTTAGGAGAGAATGCTCCTAATTAAAAACCATTAGAATTAAAACTTGCTGATACATTGTCTTCCTGTGTATAATTTTCTCACCTTTCTGTGTTTTTGTTAAATGGAAAAGTTTAAGTAAAACTGCAGGTGCCTTCTCCTTATTAATGTTGGACTTCAGACCACTTCCACCATCTGAACATGGGGGTCCTCACCTAGAAATAAACATAAAGGTCCCAGAAGTACCTATTTAGGAAAATAGCTTTGCAGAGGAAAAGACAGTAATCTTACATTCAGCTCACGTGAAAGTGTGATCTACATTTTGCGTAGTGTTTATTAACGGTTATATGAATTTATTTCAGTAAAGTCTTCACCCTTCATCTGTTAGGGGTTTTTCACTTCACAGGACCCACCTGGCACTGTTGTCACGTTGTTGATGGCAGAAGGCCTCTGTAGAATGCTCTTGTCAGACAGTGTTACGGAAAACAGTCTCTGAAAATACTGGCAAATGGTAGCCCCAAATTTTGTCTTTGCACCTAACATTTACAGAGGCCTCGGCTCTCGTGTCGCTGTTACCACCGCAGTGTTTATTATGTCTGGTGGAGTAGTTTAGACCCTGTTTAGTGAGTGGGTGACTTTTATAAGAAAGGTTTTTAAAAGAACACTGTAGGTGGGGACATTTGTAGTTTGAAATGTCCCCACACATTTCATAGTTAAATACCTAACTAATTAAGTCAAGTTTCAAAAAGTTGGCCCTAATTTCTAGAATGGAAACAAAGTTACATTTAAAGAATTACTTATTGTTTTCCGTATTTCTAACTCTAGGAAGTTGTGAATCAGAATCCAACTTTTGAAACTGTCGCTAGTCTCTCCTTTTCTTTTCTTCAAGCAGATTTTCTGATATAAATATTTTAGTCATATACAGAGAGCAAAATACATTTGCTTAACTTGTTTGCCAGTAGAATCTTCACTTGACATTATAACAGAACACTTTTCTTCATTTTATGCATCTGCAGTTCTGTGCTAAAAACATTAGCAAGAACAGACCTTAAAATTAAAACTGCAGGAATGGAAATCTCATTTTAAGGAAAAATCCATTAACGTGAAAAAAAACTAAACTTTTATAAAGGGCAGTTTTTCTGAGAACTGCAGAGTAATGCATTCAGTGTAGAACATGACTTGAATTGTTTAAACTCTTTGTGCTAATAAGATTGGGCATCGCCCTCTGAGAATATGTGTATCCGACAGGGCAGTGTTTATTGTGCTTTCCATCAGGGGAATCTAAATAGCCTTACATATATATGTTCTCTATTATCTAAAATCAAAGTAAGTAGGAATTTATTTTATTTTAGTCCTGTGATTATTTTTTCTATTTAAGCAATCCTCAAGTTAGGTCAAGTCCCTAAAAGTATTTATTTAAAGGCCACATTTCATAAGCTAGCTGTCATTCCTATGATAGTGTTTCTTGTTTAACTTACACATTAAAAATAATATTTGACTTATTTCAGATGCGGAAGTAGTTGGAGAATAATACAGATAGAGAATTAAAAGAAGGTATGTTGCCAACATTTCTGAATTAAATTTAGACATTGATTTCCAAAATACACTGTAAACAGTAAATGGCACCTCTTCCTATTGTTTGAATAACAGATACTATGTTAAATTCTTTTCTTACACATATCTAATGAAAAACGTGAAAGCATAATTTCATTCATAATGATAAGTGTACTTATTCCTCATTTATTCATCATGATCCATAGCTTTAAAAAAAAGTCAGGAAGTCTGTGTTCTCTCTCTATTTCTGGCTGTGCCCTTCCTCTCCTGCTGTCCCCGTGGGCCTGTCACCTGCACACGGACCAGTTCTCAGAAAGCATGGAGGTTGTCAGCTTCTCGAGTTTGGTAGTGACTGAGGCCAAAAACCCAGACTCAAGCAATCACAGCTCATGTACCTGTCCCCTGGTGGATGACAATTAATTTCCTGTCATTCACTTTGTCAGGGGTTAACATTTTGCCCTCAGGAAAAATTCCAAATTCCTTAGCTTGGAAGAAAAACACCCACATCGATCTGGCTCTTGCCAAGGCTTCAGCCCTATCTCTTTCCTCCCCTGCTCTGCCCCTGGGCTCCAGCGGCTTGTCAGACTGCGTCCGGCTCCGCGGGCGCCCCTCCTGCCTCCGCTCTGTGTGTTTGCTTCTTGCCTCTCCCGCCCACACTTTCTCCTCCTCCTTCGGGTATCTGCTTACACGTCACGGCCACCAAAGAGGGGACAGTATTGACACAAAGCTGGACGTCCCTTCTGAGTGTTCCAACTGTGCCCTCTTTTATACCTGTCATGGCATTTATGTCTCTGTACCGAAATTGCCGGTTCATCTATTTTGCCAGTTTACGGTACATGATTTTTCATGGTGGGCTCTGTCATCTTCATCTTGTGATTCCTGTGCTTGTCACAGTGACTTAGTACATGGTTGCCGAGTAAATGAATGAAGAATGAGAAAACCGGGGGCTCTGATCCTTAGCCACAGGAGCAGTTAATTCAACATGCAGCCCTGGGCAAAGTCTAGAGTAGTAATCTTGTATTTTGTGTTGTAATCGTATGTAGGTATTTTTCGTTCTTCTTAAAACTTAGAAGAGTCTCAGCTTTTCTTAAAAAATAAACTGACATTTAGTTACCTATGAAGTATTTTAAGTAAAGAATCTAATTCTTTCATTTTCTTTCCAGCTACTACTGAATTGGATCTAAGTCCTAGAGACTCTCTCATAGCCTTGATGGACGAGTCACGTCTAAGTGCAGATCTGGTTTCGAAAGCACGTGAAGAATATGTGGAGATTTTGAAGAATAATTATATGATGTGCAAGATAAATAGTAAACATTTACCTGCTGGGCTGTTTGCTTAACATTTTATTTACTTCCCGTTATGTAAGATACTGACACTGTTTATTAAGGGAAAATACTCTTGCATTCTATGGGCATGATTAAAATTGATGTAGTATTTTAAATCACGTTTCTCTGCATCTCATTGACTTTTAAGCAGATTTTGGGAATAAAACCCAGCACTCTGGAGTATTATATACTCAAACTGAGCCCGGATGCCAGCTGTTTAAACAGCACCCAGCCACCCACCAAACTTGTCGTTGATATGGAGCCGTGTTGATTGATAGCTTTTTTGAATTTTCCAGCGTTAATCACTGTCTATAGACCTAAAGATTTAGACGGACAGCGTTTGGATCTGCTGTGGCTGTTGCAGTGTTCTGATGGATCACAACAATCGTTACAGTGCCATCAAGCTTTCTATATGTTACCTTAAACACTGATTCACAGATGTTTCCTCATGGAGAAACGAAATCTGCCTCAGGCTTTTCATTTTCTCTATTTATTTACTTTTTGGAAACAGTCTTAAAATTAGAGACAAGTTCTGAGCACCAGACTCAAACGGACATTGTCACAAACATGCCATCTCTCCCATACATTCTCCTAGGGCATTATCTATCTTCCCGAAATGTCACTTGTTCTACCATAAGTGCCCTTTCTCTCCCCTCTCACCAAGAAGTCATTTGTTTTTCAGAAAATGCCTTTCTCCTTTTCCTGTCACTTATTAAATTGCATATAAGCCCCCACTTTTAGCTACCCCTTCCAATCCCATTGCTTTGTGAACTCCTGCATGTGTTCATACATAATTTTTTTCTCACAGTAATCAGCTTTAGTCAATTTAATTTGCAGGTTCCCAATCACTGAATGTAAGATGGTAAAGGAAATACTCTCCTTCTCAACAATTTCCAGGAGCTAAATTTTTAATAACTCCTACTTAGATCCTTTATTCCCTTTTCTGTCTTTTCAGTGTGCTTACTTGGCAAAACTCCCAACTGCACAACAGACTGATTGTCACTCTTCCCCCTTACATCCCCCCAGGCATCTAAGTGCTGCTGAAGAAAGTCACACACTGCCCAGCGATCCTACTACTTTTATTTAGTTAACTTGCACCTTCTTCCTTCTCAGTGATGATTTCAAATTTCCCTCTCTGTAAACATCTCCCTCTGTTTCTTCCCTCTCACGTGAACCAGACAGTCTTACTTCTGACGACAAACTTCCTGAAGGATTTGCCTGCTTCCCCACCAGCAGTCTGTCCCCACCCAGTCTGGTGTGTCTTCCCTTCCTCCATTCCCACGCAGCGAGTCACTGATGACTCCCACGTCTAAACCAAAATGACACCTTTCCGGCCCTTGTCTAACTGAACTTCTCATTCCTCCGGGCATTCCATGTAGCTGACCTCTGTAACTGACCGCTGCCTGCAGCTTCCTCTTTAGTCTTTAGCTGAAGAGGATGTTGAAGGTGAGGGCTGCAGCCTTCTTGGTGAGTTCACTCAGTTTACCCTGGCTGTCTCCCATGGGTATACACAGGAAGTATACGTGTTATTCAATTTTTATTTTTCTCCTGTTAGTCTGCCTCATGTCAGGTTAATTCTTAGACCAGCCAGATGAGTCTAGAAGGGTGGAGGACCGCTCCCCGCCCTCACCCCAGCTCAAGCCTGAGCACAGGTAGCTGTGCTCATTCTCAGCAGGCGTGGGCGCTGCCGCGCCTGCAGGGAAGAGGTCGATGGCAGACGCTGCTCTTCCTCCAGCACTAGCCAGTGAGCTGAAGCTCACCTGAACGTCCTCCAGGCTGAGCTGAGGTCACTGCTCCCGGCAGCAGAAGACTGCCTTTGTGAAAGAAAAACAAGAATGGAGTCTGCATTGCTCGAGAGGGCTCACGAAGTAGGTGAGACTTACGCACGTCTCAGCCCACAGAGAATCCGGCCCTGTGAGCATTTATTGCTCTAATGACGTCATCCGGAACACCTGCCAGAAACTTCAGCTACTTACTAAGCCCCCACCCTGAAATAAGCTGTGATTCCTTAAGGACACGTGTTTCCTGACTGGCTCACGTCAGTGTCAGTCACAATTCTCATCAGGCAACTTTTGACACCCTCTTGGCTTTTTGTCTTTATAAGCTCCTGACTCCGGTCCTTGAAACACTCAGTTTTACCCAAATCTGTGTCTCCCAAGTCGCAATTTATTTCTTCCAGTTTTATTGAGAGATAATTGACATGCAGCACTGTATTATAAGTAAGTTTAAGGCATACAGCAGCAAGTTCACAACGCCCTTGGCCGAGACCCCCAGCTTACCAACACAGGTGAGGCAGAGCACTGCTCAGGCCAGGGGCAGGGGCTCAGGGCTGGGATGGCAGAAAATCTGAACTTGTAGAGAAACGGGCCCAGGGTCAAGCTGGCTGAAGCCAGGAGCCCTGCCCCCGAACAGGTCTTGGGGAATCTGGCAGGGAAGAGAGGGGGTCTCGGGAAGCTCTGTGTGCTCAAGTTGGGTTTACCACCCTGACTCTCCCTTTAGCCTTCTCTGTGCCATTTATTTTTCCACGCGTCAATTGGCCCATCTGTAAAATGGAAACTATATGTGAGGGACTCCACTGAGACCTGCGTCCCATTGCTGCCAATGACCACTGTGGGCCTGGGTGAGACTCCACTCCCCTTTGGGGCTCCACTTCACCAGCCATAAGATGAGGGGTTTGGAAGGTGCAGGCTTTAGGGATTCTCTGTTCACGGTGGGATTCAGATAAGCCTCAACTTGAGCCCAGGAAATGTGGGTTCTGTGACCTTGGCCAAGGCCCTTCACCTTTGTGAGCTGCTTCAGTTTCCTCACCTGCAAAATGGGGACCATACAGGTCCCCACTTCAGAGGATGGGCGTGCAGCTCTGAAACAATCCACATAGAAGACTGATCCCACAGGAGCTGCCCGAGGACCCCCAACTCCTGTTAGCAGAGGGAGTCAGTGCAGAGCTCAGGAGTCAGGCAGCCTGCGCTGGGATTCAGAACCCACCCGGTGAGGACATCCCTGGAATTCAGTTGCTGTTCTCACTGGGCCTCAGTTTCCTCAGCTATAGAGTGGGGATGATAACGTTTCCAAAGGGTTGATTTCAGGCTATGAGGATGAAAGAACCACGTGACATGCCTGTCATGGTGCCTGGCCCACAGCAGGCACCCAGTACCTGCCAGAGGTGAGGCTGAAGATGCGGGTGATGAGAAAGTAATTCCGGGCAGATGCAGCAAAGCCCCTTTGTCCCCCGACTGTCCACACGGACATTCCCTCCTGCTGTGGCTCCCTCAGCTCTCTGGCTCTGATGTCCTCATCTCAGCCAGAAGGTTCAGGATCTTGTAGGGGCCACACGCCCCTCAGTCCTGGGAGCCCCTAAATCCTGTGGTTATTAGACCCCATGTGCCAAGCCCCAGCAGTGATGTTCGCCACAGGCAATTGCTTGGATCTTGGCCAAAAGTGGGGGGAGGAACTGAGGACCTTTCTGACCACCCTCCCCAGTCCCTGTGATCCTTAGGGCCAAGGAACGTAGAGCACTCGGGGAGGAGGCCGGATTTGGTGCTGGAATAGGAAAGCTTGGATCTGCTGCAGACTGGCGGAGTGCCTCCAGGGGCCTCAGCAGCCTCACCTCTGAAGTGAGGAGATGCTGCCCTCTGGCTTGAATGGTCAGGGAGTTCTGGGAAAGGGCCCGGCTCACAGTAGGCGCTTCAGTCATGTCGGCATTCTCCACTCCCCTAGAGGGGGAGAGAGGGGAGTCAGCTCACTTCCAGAGCTCTGCCCTGGTGTGTGTGCCCGGTGGCACTGGGCGTGTGGGGAGGGCCAGCTGCCAGTCTGAGGTAGGTTTGAAGGAACATCACGGTGTATCAGGAGCTGAAACTCTGGCCCTGAGCTCTGCCTTCAGAGCCGCTCATGTGGGTCAGAATCCCTGCAGGGTAGCTGAGCAGCGATGCTGAAAGTCCAGGAACACAAGCCGCCCCGTGGCCCCCTCACCTTGCAGGCAGTGCACGTGCTGCTCCGTTATCCTGGTCATCATAGTGCAGATTGTCCCTGTCACAGCTCACCAGCAGTATGGCTCCACACTCACCAGGCCCCCAGACCCACTTCTGCTGCCAATTGCAAAGCAGAGCTGGTGGTGGGGTCGCAGACCAACCAGCACACCCCCAGTGTCCCCCTGGCCATCCTCTGAGCCCCATCTGTTCATCTTCACCCCACCCTCTGAGGATAGGTCTGCTCCTGCTCAAGAAATGGAAATGGCTCCCTAGTGCCCACACCATCAAGTCTAACTACACGGCTGTCTTTCAGGGATGTCCGTGTTATGTCTCCAGCCAGCATCCTCTTTCCCTAGGCAACTTCCTGACTGTAAGATTCATTCCTCCCTTCAGGTGTTGGCCCCTGCTGTCCCCACACCTGGAATGTCCTCCCTCTGGCATCGCTCTGCAGCCCAGCTCAAGTGGACTTAAGTAACTCCTCCTTGCTCACAAACCCATCCTGACCCTTCTTCTCTGAGCTCCCAGGGCACCAAGTGCCACCACAGTCCAGCCCAAAGCTCATAGTTTCATCCTTGGTAGCTTTCCCTTTCCACCTGGGTTATGGGGTTGACATACTACTGCTCAGCCACTGCCTGTTTTTCTGAGTGGAGTTTTACTGGGACACTGTCACCTCCCTTTGTTTCCGTGTTGCCTGCGGCTCTCTCATCCCACAGTGGCAGAACCAATTACCTGCAGTGGAGACAGTATGGCTCCAAAGCCTCAAATATTTACTAGCTTGCTCTTAGAGTAATGTTTGCTGACCCCCAGTCTAGACTGAAAATCCAGAAGGACTTTTCCCTTCAAAGGAAGGTTTGGGCACCTGTGTGCTTGAAAATTCTTGATGATTTTTCTCCCAGTGGAAGACCCCCAGCCATGCCTGGTTCCTCTTTGGCCCCGCCAACCTCGGCATCAGCTGGGAGGCAGGGGGACACCTGAGGGGCCTCATCCCTCTTAACCCAGCCTGGAGCAGCTCCAAGCCCCATCCCCTTTTCTAGGCCCAGCCAGAGATCCCCTGCCTTGTCCACAAAGCCCCTGTCCTGCCTGACTTCACAGTTCAGGTCACAGTCCAGGGCTGTGTCTGCAAGGCGAGGGCAGAGGGTAAGTCACGACAGGGTTCCCAGAGGCCCAGCACAGGCCCATGGCTTCCACCTTCTAACCTGTCTCAGGACCCATCTGGGGCCAGGCAGACAAGTCATTTCCAAGAAGACACTGCCCAGAGGTGAGAGCATCTGGAGCCCCCACCCTGGGCTAGGGGCTCAGGGGCCTTGGGGAGGAAGAAGGGTCAGAGCAAAGGTCAACTGCTGCCCCCTCCAGGAAGCCTTCCTTGAACTCAGTCTCTTCTGTATCCCTACAGTCCTCGCTGTCTGAGATGTGCCCTGTACAGAGCCTGGGTCACCCTGGACGCCCCTGGTCTGTGTGGAGCTGCTTCATCTCCTTGGGATGGGGCAGTGAGCCTGGACTCTGGTGTCAGACAGTCGTGGATGTGAATCTGGGCTGGCGCCTGCTGGCTGTGTGGCTTCTCTGAGCCTCAGCTTCTTCCCAATTCCCAGCCCCCGTCCCACCTTCTTAATCTTTCTCCCTAGAAATGTGGGGAGATTTTACAACACCAGTGAGACACTGAAGGGAGAGAGAAGACCCCCAGCCCCCAGTGTAGAGAGAATCTGAAATGATTTTTAATCGTGTGAAATGACACCCGATCACCATGCAACAGGGCATGAATCTCACAAACACAACACAGGGCAAAGGACGTGTGTGATATGATTCCATCCACAGAGAATTCAAATATAGGCCAAAATAGACTGTATTATTTGGGTGTGACCACAAGTTAGTGGTTACCTCTGCGGGAGGGAGGGGCTTATGATCAGAGAGGAGTTTGGGGGCAGGGTGTGCTTTGGGGTGCTTGTCACATTCTGTGTTCTGTTTCTTGACCTGAGTGATGGTTGCCCAAGTGTTTGCTTGGTATCTATTCATTAATGTGTGTGTATGCCCGCACGTGCACACACACACACGTAAAATAAAGCTTTGTGCACGTTTCTGTATGTGTATTTTCTTTTTTTAATTAAAAAAATTTTTAATTGAAGTATGGTCAGTTATAATGTGTCAATTTCTGGTGCACAGCCTAATGTTTCAGTCATACATGTACATACATATATTCCTTTTCATATTCTTTTTCATTACAGGTTACTACCAGATATTGAATATAGTTCCCTGTGCTATACAGTAGAAATTTGCTTTTTCTGTATGTGTATTTTCCAATGAACAGGGATGTCTATGTGTTCTGGGAGGGGGAGGCAGAGAGATACCCAGCCTCAATCCTAACAAAAGGAAAGCAAATTAAAGCAACAGTGAGAATCTGTCTTCCCAGATTGTCAAAAAAGAAAATGGTTGATAATGTGCAGAGTTGGCAAGGCACTCCCAAATGTTGTTGGTGGGTGTGTGAAGTTGTACGGTCTTTTTTGAAAAGCCATTTGGCAATATCTACCAGAATTTTAAATGTACATTGCCTATAGCTCACCGGAATCTGCTTCTAAAAATGCTTCCTGCACACAGAAAACAAACAATGGTTCCCAAAGGGCACAGGGTGGGGGAGGGATAAATTAGGAGTTTGGGGTTAACAGATACACATGACTCTATATAAAATAAACAATAAGGTCCTACTGTAGAGCACAAAGAATAATATTCCATTTCTTATAATGACATATAATGGAGAAAAATCTGAAGAGAAGAAATATTTAAGTATTTATATGTATAACGGAATCGCTTTGCTGTATGTGCCAAACTGTTACCGAGTCCAAACTCTGCTCACTGCACGACAGGCCAATAAATCAAAAGATGAGGTGTTGGGGCAAAGAATGGCAACTTTATTTGGAAAGCCAGCCGACTGAGAGGATGGCCGACTAATGCCTTGGAGAACCATCCTCCCCCAGTCAGAATACATGCTCATTCTATACAAAAAAAAAAAAAAAAAAAAAAAAAAAAAGAGTGGGATGTGTGCTAGTTGTTGTAAACTTCTTGCTGTAGGAGTTCTTTGCTCCTGCAGCTGTCCACGTGCACCAGGTCATGGTGCTTCTGCAAAACCTCCAACAAAACAAATGTTACTTTCTAGTCTGCAGCTTGTTGTTCCCAGAGTGCAGAAGCGCTGACAGCCTTAAAGCCCAGTGCCCGGAGAACAGGCTCTCCTCTCTATTTCAGGCTAAAGGCAACATTGTTTCCCAAAAGGTGCAGAGCCGGCAAGGCTAAGCCTGGAAAACAGGGCACAGGGTTAAAGCAAAAGGAACAGATCTAACGTGGAGTCAGATTTGTTCTTTTCTATTACATCACCAGTATTTGTTATTGTCATTATTTTTTAAACTGCGCATGAAAAGATGCTCAACTTCGCTAATAAGTAGAGAAATGCAAATCCAGCCAACAATGTATTGAAAAATCCAAAGTAATCAAAAGCAGAGCACAGGACAGTGAACCCTCTGTGCCCATCTGCTGCAAGGATCACGAACTCTTGCCACTCTTGTTGGACAGATACTCAACATCCCTGCTCCTAAGCAATTCAGGGGTTTTATTTTTTGGGGGGGATGAGGCTTATTTATTTTAATGGAGATACTGGGGACTGAAGCCAGGACCTTGTGTAGGCGAGGCACACACTCTACCACTGAGCTGTACCGTCTCCCCCTCCCCAAGCTTTTCTGACACACATCCAAGACATCATTTCAGCCCTAAATACTTCAGTGATTCAATACTCAGTTAACTATATTAAATTACCCATTATCCCAATGAACAGGCACTAAACTCAAAACAAAACACCTTGAGCCCTCTGGCCACACAGATGTGCTCCCTCATCCTGGTCAGAGGACACTGGTTCACATTTCATGTGGACTCTTGGCAAGATGTTCTGGAAAGGGGCTGCGTGCATCAGGTCACATACTTATAAAGACCAGAACAAAGAGAGAAGAAGGTCACATTAGGTAGTTTATCTCACAGCAAAGATGGACAAAGAAATCAGTGCTGAAAACAAGGCACATCTTTGTCACTTAGTGTAAAATAAATGGAGTCTCCGGGGTGGTGGAAATGTTCTCTGCTGTCCACCGAGGTAGCTGCCGGCCACCTGTGGTGATCAAGTCCTTGGAATGTGGCTGAGGAACTGAATTTTCAGTTTTCTTACTTTTGACTAATTTCAATGTGGACACATGCAAACCCAGCCTTGAATGTGGCCTTTACTTTCCAGCACTGACAGCCGTCCCTGCACAGGCAGAAAGAAGGCACTTCCTGTGCAAACAGGGCAGGAGGCAGGAGGAAGGGATGGTGCCAGTGTCCCCAGAGCCCCAAAGTTCTGAGCAGTGGTCCTGAACGTGCTGCTGGGTCACCAGCTTCTTTAGAGTGGTGATGACACCCTACACCACGACGGCCCATCCACTCTCCAGGAGAACCCAATGTGGAGAAAAATTTACTTCCAGCATCACAGGGGTGACAGAACTCCCAAAGCCCCACCGTGCATCCACAGATGGTCAAGCACAGGGCGCCCTTCCCAAGTCTGGGGCCCACAAACAGGAAGGCTCCCCTGACTGGTGCCTTCACCTCAGGGCAGAAGATGAGCATGAGTTTCTGCACCTCCTACTCTGCACCTAACCTGAGAACATAAAGCAGGTTATTAAACAGAAATCAGAGTCAAAGCATATGACTGCCAAGAGTTTCCCTTGAGGAGCTCCCCCAAGGTGACAGCAAAGCTAAGACCAAGAGGAGGGAGAGAAGGCTTTCTGTCCCCAACAGGTGAGGGTCCTGTTGTCACCTAACAGACACCTAATGCAACTGTCAGCAGCCATCCCCGGCTCCACCAGAACCCCCCAGAGGGAGGCTGACCCCCCAAGCTCCTGGTCACCTGTGCCTGAATCCTGTGCACAGAATACATGTGACAGGTGCACTCAGAGCACCCACACGAGCTGTTCCTGGGCCTCCTCTAGAAGTGTGTATGTGTGGCGGGGTTGGGGGGGGGACATGCTCAAGGAAGGAGAGCACCGGATGGTGAGGCACAGCTTGCAAACAGGAACGAGGGTGGTGTCTGTGGGAGCCTATGCATCTACAGAAAGGTAGAGGAATGTCACCACTCATGTGCTGTGGTCTCCAGGACATATTTACTGGCAAGTGAAAAATGCAAAGTGGAGACGAGTGATCGGCCAGCCTGTGCCAGCAGGGCAGGAGGGCATTTGGAAGGTGACTGATGCAAGAAAGTGGCCCGGCCAATGGGTGGCATCACGGGGACAGTGCCACACAGGGGTCTCTACCGGTGGTAAAGCACCTGCCTACCAGCGGTGGCCCTCCAGACGGGCCATCCAGCCATCTATGCTTCTTCCTGCTGCCACAGCCAATGAGCTCAAATTTTTGCCCCCAAACCAAACCACAGAAAGAGGGTGAGTGGCTATAAAAGTCAGCATTAGAAACAAGCAGGCAGCAATGTGGGTGGATTTGGAGAGCGTCATTTTAAGTGAAATAAGCCAGGAAGAGAAAGAAAAACACCATATATCATTCATATGTGGAATCTAAGACACTAATGAACTCATCGACAAAACAGAAACAGACTCACAGAGTTAGTAAACAATCTTTTATTACTGGTGGTGGGGAAATAGGGGCTGAGAAGGGATAAATTTAGAAGTTTGAAATTTGCAAATATTAACTATATATAAAAATACTTAAAACAAATTTCTGTACAGCACAGGTAATTATACTCAATATCTTCTAATAACCTTTAGTAAAAAAGAATATAAAAATGAATATATGTATGCAATGCATGACTGGGACACTGTGCTGTACACCAGACATTGACACACTGTAACTACACATCAGTTAAAAAAAA
Source organism: Camelus bactrianus (assembly GCF_048773025.1). NCBI lineage: Eukaryota > Metazoa > Chordata > Mammalia > Artiodactyla > Camelidae > Camelus > Camelus bactrianus. Next base: position 118,799,033 of record NC_133541.1, read on the forward strand.
ACAAAACAGAGCAGTGTAAAACTATTGTAAAACAAAACATTTAACAAGTATACACACATACAAGTTAAAAAGAATAAACTACATTACCAAAAATTTCAGGTTGGGTTTAGACGGCAGAATTTGAAAAACAAAATAAAACAACCCTTCTCCAGAAAGCAGAGATTCAGAGCCAGATCAACACCTTCGGTTACTGAACAACTTCCCGGTGCCAGCCAGGGCCACCAGCACCCTGGGGCCTCACCCCAGGCACGGTGTCCCCGGCAGCTGGGGGATGGCGAACCCATTTGTCTAATTTGTGGCAATTTGAAGGCCACATCCACCCTTAACATCTCTATCTATATTAGTGGGAGCCCACATGGATGCCAAATGTACTTTGCCACCACTTTCCTTGGAGACACGAAAATCACCACCAAGGAGAGGTCAGTGTCTGGAGTCTGGATGTGATGGAATGGAGTGCGAGGAGCCAGGCATCTTCCACCTTCCAAAGTCCACCCGGTGGACCGACTGGAAGACATTACCTCTATTTCTAGAAGGACCAAAGCAACAGTGCAGAATTCCAGGCTGGAGCTGAGGAGGCTGCATTCGGCTTAGCTGCAGGCCGTCTTTTTATCTATGTTTCAGAAGCAGCCATCCACTCATAAGTCAAAGCTTTAAGATCAACTGACAGCTATTCATAACATCTTTTCTAGATGCCCAGTGCTACGTTCCTCACTCAGGGGAGTCATTACACAGTGCAGACTAGAGACCCAGGTGTCACAAGGAAGGAGATACCAAGGATGTGTGTCCGTGGGGCAGCGGGGCCTAGCCCTCATCCACCTCCTGAGAGCTGGAAGGTCTGTCCAATGTGGGGGCCGGTCTCCCAGGGCTGGGGGGCCTGTGAGAGTCCCAGACACCTCAGAAAGGCTGTGCTTGTGTCCAGGGATAGACAACGAGAATTTAAGGGTCTGGGCAGGTAAGGATCTCATCGGTCCCAGATTTCTCTTTTCCGAAGTTTTAATTTTTTTAAGTATTTTTCATTACTTTATTTATTTATTTATTTATATTTATTTTTGTGGGGAGGTAATTAGGTTTATTTATTTATTTTACTGGAGGTGCTGCGGACTGAACCCAGGACCTCGTGCGTGCTAAGCACCCGCTCTACCACTAAGCTATACCCCTCCCCTCTCTTTCCTGAAGTGTCTAACACAGGATCACACTCCTTCCAGAAGCCAACAAATGTCCAGGTGCTGCTCTGACAACTCCTTTCAGCCGATGAGAGATGAGTTCTGCCCCTCCAGCTTCAAACTCCTGTGGGTCCATGATTATATTTTCCTCCTGTGGAACAGAATATAGTTATTTTATTGTATTATTGTGCTGTATTACATTACATTATACTGTAATGAGATATACTAAGATTATTTTATCATCAAGGTTACCCATTTGTAGGTTAGTCACAAGTGAAACCAACCCATCTTCAGTTATTTCAGACAGAACAATGGAAAGTCAGCAAGGAAACATTTGCTGAAGAAAATCAATTATCTGAAAACTAGAATTTTTTAAAAACTAAAGGGTAGTGATTTACAAGTTGCGTTAGTTTCATGTGTATAGCAGAGTGACTCGGTTATACATGTATATCTGTTCTTTTTCAGATTCTTTTCCATTATTGGTTATTACAAGAGACTGAATACAGTCCCCTGTGCTGTACGGTAGGCCCTTGTTGGTTATGTATTTTAGATGTAGCCGTGTGCATCTGTTAGTCCCAAACTCCTAATTTAGAAGTTTGTTTCCATAGTTATTTTTTGTTCATACAAGGCATCCTTGACATTGTCTTTTTTGTAAAGGAAAAGCTTTTGACAGTTAATCTTATCTCCTAAAAGGGCAGCTGGACCAGAAAAGACAGCAGCCTCAAAGGGGTCCCTGCCACCAGCCCGATCAATCCCACAGGGCGGCCCCGCCCTGCCCTGGGGCCAGTGACCGAGGGGCACCTTCAGGCCTGGACACACATGGACGAGGCTGTGCTTTATGTGTGTGTTCAGGAAAAGCCACACATGAGGGGAACTTTCCTGTATTTAACATTTCAATCTCATGATAAGTGATTACTATTTAAAGGAATATTCCCTAACTTACTTGGTTGTAAAACATTCACATATATTTAGGGCAAAGATTCAGCTCTCCCTCAGCTGTCCCTGGGGCAAGGCTGCCCCAGACACCAGCTCCTCAGGGAGCCACACCCAACCTCCCCGCCACCTGTGCTGCAGGTCAGGGTGGCCATGTGAGTCACAGGGGGCAGGACAATGAGGGCCTGGGGATCCCCTCTCTCTGGAAAGGGTCTCCTTGGAGCAGAGCAGCAGAAGGAAAGCTGCAAGATGTGGATCCTGACCAGAGGTTGTACCCAGCACACCTTGATTTTTGCAGACACAGGTGTGAGGTGGCCAGTCCCGTGGCACAGCCAGCCCCTACAGGCCCGGCAGTCTGACTGTCATGCCCAGCACAGCATACAGGGCACCCTGGTCTCGGTCATTGCAAAACGCAACCCTGCCCCTGCCAAGCTGCCAGGGCCCTGGAGACAAGAGACTGCTTTAAGAAGCAACAGAGCAGGAGGAGAGGGGACAGCTCAGGTTGTAGAGCATGTGATCAGCATGCACAGGGTCCTGGGTTCAATCCCCAGCACCTCCATTTAATAAATAAATAAATAAATAAATAAATAAAATAAGATAAAATAAAAATAAAATAAAGACAATTAAATTGAGATCTATAACAAGCCCAAGGTCACACAGCAATTAGAAGACAGTGCCAAGGAGACAACTTTGGTTTCAATCTTCATAACTTTATAGAATAATTTTATTACCCTCATCATGAACAAGGTAAGTTACTGGTTCACACTTTTGCTATGACTAAAAAAAAAAAAAAAAAAAAAAAGAAGAAGAAAAGAAAAGAAAAGAAAAAAAATTATCTAAATATAGCATATAATAGGGATCTTTTAAACCAGTTTAAAATCTAAACTGACATCTACCTTGAAGATGTGGAAAAACATGTAACAAAATAATACAGAAGAATGTACTTCTTATACACCAAATATATATATTTGATTTCCACAGCTAGTGATTGAAACTGGCACAGCTTCCCCTACAGGAGCCCATGCCAGTCTCCAGCTCCTGCACTACTTGGCTCCGTCAGATGCCACAGAATTGCCTGCTCCCACGTGTGGAGTCTGCACCTACTTAACTGAGATCTGTTCCTACACCTTAGCAACCAGTCAAAAGCTCAAAAAGTAGGGACCGATGCAGCTCTAACACCAAATCTCACTGATGCACTTAAATATTCACTCCCCTCCTCAGCCACGTCTGAATAGACCCTGGCCTCTGATCTACTTGTATTTGTATCTTATCTCCCCTTTGATACAGACCTGATGCCCTAGTTCCAAGCTGCCTACTTGTCTACTCCAGTTCCTAATCGGCTACCCTATTCCTGACCCCTGTTACTGGCTAGACTCTCCCAGGTTCCATCAACCTATGAAAATATATGCCCTAATAAACACTGGCAATATCATTGCTTCTATAAGAACAAGCACGAACCAAGAGACATCATGAGCCAAGCAAAGGAACACCAGACACAAATATGAATACAAGGTTTTGTGTTTCTTGCAAATCAACGTGCAAATCCTACAAAGGAAACCTGGCCCAGAATCTACAGACTTTTCCATAAACGATAAAGCATTCTCCATTATGATCTCATTCAATTCCCATACTTCCCAAACAATATTCTTTTACTTGAAGTATTACTGTATTACTTGACAATAATACTGGCACCCTCCCCACTTTTATCTTCCTCAAGACTATCCAGGTATCCCCAGAAGCAGGAGTATATCCCATAATTACCCCCAAAACATCTTGTGAAAAACATCAACCCTAGTGGAGAGCCCTGCCTCTCCAATGCCCCTTGTGTATCACAAACACAAGCTTTAAATGACCAGGGGGAAACCTGTCACAGCTGTCTGGAAGATGCACAGCATTGGCAAGACTTCAGCAAGCACACACGCCTGCTCAGCCAGAAGCCAGGTCTCCAGCGATGCTCCTGATTAGAGGAGCTACTTAAGAAGACTAGTGTACGTGTCTGTGTCCCAGTTGCAAATGAAAGGCTGAGGAGTCTAAATTAGGGAGATGGAATTCTTAAGGCTGAAAATGTACCAAGCAAAGCAAGATTTAAAAGGTTCTAGACAGTCAAAGCTCATGACAAATAACTGGCCTCCGCTCTCGCTCCACTGCAGTCCCCTTTTCCCACAACAGCCAGAGGACTAATGTTGAAAGTGAAGTCATATCATGTCAGTCTTCTGCTCAAAACCTTCCAAAGGTTTCCCAGCTGCTCGAAGTCCTAGCCATGGCATACAAGGCTGACACGATCCTTACAGGAGGCTGCATTTCCCCCACTCCACTCCCGTATCTGTCTCACCTTACCTTCTGCCACTGTCCCCTTACTCTGCAGCCACATGAGCCTCAATGCCTGTCCCTCTGCCTGGACCGTCCTCCCCCAGAGCAGCGCTGGCTGCCACACTTCATTCAGACATCTACTCAATTTCTTCACAAGCTGCCTCTCATCATCCTGTCTGAAAGCCTATGTCCCAATCACACTCCTTCTAGCCCTGCTTTGCCTTCCTTCACACTATCATTTATTGACACATCCCTCCACGACCTGAATGTAAGTTCCATAAGAGCATGGACTTAGATTTGTTCTGTGATGTACCCTCATTACCTAGGACAGAGTAAGAAAGAAAATAGGGGCTCAGTAAATGTCTGCCATAAGAATTAAGGAATCCACTTACTGGTCCATGGAAATATCTGTTTTCATTTATATTTATTAAAAATAAGCAGCCTATACCTTGCTGATAAGACAGCCATGCATCAATTATCAGGAAATGTGATCCTATGATACTCATCCAAGAAGTATCAGAATGTCTAATAGGTCTAGCATTTGCAAAGTGCAATTTGTTAAAAATAAAATTATTATAGATCTATTCACTAGATAAGGTTTTAAAAAAATCTTCCACTGATGCTATGAGCGCATTTCAGATACCGGTTTCTGCAACTACCCATGCAACTTTCAGCACCATTTTGCGTGACTTTCTGGACAGCATTGTAACTGTCATACTGCTGTTGCAACTAAGTTTTTCAATAACCATGGAAGTACATGGTCAACGTCTTACTTCATATTTCAATAGTTTAGCAAGCACTAGCTGTTATTTATAAGTAGAACTAAACTGCATGGGTTAGAACCCCAGCTCTGCCACTTACTAGCTGAGTGATCTTGGACAAGTTACCTCCCTCTTTGTGCCTCACTTTCCCTGTCTGTAAAATAAGTGAAATGGCAGTATCTGTACCTAATAGTGTTGTTACCTGGATTAAATGAATTAATGTGCTTACAATAGCATACAGTGCCTAGCAGGTAAGAATTCAGTAAATTATGGCTTAATCAATCAATGAATATACTATCTCATTTAAACCTCAAATCAACCATATAAGACAAGTACAATTAATCTTAAGATGAGACACGGAGATGTTAAGTAACCCAAACAAGAGTACAAAACTTCCTTCTAGCACTAACATTCTGTGAGTCCAAATTTACCCCAAAATGAAAAGGGTTTTTTAAAATAAGGTTTCATGTCAATAACATAGTCAATTTTACACCTTTTATTGGATAGAATCAGATAACCATGAAGACATTCTACATTTCCCTTTGGTCTAATTTTTGCAGGGAATGATAACTGCTAAGTGTTTAAAAAATATTTTTTTAATAGGAAGACATAGTAGTTGAGAAAAAGCAATTAAGTTTTTATAGAGAAAATTCTAACCCATTCAGCCTAAGTAATTTTTTTTTAATTAATAGGGAATAAAAAAATACTCAACAGGGAAACAAACCTACAAATCTAGGAGTAAAAATAATAAAACAATGAACAATGAAAAAAATGAATATTCTATTGTAGTCCCTGAATACAGACCTGGAGCTGCTTTTATCACTCGGATACATTACCCAAGCAGGGCAACAGGAGCCACAGGGAACAGACCAGGAAAGACTCAAAGGATGCCGACCTTTAACTCCTTTTCTCCCTTCTGCTAAAGCATATAACACTCACTGAGGATGTCCTAATCATGTAAAGTCCTCAACAATGGAGAAAACAGATCTGTTTCCTGACAGTGATGAAGACAAAATCCAGTTAACTGAGACTATAGTAACATGGTAGTGATCTGACATCAAAGGAAAATGACAGGTTCCACTGAGGAAACTTTCTAGATAACTGAAGTTTATCTATGTGCCAGATACCTTTCCACTTGGACTAGTACTGGGTTTTGTTTGTTTGTCTGTCCTCTACTTTAGCATCTTCTTGAGCCAGGCTCATCCTTACTAATATCTTTATCCTAAGAGGTCATAATGCTATGATAACCTCTAGGCTATTGCCTTATTGTGCCATTGTTCTTATATAAAATGCTCCATCCTGCAGGGTAGTTATTTGTCAATGTCTCTTTTCTCTACTATGACATTATCTATACATAAAAAGCAGACCAACAGCATTTTACTTTCCAGTCCTTAATTGTAATCACCAGAAATCTGCATAAAATAAATTCACATGGCGCCTAGTACCTACAAGCTCCATGGGAAATTTGAACATCCCCACACTTAAAAAGAGAAAACAATCTTTTTGGTTATGTAAGGACAATGCCCTTAAACTTGTAAGAAGCAAACTGAGGTATTTAAGGGTATGAAATTAGGAGTTCAGAACAACAACAAAAAAAAAAACAATATATATTAAGAGAGAGAAAACAAATGTGGCAAAAGATAACCGTTAGTAAACTTAGGTAAAAAGTATATAGATGTTCATTGGACTATATGTATTACCAACCTTTTAGAAAATATAGAAGTTTTTAAGATAAAAATTTAGGGAAAAACAAACATAGTATATCAAGCAAATGCCTATGTGTAAAACTGGCAGAAGAATAATTAGATTGTACCTGTGATATGGAGAAAACAGATAACTAATTTTCACAGTTAAAAGAAAAACCAGGGGAGGGGGGAAGTAAAGCTACACCAAAAACTCACCGACCTACACACACACAGGAATAAGAGGAAAATGGCCAGCAGACACTAAGCAGAAAAAACGGAACTTGACCTCCTTGCCACTGGAGAGCTTAGCAGGTCTATTCTCTTTTATAATTTGAGAAAAGCATTTTATTTCCTGTAACTTTTTTGAAAGACACCAGGATACTGGTATTTACTAAAGGTACTGCCATTAAAAAAATGTTTTTTTTCCCCTGATGTCTTTTGTGAGTACTTGATCACAAAATTACATAAGGGATTACTTTTCTAATAGATACTTTTGTAAAAGATAGAACCCATATCTCACCATCCAGAGATTTATTACCTATCCTCAGCTTTTAAAAAATGAATACATATATAAATTTATCTCTGGCAAAACTGAAATGGTATTGTGCATAAAATGTTCCTGTTAGCTGCTTACCCTCTCTTAATTGCAAACACTTTCTAACATCAAAAATGAAAACAACCAAAAACCTTGCAAAGAACTTGACCGACCAAAAGCCAAATGGCTCAAATACTCTAAGCACAAAGAGCCTCAATTATGCTCTGATTGTAAAATGATCCAACCTTCTTACAGAGGCAGAATCTAACAAACTCATTATATTTTTTAAAGCATATGTTTCTTAGAGGTAGTTAAGTTTTTAAGAGCATGAATTCTGGAGCCAGACTGAACACATTCAAATCCTGGCTTCCCCAGTTAATAGCTAAAGGGCTTTTCTGACTTGGATAGCTTACCCTCCCTGATCCTGTTCCCTCATTTATAAAATGAGAGTAACAGAGCCTTACAGAGATGTTGTGGAATGTGAGTTGATACACCCTAACCTGGGCATTTGGTGTATCAACTCCATCCAGAAACCTGGCATACAGTAAGTATGCCCTAAGTGCCAGCCCTTAGGGTTATTTCTCATGTTCCATCAGGGGACAGCATCTTGCTTCCCAGGAATGCCTGCAAACAAAAGCTTCCTTCCTAACTCCTAAATCTAATGACTACAATCTTCTGTTCTGATCTAAATTAAATGTAACAGGGCAAAAAACATAGAATGAACATGCCATTGACATCAGAGGAGAAGAGACCATCCGCACAGCTCACTGACGGTGGCTCAGTGCCATCTTTGTGTGGGAGAGCAATATTACATAAGAAACAAAGTGAATCATGTTCCTTTTCTATGAAAGAAAGTTGATCAGACAATATTATGAATAGAGGAAGAAAATCTGCAAAAATCTTTTGACATCACAGATCTTCGTGTTTACAGGAAAACTCAATTACAATATATGAGACGATCTGTAAGAATAAGCTAAGGCTGGCACATTCCCATTCCTCAGGAAAAATCACTTGTAATTGAGGTGTTCTGTACAGCCTTTTCACTTGTGCAATTTAAAAACCAGATAACAAGAGCATTTTCCCCAACATAAAATTGTATTTTCTTCCTAAGGAACTTGAGACATCAACCATGTCTTAGGCATCACACTGTGCTGACCAAGGCTTCTAACATTTATGTATTCACTCTGATCTTAAAGAACTAAATTCCATTAACAAAGCTGTTCTCTTGTAGGACAAAGGCAGATTTCAAGGAACAGTCTTGTCTTATGTTTCAGCAACATACTTAAGTGCCTTTACTGCTGCAGTCTTGGAGAAGCGACTTCTACAATGCGACTTCAAACCTAGCTACATTATCTATTTCTTCATTAGAAACTAGTCAAATTATTTTCTACAAATATCTACACCAAAGAGCTACAAGTGAAAGTTCAAGATAGGAGAGTGTGTCTACAGTTATACGCATATTCCAACCCACCCACTTTTTCAGACAAGCTAGTCTCTAAGAATTAAAACTAATACAGTTAGCTGGCACAAAGTGAAATAATAAACTATAAATTATAAACTAAGTCAATCACAAAGGACATAAAACATCGATTTAATACTGAATGTATTAAATTACATCCACTTATGAAATATAACTTAAAAATCCAAAAGTGGAAACATGTACATAATTTAGATTTCCACACTAATTTGAAACTCCTGTACACCATTTCAAGTAAGTGCAGACACAAGGAGAGACATTAGCGACCCACATAAAGGACTGTAACTTTCAACCATCTAACATACACACTCACACACACACACACACACACACACAATGGCTCTGGTCACTCCCCCAATGTTGATATCTGTCTATCCCACATCCTGCAGTTTATCCTAAACCCACCCTCATGACCTCACCTTTCTCCCATATTGCACCTCAAACCATCTGCCTCTGTCTCTTTCCAGGAAATCTGGATGTGTAAATAAAACAATTCTGCCAAAAATGTTACAGATGAAAATAAAGGGAGAGAGGGATGGAGTTATGAGAAAGATATGAAGATTTTTTAGGACTTCCGAGTTAAAATTTTGAGGAAAATAAATTGTGAAAAGTTGAAGCTGAGTAGAACTAATTGTGAAGATAGATTTGCAGAATAAGTTGCTGCTTAAGTGCCTTAAAAATCTTCCTCCACAGAAACTAAAACCCTTCTAATCCAGGATCTTCTGGGTTAACAAGCAACTGGCTTGGTCTGGTTTTGAGATAATCCCCATGGGCCATCATTCCATCACTGCTATAAATTAACAGAATCAGATATTCTTCCCAAACACAAGCTCAGAGATGAAGAGAAGCACGGGCAACCCTGGAAAGCAGAGGCCACTTGTTCTGACTGCAGTGCCTGAGAACTGGAAGAGGGAGGCTTCACAGGGTAAGGATATGGGAAGCTTACGCAACTGGAGTAATCAGTTAAGACAGCAAGCCATGGGAAATAACAACAATGCAAAAAAGACAAAGAAGACAGTGACAACAGTGACAAATCTCTGCTAGGGTGAGGTTTCTCAACCTCAGCACCTCAAACATTTTGGGGCAGATAATTCGTTGTTGCTGGGGGCTGTCCTAAGCATGTAAGCTGTTTACCAGCATCTCTGGCCTCTAGGCACTGGGTGCTGGGAGCACCCCTCCAGCTGCGACAACCGAACCGCCTCTCCGCCTCCTACAAGTGCTGCGGGCTCTGCTCTGCGTATACATTTTTTAATACAGGTTAATTTCTTGAAGGATACAAAACTGCATAAATACTATGATGTAAACTCATAACAGGCATTTTAAAAGACTGAATGATGAATATTAAAAAGTGATAAAATCATATTTGAGAAGGAATTCGGAATTTTTCAATTCTATTAGATGATGTTTGGTAATGATGTTCCAGTATTTCAACTTCTAAAAATACATTTATTTATCCATATTTTCTAACCAATGGATTCCAAAAGAAACTAGGTCTGGAAACAACATGATTTTAACAATATTTGCAAAGCACTTTACAGTTTCTTCACCATTTTTACAAACTTAACCTACTTAATTCTTAGGAAAAGAAGCAGTGTATAAATATCCCACTCAATTCCTAAGTATAAGATTCTACCTGTGTTCTTTTGAAAACTAAATCCAAAATTCAAAGTTCAAAGATGTGTATGTGTGTATCCTTTGCCATCAACAATGCAAGAAGAGATGAATGAAAAGGTAATTCTGCTCCACAAATCATACATATACACTTGCCTCCAATGCAGAGATCACAGTTTCCTCCACCTTGTCTGTGAAACAGGAATTACAATTCACATATAATCAATGGTATCAAGCATATTCTTGACCTGAAGTGTCTAATTCCAACTTAAGGAGAGTAAATATATACCTGTAAAGGAGAAATATAATTGATAATGTATCTTTACATCTAATTTCTCCCCTCCTCTCCAAATTCACCAAACTTCTACCTCCCAACTATCTGGACTAAAGCTTCCCAAATGACTAGGCACAGGTTACTGAAGGACTGTGCAAAGTTTTAACCAACCCCCAACAAAAGTATTAGCTTGCAAGTAGGATAAAATCGGGCTTTGACCCAAACCCCAACCTATAACCTCCTATCTGGATTCAGAATTTTAGACATTTTCAACTTCAAAGACTGAGTTCCTCAAAGTTTTATAAAATCAGACTCTTCCCAAAACAACAGCGTCTGTGGTCCAAATTCAACCCAGAGAGTGAGCCCTCAAGAAATTTTGATAATTTCACATTAAACATTTGCCAAGTTTGACCAGTTTTTCTTCCATGTAATGTCTTGTTCTACTCTTATTTATTCCTGCAATCACTACCTTAATCCAGGACTCAATCACCCAGTTCATCCAGCAGCTAATTTATTTCCTATTGTGTTATATCCCAACAGCTCAACCAACCAAAATTCCAAATACTCTGCCTCACGGTCATCGTGGCCTGTTACGTGAATAATCAGAGTCGCAGTTACCATGGTCCTGTTAGCATCTCCCCTCATTTCCTGCCTTGGATTCCGCACTCCAGGCAGGTAAACCTGCACGCTCCTCACTAGACTCCACGCCATTCCCTGCTGCCTCAGAAAGCTCCCCCCAGCTGGCTGATGTCCTTCCTGCTGAATAAATTCTCATTTCAACTGCAGCTAAACACATAACTGTAACTCTAGTTTTAGGTCTTGGCATTTCTGTCTACTCCGACAAACTGTGTTTTTCACGTCTCTTCCCCCTCCAGGCAGTGGCGTCATGACTCCTGGAGTCACAGACACACCAGAAAGTCTGGGGACTGAGCAGCAGAGCCCTCCCTGCGCACGTTCCCACGCTGTTGAGTTGGAACCGCAGTAGCTTCGGGATGAATTCACCCAACAGCAAAAGGAACGCGCACTCCCTGAGAACTGGTCTCAGCGCTGCTGCTGCCGCAGCCCTGCCAGGACAGGACTGGCCCCACGAGCACCGAGCCGAGGCCTGCGCGCTGCCGGGCGGCAGGGCCACCGCCTCCCGGGGATCTGACTGGGGGGGCCGCCCCGCGCTTCCCATGCGCCCTGAGCACGGCTTCCTCCCGCTGCTGTGCAGCCGGGCCGCTCAACTACGTGAGGGCTAGCCCTGCTGGGGTTTCATTCAGAACAAGCAGACTTCAGAGTTGCTAGGAGAATTAGTAACAATCATTCAATAAATCAAATCCTTCTTTAAAAAAAAACCCGGGGGCTGTTTGCCCAAGCATGTCACACAGACTTGCTCATGTGAGAACACAAAACACAAATCAAGTCCTGCAGCCTGGAGTGAGTGCCCTGCGACTTGGGGCTTGGACTTGAAGGCACCGTGTGTTTCTCTGTTCACAGCCTTTCGCACCTACAATTTGTTTCTTGCAACTAGTGGCCACATAGGCCTCTCATTAAACTTTGTGTTAGCAGTTATAGCCAGTGACTGCCCTTGCCCTGCCCCCAAATCTCTCCATGTAAACAAACTCCATTTTTTGATACCCCATATAGACTGCATTTGAAGCTAGGCCACCCTAAATATATACCTCTAACTTTGGCAAAATTTTCCAGACCATTAGAATGTAGTAAAATTCAAAGATGAACAAGAAACTTCACTTCATGTGAATCATGGTCACCAAACCTGTAATGTAAAACACAGCAGCGACTTACTACAAACTAACAGCAAAACAGAACATCCAGAGCCCCTGTCATCTACCTCGTGCTTAATCTTTCCTTTAAATAAAGAAAGTACTTTTTCTTCACTGATAATTTACATTTCTGGAGAGCGTATTACAATCAGACATTTTAGGCTATGTTTAATATCAATAACCTAGTGTATTAGTTTAGAGCCAGAGTACTCAGGATTCAAATCTCAGAAATGATCTACCCGAAGCCTAAGGAATGTGCATTTTATTTGCTGTGTCTTTCTGGTTATTCATCAGTTTCTTCTCTCCATCCTACTTTGCCTCACTTTAACTAATACATCATCCCAGTTATTTACAAAGTAACAGGGCAATCTCAACACTAAACTCTACACAGCCAAAACAGGTGTTTAAAAAAAAAATGACTAAAGCTCATATATCTTACTGCACAGAAGATTCAGAATTTATTTATTCCACTTTACAGGCAAATGTCAAGTATGATTACTTTCCCCACAGAAATTATATTAGAAACAGTTAAATCAGAAGGTGACATCCTCAAGGTTGCAGGAAAATCAGGAAATTTAAATAAAAAGTTGGAAATAGTATTAAAACTAGATACAAGAATAAGAAACACCATCATCTAGTGTAAATTTAGAATGCCCATTCAGTTGTTTCTGGAAAAATAAAAAACAGAAACTACAAGAGAGCTGAAAACAATAAGTTGTTCTTATACTAAACTTCAAACATTTAAGAAAAGATTAAACTCAGTCCACTTTAGGGACACAATAAGTATGTAATACATTTCAGAAAAACTTCCATCAAAAACAGCCAAAGTTTTTAAGTCTGGTCCCAGAGACTTGTTACACAGCAATCTTCTCTTTGCCAAACCCGTCATCTACCAACAATGTTAGAAAAATGCTTATTGTTCAATTTCTTATTCCATTTCATTGTCTTCATTTTGAAAGCAGAGTTTATATTTATAACCCATTCTTTTTAAATTGACATTTAGTCAGTTTACAATGTTGTGTCAATTTCTAGTGTACCATGTTATAACTCAGTCATACATATACATACATGCATTCCTTTTTTTTTTTTTTTTAGTATTTATTTATTTTAAATAAATCCTGATCACACATACCTTTTTATATTCTTTTCCATTATAGGCCACACAAGATATTGAATCTAGTTCCCTGTGCTATACAGTAGAGAACTGTTGTTTATCTGTTCTATATAAAGGACTTAGTATCTGCAAATCTCAAACTCCAGTTTGTCCCTTCCCACCTGGTAACCATAAGTTTGTTTTCTATGTCTGTGAGTCTGTCTCTGTTTTGTAAATAAGTTCACTTCTGTCTTTTTTTTTTTCAGATTCAACAAATAAATGATATCATATGGTGTTTTTCTCTCTTTCTGGCTTACTTCACTTGGAATGGATAATCTCCAGGTCCATTCATGGTGCTGCAAATGGTATTATTTTATTCTTTTTTATGGCTGACTAGTATTCCATTGTGTGTGTGTGTGTGTGTGTGTGTGTGTGTGTGTGTGTGTGTGTGTGTACCACAACTTCATCCAGTCATCTGTCATGGACATTTAGGTTGTTTCCATGTCTTGACTATTGTAAATTGTGCTGCTATGAACACTGGGGTGCATGTATCTTTCGAGTTAAGAGTTCTCTCTGGATACATGCCCAGGAGAGGGACTGCTGGATCACATGATAAGCCTATTTTTAGTTTTTTAAGGAATCTCCATACTGTTTTTCCATAGTGGCTGCACCAAACTACTTTCCCACCAGCAGTGCAGGAGGCTTGCTGTTCTCCACACCCTCCCCAGTGTTTATCATTCATGGACTTTTAATGGTGCTCATTCTGACTAGTGGGAGGCGATATCTCTATAACCCATTCTTAAAAGAAAAAAAGTTATTCATATGATCTTCAATCAATTTCTTTTTTTGTGAGTCTCATCCCAGTAAAAAAGTAGTGGTTTTTTAATTTGCTCACTGAGATGAAGAGATGTGGAAAAATTATAATCATCATTCTTTAGAACTTGCAAATTGTTACTATTATAAAAAACAAAGTTTTAAAAAATACCTAACAAGCTAACACTGGATTAAAAGTATTATGTATACCACAAGTTTTATTAACAAATTTTTAGGACTTCTGAATAAATTAAGAATGACAAGCAATATATTAGAAGTTGCATAAGTGGTCACAGTCCAAAAAACGTTTTGTTTTTAAAGGTTGGAGTCATCCATGCAAGGGGAAGCTGGGGCAGAGACATGAATGACACACCTACGAGGACTGAGGTGGGTAACAGAACATCAGTGCCGTAGGCCACACACGTCACCAGCCAGGGTGAGGGGACCGCGCTGACTGCACACACACCCCGATCTACAAACGGCAGATACTGCCCCACCACTCTGCCCCAGAAGGTGGGAACACAGCCTACCAGTGACTGGATTTTCAAGTCATCCCTAAAAATCCAGAAATCCATAAGCCTCATCGAGAAATTTCCCAGCTTTTCAATGCTGATCACTAGTTGAAATTCAAAGACACTGCAAATCAACAAAACACATCTCTAAGGTGGTCAGTCCAGAGGCCACCTTTAGGTTAAAACATGAAAACTGCTTTTAAAGAGATATGAGGGTCAATGAATAAAAAGCTCAGCCTTTGAGACCAAACTGGTTTGGGTCTGAATGTGTAGTTCACCACTTAACAGGTGCATGATGATAGAAAAATTATTTCTTTAAGCCTGCTTCTTCAAATGGAACACTCTCATAATTGTTGAAAAGTGACACTTTGAACACAGTACCAGATACACAGCAGACATCACAGAAGTGTCCCTCACCCTGACTGCCCCAGCCTGCAAGTCTGTAGGATAATTTAAAAGATACCAGATCATAAACACCCTGGAACACTTTAAACAAGTTATAAAAAGGAGATCAGAAAACTGAGAGGTGCTTTGATGCCCACTTCCCTCAAACCCTGCTACTCAGAGAGGCCCTGCACATACACAGGGAAGGCACTGTTAATGTAGGGGATGAAATGGGCCTTCTTAAAATGAGACCGCTAACTGGAGTATCAATCTCAGTTAAAAAGCTGAAGAGTCCGAGCCCCTTAAAGCTAAAGACAAAAAAGCCTTTCTCATTAATTTCACAGGCCCTTACTTGCTGGTAGAAGTGAAACAGCTTAAGCTTTGATACTTTTGTAACTTTTGGCCAAACTTCCAGGAAACTTATTTCTATATAATGCCTGGAGCAAAGCATTTATACCAGGTTTTTCAATGTAAAAAACCTGTCATAATCTAAAGTTCATTTAAAGTATGACTTCATTAAACCAAAACATTATGGGACTAAATTTACTGCTACAGTTAAAATACCTTTTGACCCCTCATACACACCAATTAATTTTTTTAGGAGAAAAAGACAATAACTCATTAACATATGATTTTTAAAAAGTAAAACACATACATAGAAATTCATTAGGCTACACCTAATCATGATACTTCTGATACATTTCTAATGTGGTTACAAATAAGAAAGAAAAGCACTTCTATATACGTGAGCCCATGTCTATATAGACACTTACTGAACTCTAGAAAGTTCATGATGTCTTCCTACAAACACAGCACAGGCTGGGGCACGTGCTAGAACTGGAGGCACTAGGGAAGTTTAAGTTTTATGACTCTAAACACATGAATTCTCCTTTCCAGCTTCCCCCTCCTCACATTAAGTGCAAGAAAAACTAATGCAATATAGAGATTGACAAATTGGATGGGGGAGCAACTGAAAAAGGATTCAGTACCTAAAAATCCACTACGATGTCTCCTTATGGACACAAACATATCCATCCTCTCATATGAGAACCTGAATGTGTTCTATTCTACACATCACCCTCATATAAACTCCTTACCAACTGGACCATAAATAGCTCTGACTTGTAGATAAAAATACTATATACTAAATAAAATCACATCAAAAACTAAGTAGCCTTTTAGCCAATGTTTAATGCAAAATGATACTTTTAAGATGACTCTAGAGTTCTGAATTTAGAAAATTTTTGTTTAACAAGGGTCTTAGCCCACGAAGATAAAAAGTAAACTTAACTTTTTTCTTCAATCATCAGGCTACACCAGTTTCTATTCTCACTGTTTCACGTTTGAAAAGCAGAGGCTGTCGTACATACCACTGCTTATCAGTAGTTTAAATTGCCTCACGTGGTTTGTCTTATTTTCCACTTCATAGAAATCAGTGTCTAACAAAAAGTGAAAACGGACACAGAAGTGATTTGTTAGAAGCCGTATGTAGAACGTAAATACAGACATTAAAGAAAAGGCCCTATAGAGGGTCTGCAGCTACAATAGTTTAAGCTAAACGCCTCCTAGAAGTTCCTAACTTGAAACGTTTCTCTGGCAAATGAACACCGCGAGTGTAAAGCAGAAGTCAACCTACAAAGCATCATCCAGACCAAACAGAAGACAGGACAAAGCTAAGCGTGGCTCCGCAGTCAGACGGTCAAAGGGACAAAGGAAAGAAAGGCAACAATCATGACATGGAATATGCGGATATTTTCTAAATTACCAAATTAGTCTATAAGCATCCAAAGCATTCAGGAGAAAATTTCAATACAAAGCTTTTAAACACACCTTGAGGTCTTTAAGCACACTATGGGGAAGTCAAAAAGCTAACCCTGAAATAAAGCACTTTGCACAGCCACCACATGATGCAGCTGGTCCTGGAATACACTGGAAATAACAGTCAGCTTCAAAACCCGAGTAATCAAGAAATTACATGCTTTTAGCAAACTTTAACGTCAGCTGGGGGGTGCAGGGCTGCCACTGTTCTCACAATCCACTCGCTGCAGTAAACGTCTCCTCCACCTGCGAGTTTAAGAAAACTCTTCAAGTTGGGTCACCCAGGGGCCATCCCTCTAAAAGACTCAAAATAACGCAGCCTACAGAGCAAACAACATCTAGAACCGGCGTTATCTTCCTCCCCCCAACCCTCTCCCCTGGGCAGCAGAATGTTTTTACTGACCATAAACACAGCCTCTTGCTCTGTCTCCGCAAACCCCGGGCGGGGGCGGGGCGCTGTGCGGAGCAGCGGCTGCCCGGCTCGGACACGCAGGACGCCGCTGTCGCCCCTCCGCCGGCGGCCCCGCCGCGGAGCCGGCTCGGTTCGGACCGTCGCGCCCGTGAAGATCGGCACAGCGGCCCGGCCGGCGGCGCGCAGCCCCCCCCCGGCCCGCGCCCTGGGCGGCGGCTCCGCGCGGCGCAGCGGCTCCGGAACCGGCCGCCGGGAGGGCGCTGGGGGCGGGAGCTGGGGTTAGGGGTTGACAGTGTCTTACTTTGCACTAACTTTTTTTTTTTTTTTTAACATTTTTTATTGATTTATAATCATTTTACAGTGTTGTGTCAAATTCCAATGTGCAGCACGATTTTTCAGTCATACATGGACATACACACACTCATTGTCGCATTTTTTTTCTGTGAGCTACCATGACATTTTGTGTACATTTCTCTATGCTATACACTATAATTTTGTTTATCTATGCTACGATTTTCAAAATTGTACTTGGCACTAACTTTAATCCTAAGAGTTATGCCCCTCTTGGGGTCTGGCAGATCTTCTAAGAACCTTTACTAGATTGCTGGTTACTTACTGGTGGGCATTTGAAAACAATGATACAATATAAAACTTGAAAGCAATAATGAAAATCAACCATATTATTTGATATATAAAATACTGAACTAGGAAAAATATATGTTAAGAATAAGGGTAATAACATGATGGTGTGTATAGCACTTTATGAACAACTAGGGCTGAACACATTTTTTTAAAAATTTATTCTATATTTCATTGAATAACAATCTTGTGCCTTGAGTTTGCTCTTTGTGTATGACGGATGTCTCATTTTTAACAATACTGCTGTAAACACAGATTGATGAAATTGGGTCTAGACTATGCAAATGTCCACAATCTACTGCTCAAGAGACAAATTATAAAAATTATGTCACAAGGAGACAAGTCTCAAAATAGTTATGTGATTCATAGAGGAGGCACATTTTTATTTATATTTTGTAGATGAGCAGTTTGCAGTTTGATGGGAGCTGGGCTAGAGAATGAAAATTCTAAGTTGAAACAAGTGTTGCAAATGCGTGGAGACAGGAAAGAGTCTGCAAGGAGGACCAGCTGCATATTGTTTACGACGCCTTTTGTGGGTTGACTAGTAGAGTATATGGGGGATACATAGCAGCCTGAGAGTTAAGGGTGTTGTGCTCTCTGCTGGTTAGTCAGAAGTTTATTTTATTAGTAATGTGTAATAATTGAGATTAAAACACAAAAAGTGTGGTCATTTATGAGTTTTAGTAAGAATATTCTGCTAACAATGTAAAAGTTTTGGGGGAAGGGAGGGGTACGACCTAGAGCAGTGATTCACAATCCAGATAGATTGTAATAAAAGAGTTACACAGAGAGTTAAAAAAAAAAAAAACAAAACTCCACATATTCTGGTTAACATCCTAAACTTAAAGAATCACATAGGACTGGAACTTGAGAAGCTATGTTTTTAAAAAGCCCACTTAGTAGTTATATATTGCTAGATAAAAAGTTATCATAAAACTTGCAGCTAAAACAACAAACATTCATTATCTCAGAGTTTCTATGGGTCAAGAATTGGAACATTGTTGAGCCAGGCCTTTAGCTTCAAAGTCTCTCACAAGGATGTAATCAGGATGTTGGCCAGGACTGGAGTTTCATGTGATAACTGTGATCAAACACTGTAGAAAACGTTTTTTCAACTTTAAGAATTAAAGTCAAGCCAAGTGTACGGGTTCAAATACAACTAGAAATTTATATTTATGTATGTGTATATATATATGTATATATATATATATATATATATATATATATAACCTATAGGTGAAAGAAAATTTTATTTTGAAAATTATAAAATATTTTTAAATGAAAAATACTGATAATACTATACATCAAACTTTCAGGATGCAACCAAATCACTAATTCCAGTGAAATTCGTGTCCCCAGAGCCACATGCTAGTAAAGAATTAAAGTTGAAGACAAGCTAAATATCAGTCACTACACGTGATACAAATACAAAGTAGAATAAACCAAAATAAAAATGAAAGCATACTTAATGAAACAAAAAACGAATATACAGTAATGGGATCAAAGCATCCAAAATGTTGGTACTTTGTGAAACTGGTAAAGCTAGACTGACTAGTCAAAATAAATGAGATCTGTGTTCCAAATTGCTAAGAATCCAAAATGCCTCAAAAAATATTGTCACAGTCTGAAAAACAAGAAAGGACCAAATAATCTACAAAATCATGCTTTTAAAAATCCACCACAGGTTATGTCACAAGGTAGGAATATAAACTGAATTCCAAAGGGTCCAAATCTCCTTTGAGAAGCCACATAAACTTTTTGACCACTAGTAAATTTTAGAGATTAGAATAAATTAAATAAAATGTTAATGAATTTCTTGAAGACTGAGTACTGGCTAGAATCTTGAGAAAACTTGACATAAGAGGAATCCACACATACTCATAAAAAATGTCCCATTGGCCTCCATCAGGTGCTCATAAGAAACAGCAGGTGTCAGGAAGAAGATGTGTGACATCCTTGGCTGGACAGGCTGACTGCACTTCCCAAGGTTTGAGGGGCAGCAGGAAGACCTGGAGAACCCAGGAGCCTGTAAGCACGCAACAAAGCCTTGCACTGAGTAACAAAAGCAGCAGTCTACCATTGGAATAGGTCAAGGGCACAGAGAGAGACTGTAAGACGGGTCAGCAGGTCTGCTAACAGTTGAGGGTGGAACAGGAATACTCAGGAAACCCTCAGACCTGCCACTCAGAGCAATGCCATGGCGGAGTTCCAATGGAGGAATGGGAAGCTTTCTGTCTGCTTGATGTAGCTGCAGCAACAGCAGAGCCCAGCCAGGTGGGGTACAGCTGCATTGGATCAGTGCCCCCCACAATCATCCTAACTGAAACTTTTCAAACATAAATTATTATCTCAATATCTACTTTTTTACAATGCCAAGCATACAATAAAAATGGAGTCAAGCAGAAAAACAGAACATGTTAAAACTATGAATCATAATGAGATAAAATGAGGAACAGAACAAAATCAGAGATAGACCAAATGTTGGAACAATCAGACAGGGCAGGGATTTAAAATCGCTATTATTATTATGTTGAAGGATCTAGTGGGAAGGTGAAGAACACACATGAACATATGAGAAATGAAATGGCAACTACTTTTAGAGTTAAACGAAAATCCTATAAAAGTAAAGCACAGTATCAGTGGTTAAGAATTATTTTAATGGAATGAACTAAAACAGATGTGGGCAAATTGGTGGAAAAAATCAGAGAGCCAGAGATAGAGCAATACCAGTTAACCACATGGAAAGCAAAGACAAACAGAAAAAAATGACAACTGAGCATTCAATAGCTGACAACTTCCCACAGGACAGTGTCTAAAGGTTTACTGTAGGTAAATGGAAAAATCAAAATAGAAGTTAAGAAGAAAGGGAAAAATATATTTGAAGGGAAAATGGCCAGGAATTTTCTAAAAGTCATGAAAGGCAAACAAATGTCAGATGAAAAGCTCATTGAACCCCAAGCAAAACAAATAGAAGATAGATATGGCCATGTACCTCACAGACTAGCAATAAAAACCAAGTATAAAGGAAAAACTTGTAGGCAATTAGTGAAAAAATGAAACACTGCATATAGAGCAAGAAAAATTAGGATTGGAAGCAAACATTGCTAGAAATTATAAAAACGAGGAGAAAGTACAACAACATCTCTGCAGAGCTGAAGGAAAAATGTCAACCAGAATTATCTACATAGTAACAATGTTTTTAAAGTGAATGCAAAATAAAGACTTGAAGTATAGCTTTTGAACCCTTGTACCCTGTTGGTGGGAATGTAAAGTACGTAGCCACTATGAAAAACAGTATAGGGGTTGCTCACAAAACTAAAACTACAGCTATCATACAATCCAGCAATTCGATTCCTGTGTTTGTATCTGGAAAATCAAAAACACTAATTTGAAAAGACCCCTGCACCCCAATGTTTGTAGCAACACTATTTACAATAGCCAAGACATGGAAGCAACACAAGTCCGTATCAACACCTGAATTGATAGAGAAGACCTGGTGTATGTACATGTAAATATATACATAAAGTAATATTACTTAGTCCTATAAAAGGCCGAAACTCTGCCATTTGCAGCAATGTGGGTGGGCCTAGAAAATAGTATGCTTAATGAAATAAGTCAGACCGAGAAAGACAAGTACTGTGTGAGATCATTTATCTGCGGGATGTGAAAAATAATACAAATGAGTGTGTATGCAAAACAGAAACAGGCTCACAGATGTAGAAAACAAACTAGTGGTTACCAGTGGGGAGAGGGAAGGGTGGGAGGCAAACTAGGGGTACACCATTAAAAGACACGCACTACAATGTATAAAACAGACATCTAACAAGGAGACATTGCACAGCACAGGGAAGTATAGCCATTATTTTATAATAGCTTTGACTAGAGTATAGTCTGTAAAAATGATGAATTACTATGCTGTACACTTGTAATGAATATAATTTTGTAAATCGACTATACTTAAAATTTTAAAAAAGGAAAAACATGGAGGCAGGGGCTGGGAGGGGGTCAGGTACTGTGAAACTTTAAGGACTAACCACTTACAAGAATATTAAATACATTTTAAAAAGTCAAAAAAAAAATAAATAAAGCTGACAGACTTTATTGCCATCAGGCTTTCACTTTAAGAACTGCTGCAGGCGGGCGGGGCGTCGGGCTGGGAGCAGGTGGCCGTCTCCACAGCCGGTTCCCCGCCCGGCCGCCTGCTCTCCCGCCCCGACCCGCGCTGCGCCTCAGCCTGCGGCCGCCGGGCTCTCCCCCCACCCCCACGCCCCGACCCCCGCGGAGCGCAGCGGGGAGCGGGGAGCGGGGAGCGGGGAGCGGGGAGCGGGGAGCGGGGAGGGTCCCGGCCGCCGGCGGGGCGGCGGCCGTGCCCGCTCGTCGGCCGCGCGCGCTCGGGGGCCGGGCTGGGCGGGGGCAGCGGGCGGTGCGGGGCCCCGCGGGCGCGAGGAGAGGAGCCCCAGGAGGGCCGCGTCCCCCTGGGTGCCCGAGGGCTCGCGTGGGGTCCAGGGTGGAGCGGATCCCACCCCCCGACTCGCCTTGACGCGGGCGAAGGGGGACCGGACCCCTCCTACCTGAGTGCGTCTTGTCTTTCTCTATTTGAGTGAAAAACTGCGGTGCAAAATAAAAGCGCAGAGCAAGGTGGAAGCTGATTGAAGAAAAAGTCACATCTTAGATTAGCTGTTCAACTGCTGCCTCATACTGGATACAATTTTGGTTTCCTATGAGTACAGATTTTAAGTATTAACACTGAGGTTTTAGGAATTTGACCGTTAAAAGGTTGTGAAGTTTAAAAGGCTAAGTTTTGTTACTTAAAAGTCTGAGTACCTATGATCTTTCATTTTCCTAATCACTGTTGAAACGAGATTGTAGAATAGTGTCTTATATTTCATGCAATCCTCGCATAATAAAACGAAGTTTCAATTCTGTAGGCGCTAAAATGAAAGGCTTCAGGGTATATTGTGTTTGATACTTTCAAGGTAATACCATTTTACATTCATTTTAATGAAA
Source organism: Camelus bactrianus (assembly GCF_048773025.1). Lineage (NCBI taxonomy): Eukaryota > Metazoa > Chordata > Mammalia > Artiodactyla > Camelidae > Camelus > Camelus bactrianus. Next base: position 118,822,226 of record NC_133541.1, read on the forward strand.
AATTGTGTCTTTTAAATTCCTTTTTTATTATTTACAGATGTCAGGGTAAGAGCTTTAATGCTTTTAGTGTTGGGAAGTATGTTGGTATATTTGAGGTCAGAACTAACTAGTAAAGCATGGATGATTTAAAGAGTGACATTTTAGTATTAAAATTTTAATTACTGTCCTTGCTATTTGAAATCGAATGTGCTTGTGAAGGGGGCCATATCTTTCAGAGTTGTGCTTAGTACCTACCTATAGGCTCTTGAAAATGTAGTAATGAAGTGGTGTGTTTTAATTTGATAGTTTTCATTTTGTGGATTTCATTTTTTATTTAAACATGCTTTTTTCCCTCTAATATGGTACATAAGAGAGAGTATGGATATATTTTGAGATTAGATTATGTTAATGGCAGATACTTTAACCACATATAGTCAGTTTTGGAAGTTGAATATAAAATATAAAACTATAAAAAGTTACTGATTATTAACTATATTTATAAACTATAAAAAGTTACTGATTATTAATATATTTATTGTACATTGGAAGCCTGCGTTTTCTAGTTTATATTTCAGCTATCTAATTGTTACATTTACACTGGTTTTAGATTTATGAAATTTTATACCTTAGCACAGTGAAAAATAATATATTTTAGGCAGTTATTGATGTTTTCTTAAACCACTGAAATTTGTTTTGAAACTGTTGCTAAAAATTGTGCTGGTCAATTTCATATCCCATTTGTTCCTTTTCTGTACTTTACATCATTGACAATATTCTCCAACTGGGGAAGGAGGAGTGCAGAAGCAGTTTTGGACTATGTTTTAAAACTATTTTAAAATTACACTTTCTATTAGCTATAATTTTGTATTGTTTGCTTCTTGGTGGCATGGGAGGGAAGGAGTACCTGTGTAGTTGTGAAATTTAAAATTAGGTGAGCTCGATAGACATACTGTACATGTTTTGTTTTTTAATCGAAAGTAAACATCTATCTTACTGTCAACAATGAACTAATTAACTGGTGTATGTTAAAAATAAAATTTTGAACTCCCAGTCTGTCCCTTCCCACCCCCCTCCCCCTTGGCAACCACAAGTTTGTATTCTATGTCTATGAGTCTGTTTCTGTTCTGTGTGTGTGTTCATTTTGTTTTTTTAGAAGTGACTTTGAACCTCAATAAGCTTGTGAGAGCGTCATTTTGGTGAGCAAACAGTGAAATTAAGACAATGATCAAGTAGTTCCACACTGACAGTAAAAAGAAATAAGAGAATCAAGAAAATTGTCCATAAAAAGAAAATCAGTCTATTTCCTGTATCACATGTCAGTCTAGGTTACAGCAGTAAAGGCACATTTTGCAATACCGAAGCCTTGTGACTTTTATGTGATTGACATAAAATACGTATTCATAGCAATCTTACAGCCCTAACCAGCTGATTTAACACATCATGTACCAGAAGTGTTTGATGATGCTTTCTTAAGGCTTTTCATTTTTATAAAGTGAAGCAACCTTGATTGATAGTATGAAGAGGATATAAAAGCTGTAGATGTTGATTTATTTCAACAGCTATACTTATGCAAGATAATGATTTCTTTTAGATATTCTGCTTTCTGTGCTGTATTAGGTGTCAAACTTAGTTCTTTCAAAGAAATTGTATCCCCAAATCAGGGCTTATATCTGTCATTTCTACATCTGTACTCCCTGAAGATTCTATTTATGTTCATTTTAAATATTAATAGTAGGGTTTAGAAACAGTGTTAAATATATAGAAATGTGTTTTTTTCCTTTACATAATGAACACACTAAGAACAAGGATAGCACATCTCTCTCTCTCTTTAAATTTGTGTGTGTGTGTATATGAGAGAGAGAGAGAGACAATTTTGCCATATAAATAAAATTTACCAGTGTTCAAATGAGCTCAAAAGGATTATCTCATTTATTTCTTGTGAATTTTCAACAGTCTTGATAGTGTAAGCCCTTTCAGATAAGAAAACAACAATTATGACATTTTTAAAAAAGTGCATACACCTCAGTTCTCACAAGGCCAAGATATAAACCTATATACTCAGGTAACAAATTGTTTTATTTATTTTTTGTTGCTTATTTATTCTGCAATTGAAGCATTATTGATTCAAGTGTTAATTAACTGACACAAAAGATATATTATCACTAAAAATTTAAAGCATAACATTTTACAAATCTGAAATTTTACTGTTTTTGTCACACTCCCTCTTGCATTACCACTTCATTTTCATTCATTCTTGAGTTACTACAAAAGAATCATGGGCATTTTATTTATTTGTAAGATATCTTATCCTACTTAGTTTAAAGAAATTTAGCGATTTTTAAAAAAAGCACTGATGAATTCACACAGAAAAATATTAGAAAACATCCAATGATAGGCTGCCTACGAGTGACTCCACTTAGATTTAGGACGCACACAGACTGAGTGCAGGAATGGAAGTAAATATTTCAAGCAGATGTTAATGTAAAGAAAGCAAGGGTAGCTACACTTATACCAAACAAAACAGACTTTAAGCAAAAGATAGTTAAGAGAAAAAGAAGCATTACATGATAATGAAGGAATCAGTCCATCAAGAATATATTTGTAAAATTGGGTATAGAAAAAATGTATCTCCACATAATAAGGGCCATATATGATAACTATACAGTGGTGGAAGGTTGAAAGCTTTTCTCTAAGATCAGAAGCAAGACAAGGGTGTCCACTCTCAGAACCCTTATTCAATGTACTACTGGAAGTTCTAGCCAGAGCAATTAGGCACACACCCAAAAAATTAGAGCCATCCAAATTGGAAAAGAGGTAGAACTCTTTTGTAGATGACATGATCTTTTCTGTGGAAAATCCTAAAGACTTCACCATAAAAAACCTTAGAAATAATAATCCAACTCAATAAAGTCGCAGGACATAAAATCAACTGACAACAAAATAGCAGAAAAAGAAATTAAAGAAGCAATCTCATTTACCGTCACACAGAAAAGAATAAAATACCTAGGAATAAACCTACTGAAGCAGGCGAAAGACCTGTACTTGGAAAACTGTAAGGCATTGACAGAGAAATTGAAGACAACACAATCAGACTGGGAGATATTCCATGTTCTGGGATTGGCAGAGTCAATACTGTTAAAATGACCCTGCTACCCAAGGAAACCTACAAATTCAATGCAATCCTTCCTGCTTTGAAGTATATAAATCATGTTAAAAGTACTCCATGTCAGTATTATAAATGAGTACGAATAAAGTACAATATTGCCCAAGGCAATTTACTCCCTCTGAAGAACATTTGTTTCTAAATCTCTTAAATATGGTGTCTGTTATTAGACTTTTATCATTGTTTTAAATTAAATGAAGAAAATTAGAAAAGGCATGGAAAATCTAGAGTGAAGTCATTCTTCTATTTGGAAAAGTGAATCAATCAATCAATTTCCAACAGTCTCAAAAAACTATGAAATAAGTTTGACTGTTTTCCCTTCTAAATCAGCTTTCAGCTGGCAGCTTAAAAGTGCCTTTGCCATGATACTAAAGCCCAGTGATTGTCTCATATATTTTATGTCCTGAATGCCAAATATCATTCAATTTCAGAAATATATTTGGCAGTCATAAAGAGGAGAAATGATTACTTTTACCATTTACAGTAACCTTAAAACTCTTTCCTTTTTTTCTTATTAAAAGTTCCAGTGTAAACTTCTTACAACAGTGGTATAACATTAAATAAAACAATTAATTAATTGATTAATTAAACAATTTCAGTTTTACTTTTCAAGATAACATACTTTACACTTTTTTTTTTTTTTTTTTTTTTTTTTTGCTATGGTTAAATTCCACCTTTTCTGAAGAAGGAACAATACCTCAACTCCTTTAGCAATATATCATTTGTTTCCACAGACTTTTCAATTTTCTCACTGGCACTGTTTCTCACAGCACAACCAGACATTTCTGGTAAGGTCGCCATCCCAGGAAACGTACATCCTTAGCAAGCTAAGAGGGACTCAAATACCCATTTGAATCCCTTTTGCTTTTTTAAATAGTTAAAAACTTAGTTAATGTTTAATCATTCATCTGTTTTAATACAAATCAAGCATTATTTTTTAGCATTTTGTTATATTATTTAAAGTCATCTGTGGTTGCATTTTGCTATTATCTAAATATTTAAATGTAGTATTTGTTAAATATATTTCCTATCTGTAAAGTGTATATCCAACTGAATAGTTTCCCTAAAAAAAAGCAATGTTTTTGTATAATCAATCTTTACCACACTGATTCAGTCTTTACATCCAGAAACTTAAATGTTCCACCTGTTTCCCCAAATCAACTATTGAATATTTTTTCTTAAACATACTTCATAAGTCTAGTTTCTTATAAATAATTTCTTATAATATCCTATGAACACTGGTTTTCCCTATATAAACTGCTGTAACTGTTGAGTATTCCTTCTAATAAATAACCATTGGAGTAGAATATGATTTTCCTCAGACTTTGGCTCAAAATATAATAATCAACTCAATGTGTTTACTTATTTTATTTCAAGTCAAGTTAGACATATTGAAGCAGTCTTTCCAAAGCAAATTTTCTAGCCTTAGAAATTTGGTTAAATGATACTATTTACAAACCATTTTTTAAAAAGTTTAGAACATTGATCAGAATATTTTATTACATGAGAAATATTTAAAGAAATCAACCTATGCATTTGATTAGTCATTAAGTAGAAAACAAGTGTAGCTATGCTAGATTAATAGCACTGAACTGCAAAATAAATAAAGCTCTAAAAATAAGCTAATTTGGCATGAGTTGATAATAACCCACTTCACTGATGAACATGAGTTTAAGACATATTTTAACTCTTTGCCCTCATAAAAAAGACCAAATTGAACCAAATTAAAAATAAAGAATTCACCAAGGCAACTTTCCCTTTGGGAGTGATTTTAGGTAACTTTATTTTTCGCTCGGGTTTTTCTTATATCTACCTTTTACATCAGTAGTCTTAATGAGGAAATTCAGGGACAATGAGTTGTTCTGGGTCAGTTGTGGTCATTTAAAGTTTAGCTCATTCACCCAGAATGACACCACTGAGTTCCTGTCATCATTACTGAAGTTACAGAAAATGAGTATTAAAAGTACGTGATTGACTTATTAGAATGTTGTGACATAAGACAAGCACATAATTTTTTAAACTGAAATTTACTTTATGTTTCCTGATTTCTATATTCACTGAGCAAATGGAATGAGTAATTTTACTTTTCTTTGCATGAAAATTTAATGAGGTGATATCACACCATTTGGGTAAAATTATGTCATTTAACTTTGCACCTCATTTTAAGAGTTCCAGTCATCAACATATTGTCAGAAGGAATTTTTGTGAGTTGAGACAAAATGCTTGCAAAAAGACATCCTAACTTTGTGAAGGACAGCTAGAAAGATTAAACAGAGTTAGCTCTCAGGTGACAACCAGGCTGAGGAAGTTTGGTTATTGACAAAGAATTAGCGAAGGAAATTCCTTTCTCTCTTTTGATAACAGATGCAAGAATAATTAGAAACTGACCCAGACATGTTCATAGTAAACCTATTAAAAATAAAACGGCAGCAGCCAGCAAAAAACTGTCACATTTATTCTTTCAATACATACAACATTCTTACAGCGGCCACGCATTTGCCAGCAATTTTCATTCCCTTTTCTGCTCAACCCCTGATTTAGGCCAGAAGAAATTATGAAGAGCTGGGGACAGGAGGTGGGAAATATACTTAATATATTTGAAACATATACAAATATGCTCAGATAGCTACAGCTCTCTTTTCTCTCTCCCTTTGACTCTCAGTCTAAGGAAACAGTCCCTCCTGGTGACAGGGAGACAGTATCAGCGAATCTAAACTTTGAGTGACTATTGTTCATTAGAGCTTCTCTAATCATTTTCAGCTAGTAAATTTATTTTTGTGCTAAAAATAAATCTTGAAATTTCTGTGTACTTATTTCCTGTTGCTGCTATAATAAATTAGTATAACATTAGTAGTTTGAAATATTTATTATTTTATATTTCTGGAGATGAGGCATCTGAAATCCATCCTGCCGGGATCAAGTCAAGGTTTTAGGATGGCTCTCAGGGGAGACTTGTTTTAGTGCCTTTCTGGCATCTTGTGGGTACCCACATCCCTTGGCCAGTGGACTCTCCCTGCATCTTCAGAGAACATCACTCCAATCTCTGCCTGCCACCACATCACTTTCTGTGTCCCTGTCTCCTTCTGGGGCCCCATATATGGATTCATGTGATTAAATCAAGCCCATCTGGATAATCTAGGATACTCCCCTCCTATCAAGAACCTTGTCTTAACTGTATCTACAAAGTTTCTTTTTCATAAAAGATAACATTCATAGGTTCTTGGGATTAGGACATGCACATATTTCGGGGTGCCATTATTCAACCAACCATACGCTGGATTCCCAGAAACTGCTCAGGAAAGTGATGCCTTCAGTTTATGTGGTATCTACTTCTGATGCTCCTGATCACAGATACTATGGCCTTAACTCCTGTTCATGAGCATCTGGAGGGAAAGGCACTGTCTTGATCTAAAATACAACACAAATGAGATTCATGTCAATCACCACACTTTTAAAAATAGTTTTGCCAGTGATTTCTTTTAAATTTTTAAGAGGCAACTTGTAAATTGTAAAAATTTCTCCAAGGGTGATTTTTTTCCTATTCATTTTTCTGTGTCATTATTAATGAAGACATATTGGCACTTTTACTTTCTCTGAGGCATTTCAAGTGTTTATATTTGTTTCTTACAAATATAAGCGTTTCAACCATTCACAGAAATCGCACTAATTTAGAGAAATTAAGCTGTCACTTCTTATAGAGCTGTTTTAATTCACTTTATCATTTGATATAAAAATTCTACTGAAAAAAAGCAAGAGAAATAATAAAATATATGCTTATAACTTCTTCCATTCTTGCTCTTATAATGGTATGATATAAAATCAAGTCAAATTTTAAGTGTGAGAGAATTTTTTGAATATATTCATGACTTACATCCCTCTTAAATTTCTCCCTATGACAAGACTAGAGCTAGTTGATTAATAATCAGTAGGAAATGTGTGGAGTCACAAAATACTACTCATCACAGACCAGTTTACACCTGCATGGACAAGTGACAGTGACATAAGCACACCTCCTGAGTGTTTTTATTTTTGTCTTGGAACAGCTATTAAGACACCTATACATTTCCTGTACAAAAGCTATTGAGAAACAATAGAAGCTGTGAGGTAACTTCAATTTCCCTTCATCTTTCTAAGCTGGGACTCTGTGTCGCTTTATTACTGCCTGCCGCCTAGCTACAAACGATAATTTTCTCCAGCTCAGAGAAATTGTCTATAATTTGATTAATTATTGCTTCTCCTTCATGTGTTCTTTTTACTCTTTCTAGAGCTGCTATCATTCACGTGTTAGACCAGCTCGATCTATTCTTCCAGATGCTCAGCTTTCTTCATCATGTCATTGCCTAATTTATCCACTAAATTCTTCAACAAATAACTCTTGAGCTCCTACTGTAGATAGTTATTCTTCCAAGTAGGTGCATATTTTGATGAACAAATTCCTTTCTCTCACGTAGTTTATCTTTTAGTGGGAGATGACAGAAAAGAAAAATCAGATATATTTCAAGAGAAACATAAAGCAAATGAAAGTGGACAGGAAGCTCTGGTAGTTGCTTTTCCCTCAAAGTTTGCCAAGGACAACTTCATGGGCAAATTACCACCAGTCTAGCAGAAATTTAGAGTAAGAGTCATGTATACAGCATAGAGGTCAAAGCAGGTCCCCGTTTCTTTATTTTTAACTCCTCTTTAAAATAGTTCTTCCATTGAAACATTCTAGATTGCTGTAACTTGAGTCACTATTTCCCTTTGAATTTTTAAAATTAACTTTAATTCAAAAGTGGTTTGTAGCTGCAGTTTTGCTGTGTACACAAAATGTCTTTGTTCTCCTTTGAACCTCTTTCCATATTTTAACTATAGTTATCTAAGTTGTCCTCTCTTTTCTCCAGAGACTCTAACCCCTTCAAATTGTATCCATTTTATTCTAACCCATTTTTATCCCTTCCATCCTTAAATTCAAAACTGAGTAGATTCTTTGTGGTAAAGGAGATGGAGAATACCTAAGTAGACTGATTCTGACCCACCTTCACTAGTGAAAGTGTACTGATAACGTACCCACTCTCTTCTGCCTATTGTCCCAGTGTTCCTTATACTAACTTACAAATGCTTACCTAGCTGACAAAGTCAGAAAAGTCTGCAGAATTGCTTTGTTGAGAGAGGCTGAGACCTAACTCATTTTAGTCACACAAGGTTTCCACCGACAATTTTGGTCAAAGAAGGCAGTTGCTTTAAATATGAGGAGAGAAGTGAGAAACCCATTTCAGATCATTATTTGCCTAGAATAGCCAATGGATAGTTATATTTTATACAAACTATTATTTTATAATCAACATGAAAATGTTGCAGAAACCTGAATTCTGTTGAGAGACAAAGTGACACTCGGAGGGTTGGAGTACTCGGGTTTATTTCACCTGTGGGCCCAGAGGAGTTAACACTCCAAGCTCTGGACCCCATTTGTAGGTTTACACAGGACTTTATAGGGTTTTAGGTTTTGATTAAGTTTGCACCATGTGCAAATTAGGTGTTAGAAATGGACCAATCTGGAACGAGCTTTTGAGAACCAATGGAATTTTAGGGGTAAGTTTCATTTTCCTAGAAGCAAGCAGATTTACAGAAGCACAAAAGTGGGAAGGCAGTGGCCTTGCCTTGGAGGTCTTGCTGGTCCCTTTGTGGGTTTTTACCCTTAAAAACTATTAGGAAACAGAGAATATTTTCAGGAGACTGGAGGGTAAGTGGGATATAAATGATTATGATGAATAGGTTAAAGGTATCATTTTCAGTGGTAAAAAGGGAGATAATATATGGAAAAGCAGAGAGGAATTGCAAAGATACACATAAAGAAAGAAAAGAAAGATAATGGAAATAAAATATCTCAGTGGAAAAGCTAGGAGAAAAGAAAGAAAACAACTTTATCCTCTCCCCCTGTGTTTGTTTCTCAAGATGATTTCCTATAACTGCCTTAAAAGCATCTCCATTATTGGGCTGCATTTTGTCAGTTAGGCCAATACTTATTGGACAATTGGCTTTACTCTCTTTCTTGGACAGAGTTCCCCAAACTTTGTTCAATTACCAATGAAATACATGCTACTCATTTTAAAGAGAAGTGTCAGGCTATGAGGGGACGCAGCATCCAGAAGTGCAGAATAATGTCAGCAATCCCAGAGCAAAATGGCATCACTGGCATTGTGGTAAATCCTTCAGTAATACAGAGATGCCGGCATTAATTGCAGCTGTTTATTTTTTAAGTGTAGAGAACTCATAAAATAAAATAAAAAATCAGTGAATGTAAATATTTAATACATTTCAAATACAAGTTGTTAGAATAGACATTTTTTCAATGTATCTAGGAAATTATAAATTTTATAAAATAAAACAATGTATAATGCCATTGTAAGTGAATGGTAGAAAATTATTGAAGCAATGCATTAAATAATGAAGTAACCATAAAACATAGAACAAAACAAAGAAACTTGAAAATTAAATATTATTTGATTTTTTTAACAAGCTAGCTTCAAAGACAGTATGCATCAAAGACAGTGTCCCTTTTGGCTACTTAGTATATCCTTGCTTAAAAGTTTTCAGCTGCTGAAATAGCTCTTTGAAACTCAATACTATTCCTGGAAATTGAAAGGAGATAGTTGTAAATTAACTCAAAATTGTTTTCTCTGACTCTGTAATCTTGAAATACTCTTATCACTTGTTTGAGGAATTGGAGGAGGTTCTTGGTGTATTTTGGGGTGGGGGGCTGAACTATTCTATTATAAGTAAGTTGTAATTTTTGTCTCAAATAGAGCTTTGTGTTTACTTTTGTCATCTTTGGATTCATCGTGTATAAATGAAGATTCCGATGCAGAGTTACTTGTATCAATTTCAACACTGTCATGTTCCATTTCTTAGAAAAAGCCTTTGAAGTAAGTAAAACCATTCTTAAAATAGAAGCTTTGCAATATTGCTGGATGCTCAGTCTGAGACTCTTATGGGCACAGACAAGTGTATAACAATAGATCACTCATTTCATCAGTTTATCTTTTTGGCATAAACTGGACAACTGAGTCACTATCCAGATCTAAAGACACAATGCATCATATTTCATAGGTTCTTCAAACCTTAAAATTAAGTTATCAGAGCAAGTCTCTGTATTTTGGCCATTCAAATGAGCATGATAGACTTTAATCCCAGGAGACAGAAAGTCAATATTAAAAATAATAAAACAGCCATTTCTCTGGCTTACTGTGTCCTTAGACTGTGGCACAGAACATCATAAATGCATAAAATATAATGATAGAGAGTGATAAGGGCTATAAAATTTAAAAAATAAGGACAGGTTAAAGCAGAGAGAGTAGTGGAGAAGAGCTGTTTTAGAAATGTTTATTAAACTCAACAAGAAAGACATCTTTGAGGAGATGGTATTTGAGTAAAATCCTAAATGAAATGAACATTGAGCACCATAATTTCTGGTTAAAATGTGTCATAGATAGAAAACCAACAAATACAGGGATTTGAAGCAGATGCTTAAGGTATTCAAGAAACTTCTTGTGGATCAAAGTGGCAGAAACTCAGTACTCAGAGGCACTGTAGTAGAAGGTAATGGGGGAGGGAAAGGCAGAGACAAAATACAGCCAGCATGATACACATTTAAAGTACTTTAGATTTTATTTAAATGTTACAGGAACCCACTGAGGGAGAGTGGCAGGGGAGTAACATGATTTTAAAACAAATACATTCTCTTGTGTACAAAAGAGATGATAAGGAAGAAAAACATTTCAATTCTGCTTTATCTGTAGCTCTCACCATTCAAATGATGGCAATTCTGCCTTTTAACTGCTCAGCTAAAAACTATAGAATCATTAATTATACTCTTTTAAACTCAAACCAGTATAAGGGAATATCCTATCAAGTCCATCTTAAAAGTCCATCCATAATCTAGCCACTTCTTACATGTCCCCTCTCCCATCCTGCTTCGAATCGCTATCCTCTCCTGCCCAGATCACTGCATTAGCTCTTAACTGAGCTCTTCACATCTATCTGTCCTTCTCTACAGTTGTTCTCCAACATGGCAGCCAAAGCATCCCTTTAAAGTATATGCAAAATAAGTCACCCACTTGCCAGCAGCCCTGCTGTGCTTCCTATTCACCGTAGGGTAAAAGTCAACGGCCTTAAAATGGCATTCCCGGTCAGCACGTGCCCGCAGCTCCAGTTTCCTGCCCATCCGCACTGCTTCCCCTTGTCTTCCCCTGACCTGCCACACCAGCCTCATGAGTAGGATCTGAATAGACAGGGACTTGGCATTGGGTTCTCCCTCTGCTGTGAACGCTCGAGATAGCGGCGTGTCCCTTCGCCTCACTCAAACCACCGCCCAGACACTCGCTTTCTCAATGAGACATTCACTCACCATCCTACATACAGTTGAATGGGGAGTCAAAGCAGGGACGGAACGTGGGAGGCTAACGAGATTTCCAGATGAGAAATTTTGGTAGTTTTAACAAGAGAGTCACTTTTATATAAATAAGTGAATAAATGTAAATAGTAAATAGTAAATAGAAAAAAGTAAATAAATGAATAAAAATGTTCATACACATGATATATATTTATGGGGAACTTAAAAGATTTACTGATATACCAGCAGCAGGCTGAAAGACAAATGAAAGAAATGATGGATCAAATAAAGAACACTGGCAGAAAAGCAAGTTTAATCCTGGGATTAAAAGTCAACCACAGGGAGGGTATAGTTCAAGTGGTAGAGTGAATGCTTAACATGCACAAGGTCCTGGGTTCAATCCTGAGTACCTCCTCTAAAAATAAATAAATAAACCTAATTACCTCCCTTACCAAAAAAAAAAAAAAAAAAAAGCAAAAATCAACCATTTCTTCATAATATATGAAGTTTGAGATGCCACATCAGGTTTGTATGGAAATGGACACCAGTTTACCTGGTTGGATGCAGAATTAAACCGGTTTGGTGTTTTCAGGTCAACAAAACATGAAACAAGGGAGATACAGAATTTGAAACTGAATATACATGTATGCTGAGGGTGATGAGCAGAGAAGAGGAATTTCAACCAGGTAACTAGAGGTACGTGTTGGTGGTAGGAAAACATGACAGAATTTCAATATTAGGATATGTGATTGAGTGAGCTTGAAGTACATGAAGTGATGATCAGAGAGTGGAAACATTTAAATCAAGGTGTTGCAGGGCATGTAATTACAGGTCATGATGAATTAAAAGCCATGACCACGGGAAATGGACCAAGACCAGGAGGAGGAGGGGAAAATATCATAAAATAATTGTCAAAGGATTTAAGCAACCAAGATGGGCGAATTTGCAAGATAGGTACTGATATCATGAAGAATGCTGACAACAGTGTTAGAGAAAGGGACACAAGCCTGGGGATGGACAGGAACTAAGAGGAGAGGAGATGCTTGAAAGGAGCCTTGGGAGAAAGAAACAGAGTTCGAGGGAGAATGGTCCACGGCATAGCCATTGATGAACATGGACAGGCTTTTGAGGGGGAAGAAGAGAAATGGTGTAGATATGGCAACAAATGAATAGAGCCACCCAAGAGGACTACAGGTCCTCAGGTTTCAGTCAGAAAAAGAAATGAAAAAATGCAAAGAGAATGTGGCATTGGGAAATTTGCTGCTGACAAAATGAGATCCTGAGGGAACAGTGTATTGGATACTGAAGTGTTGGAGGCTGTGCAGAGCAGACTGGCACTAAGGTTCATTTGATATGGTGTCCCCTGGAAGATGTAGAGCTTACACGGTACTAATTCAAACCTTACGTACATAGCTCTGTACTAACTTCTGTCGTGGTGTCTTATTATTTATTATTTGCAGAGAAATAAGTAGGTCCAGGAGTAATGGAAGAAAGGATTATACATGTATTTTCAAAATGAACCACTAGGGGGCCAGGTGGCAGGGTGACCTCTATACCAGTCCCCGGGGAATACAAAATTATATTCATGGTGGCAGAAACTATTCGTGATGGTAAAATGTCAATGGTGTCCCAGATACTTTCAATTGTAATAGAGTTTCAAACCATAACCTGAAATATTAATATTGTGCTTAAACTTTAACAAATTTTTTCTCAGTTAAATTGCAGAATGATTTATTTGAAAGGGAAAGTTGGACTTACACATACAGCTACTGATTTCAAGGAAAGAAAAATATAGCCACTAAGCTTTTGAGATAATTAACCCCAAGAGATTGAGGTTTCCTGTTGGTTAAGAACTAGTGAGCCACCAAGTGGAAACATTCCATTATTAGCAAACTCCTCATCCAAAAGTGTGATTGTTTTTTTTCCCCAAAATTAATGTAAAAATGTAACTTTATTATATGTTGAAAGGAAATCTGTCTACGTATACATTTCTGTGGTCCAACACTCTATTTCAAAGTCACGATGCATGCTTAATTAGGTTGATTTGTGACAGAAACTGAAAATGCTAACTCTCTCCAGGGCTGACATGGTGAGACATCACACAGACTAATGAAATGCTGAAACTGACTTGAGAAAAAAAAAACATATTTTAATACATTGAATTGACACATAAGTTGGGCAAGCTATAATTGCGACTCCGTGAGTAGGAAACAGGAAAAAACAAAACAAAACAAAACAAAACAATAAGCTAAGAGAGTAAAATAGAACATCATTATTCCAGGAAATATCTTTGAATCTGAGGGTAGAAAATAAAAGGTTCAGAAAGCAAAAATCTGTATATAGAACAAAAATTCTGCTTTTTTTTTTAAAAGCATAGTGCTTATTTTTCCAATATCGAGTTTCTGGCATATTTTACAAAAGTAACTCTCAGTAAATATTTGTTTAAATGATTGAGTTTCAGGCTGGAAAAAAAAGACAAACTGATGTAAGAGAAAGACACTGAGTAGTTTCATTAACATCGATTTCCTGATTTATGTTTCCTCATTTCATTCCAAATATTCAGAATGTGATCATCTTTATATGTAGAAAATATTAGAGGCATTACATTCAGTAAATATTAAAATAGGCAGGTGTGTGTCTCTGTGCTGTGTGTGTGTGTGTGTGTGTGTGTGTGTATGTGTTTGTGTGTGATGGCAGTACCAGCAGTGTCTCCAAGCCCTCATGTGGTCTAGTGGTCCAGGCCCTTCCCGCTCTGGTGCGCAGCCGAGAGCTCAGAATCTGCCTGCCAGGTCATGATGCCCCTCTGGCCACTGCCCAGCGCTCCTCAGAGGGCTGACCCGGATCCTCAGCACTGACTCTGGAGGAGCTTCCGGGCTGTCTATTGAGCTCCCTGAGCACCTGACCAGCCCACACACCCCTGACTTAATGCCGATTCTCACAACTGCCCCCCTCTGACCTATCTTCGAGGCCACCAGCCTGAACCCCTGATCACCATTCACCACAGAAACCTCCCAATCATGTTCCATCCTCCTCCTTAAACATCGCAGTTATTTGATGGTACCTTCCCTGTCTCCTCCTGTGCTGTCCTTAACAGCTAACCCTCCTGGGCGCTCTTCTCATTCTAATTCAGTGATTGACAACTTGCCCATCACACCTTCCTCTGATACAATCCCAGTCTCACTTAGTTATTTCAATATCTGCAGAGTTGACCCAGTTAGAACCCTAGCTTCTCAGAGGAGGAGGCTGTCTCAGCTCAAAATCTCAGTCTTCATTCTACCTGCAACCTACTCCCACTGCAGGGTTGTCCATGCTCCAAAACCATCACACGTGATGTTCCTGCCATCATCTTAATGTCAAAGATCTCATGCTCCATCAACGGCCTCATTCTCCTTTTTAGCTCACTCCTTCTCATGCTCTGAAAACAACTCTTCAACCCCATAATCCATTGCCCCTACCAACTCTCAAATGTCTTTTAGTCTCTCCCTGTACCCTTACCTATTGAATTAGATTATGTGGCTCATTTCTATATTCACTTCTTGCATATGCCTGAAAATCCCCTGCCCTCTTCTCTCCATTACTGTAGCCCGATCAAGACCCAATTTTAGTTGAATTAAACACCCAAGCTGTTTCTTGTGAACATGTGAATAACTTCCCGTATCTGAGGATACTGCACAGTACTGTAGACTGAACTCACTCTTCATCCATGATCACTAGCTTCAAGGAGTCCATTATTGCTGCATATCAGTAATGCTCCATTTTCCTCCTACTCATGTGGATGACTTCACACCTTTTCATTTCACATGACTTCTTATTTTGCTTGAGAAATAGAACAATCAGAAGACACTTTCCAAATGATTCAACCCCACATATTCAAAACACCTAAATCAGTACAAATATCCTGCTTTGTCTCCATTGTAATTGATGTAGTGTCCACCGTCCTGCCTAAGCCTGCTCCTCTGTTTGTGTGCCGCACCCCAGCCCACCTCTCCTACTGTTTAAAGATGGCCAATTTTGAATGTCCTTCAGCTGCCACTCCATTGCTCTATATTCCTAATACCTTTTATAGGAAAAGTCCATTTCTTTCCCTCCATTCACCTGTGAAATGGGTCTACCCAATATTTTCCACACCATTCTGTCTGACTGCTCTTTTCAAGGGAGTCCTTATTTCCAATTTCCAATTGCAAAGATCAGTTCTCATTTCCTCTAACTATATTTAGCCACATTGTTTGAGATAATATAGCACTGTCTTAATATTCTTAAAGTATTTCCTATTTCCTGTGATGATTTTTATAGCCCTGACTCACTGACTGCCACTTCTTAGTTTTATTTTCCTGTCCTTTAATTTCCTCAAATAGAAGAGTGCCCAGGGTCTCATCTGCAGACCTCCCACTTCCCTGTCCAAGCTCCCTTCAAGGTAACCCATCCAGTTTCCTGCTTTAAATGCCATGTCTTTGTTACTGTAATTCAAACACATATATGAAGCTGAGACCTTTCCTCTAGAATGGAAACTTATGCATCTGAATGCCTCTCTCAGGGTTCCCACTTAGCTATTGCAGCCAACATGCCCAAACTGATTTCTTGATTTCCACCCTTCCCAACCATGCTGCTTTTTACACACATTTTCTCATTTTAGATAAATATATTTCAACATTTCAATGGAGCAAAAAAGAAAGCTTAGCATTATCCTCGACTTCTTTTTATCTCTTGATTCACATCCAGTCCTTCAGCAAAATATTGACTCTTCCCTTTAGAAATATATTCCAAATCTGGCCCTTAATTATCACCATCATGTGACTTCCTGGGGGCAGTGTCAGTCACCACCACCTCTAGGATGTACATCATAGCACCTTCCTCACTGGTGTCCTTGTGTCTTCCCTTGGGGTCATACAACAATATACAGTCTAGGAAAAGGATGGAATGGTTCCTCAAAGCAGCACCTGCCAACTAGAATGGAAGTCTCTTGAGGGCTGGGCATTCCATCTGTTACACTTGGCTTTTCTCTACTGCTGTAGAAGAGGGTTTCACTGTTATGAGAGACTCTTCAAGTATTCTTATGTTATATCTTTCATTTTCTGCAATTACTGTAGCTCATAAACTCCATTTTATTTTCAAATTATTAGCACTCCCAACTAACACATCCTTCAGTAGTTTCAGAGAATCATCGACTTTCTATTCCACCTGCCTGATGACTCCAACACATCAATTATCCCTTTTCCTTTCCCACCAGGTTGCACTTGTGCCCCCCATGCTCCCAGTTTGTAGGCACAGGTGAAAATGAGCTCCTGTCTAACCCTGTGTTGCCTGTGGTCAGGAGATGCCAGTTGAATTCTTATGCCTAATGTCTTAGTGTCTTTCTCAAGCAAGCACTTTTATTTCCTCTCTCATCTAATCATAGGAATTTAGATCCAGTCCATCTGTGCAAGTACAGAAACTGATACCATCATCACCTTTCTATTCTCCTCTCTTCATTTTACTTCTTCCCCAGCTCCACACTCCCCCCAACCCCGGATTCAGAATAGAAGAGAAAATGCTTGGGTTGAGGTGTGTGGATATAGCAGGGGAGAAGATAAAGGAGGATCTTCCTCATTGGTGCTGTTTGAGTTCAGTGCAGCATCTCAAGAATTTGGTAGAAATACACATTTGCAGTCCTCATGGGTCATATTGAATTAGAAACTCTAGGGGCAAGAGACAACTATTTTTGTTTTAAACAGCTCTTCAGGAGAGTCTAACATAGCTAAACTCTGGTGCAGATAGTGTGAGAATCACTTTTAGAAAAACACGCATTTTAAGATAACAATGCACAGATAATTTTTTTGCTAAACGCATTTAAATCAAAGGGCTTTTGTTTTTATTTTTAGTGATTCTCTTAATTTCCTTTGAGAAAAGAGAAATAGTCTTTCAGACTACTTTTTGTCACTGTTTTAACTTCATGCTTTATTAGTTTATATTGATGACATAGCCGTCACTTCATTCTGAGTCAAAGTTAGGGAATTTTCAACTATCCGTGATGAGTTGTGGGAGGGATGAGAATCTGGGTGCTGGAATACTGTTTTTGTGCTTCAGATTTCACCACATTCTTACTGATTTCTGAGCTTGGATTTTCTCCCTTCATTTGAATTGGACTGTGCTATTTCTGACTCATTAACGCAGTTTAGTTTTTACTCTCCTGTCACTTCCCTAATATTTCCTAATATCTCCTGTCAAGCTTTATTAACCAGAAGTCTAATTTAGCCAAAGGATGAGACAATGTTTTTAATTATGTAGTTTTAAATGAGCACAATGTATGTTGTGCTTAATGTAAATTCTTAAAGAACATGGGCAATTTCAACAATTAGAACACATATGTACTGGCTCATATTAATTTCATGAGTTGTTCATTAATTTCAAAGTTGTTACAACTTGTTACTTACTTGATGTATTTATCCTAGAGAAACCTAACTTGTATCCTTATAACATTCATCCTATCAAAAACATGCTTTATAAAACATTCAAGATCAAATTCCATAATTTTGTTTATTAATGATAGAAAAATAAACTGAGGCATGACAGTAATACCTCTAGCTATCTCATTTTCCCTTTGATGATAAAATTTAAAACAAAGCCTTCTAGACAACCAGAATCATGCTAATAAGGGCCAATAAAATTATCATATTTGACAAAGAATGAATTTTATATATAAAGGTACATTTACCTCATTTCTATAATGCTATCCATATTTTTAAAAGTACATTACTTTTGTAAGTAGATTCACAAATATACTAGCACTATAAGGCTTAGAACCAGAAATTATAATTAAAAGGTCAATATCTTTAAAAGGATGGATTTATTGGTAAGTGAATATAAGATTGCATGCACTCACTAATTTCTAAGGTATTGAAATGATGAGGTTTCTCTTCATTCTCTTTTGAAAATGTCAAATTTTAAAAACTGATTTTATTTTTTTGGTAAACTTGTGTTTAGATTCCTTTGAAATTGCTCAAAGTACTGTCTACTGTACATCTGTGATGTACACGAATGCTTCTTTTCAGTGTGTCTTAAGGCTTTCCTGTATCAGAGCTTTTAATTTTCTTTTTTTATGAATATTCTAAAATTTTGAGGCTGTTTACTGCCCTTCATTAATGCCCGACAGAACTTACTTTAAGCAGCTGGATAAAAGTCAAGCAAGAGTGAACAGTACAAATTGTACTTCTTAATGTTGTGAGGAAGTGTCTACAAAGCTATTTAAAATGGTCTAAAATTACAGGCCCAGATAACTAGGTCACTTCTGTCATTCAAAAGTTGGTAATTTTTAGCAAGTTTTTATTTAAATAAGGCACTGCTTCCTAAAACTTTGCCTAAAGATCCTAAATGAAAACTACCAGCTGAGATCTGTGAATTGCAGAAAGAGATAATTACTCTACACTTTCAAAATATAATATTAATGTTGTATGTGTGCAGTAGAAGTAATACAGTGGATACTTACATCACCTCTTCTTTCTAAACCTTCAGATATTATTCAGTTATCCTACAAAATTCCATTATAAAGCAAAATATATGTTTTATAACTGTATGTTCAAATTCTGTCTGAGAATTTCTCAAGGATTTATTTAAAACCAATACCACAATGTTTAAATATCCCATAAAAACACATTCACATTTTTCTACTTTAACTGGAAATAACATATTGTAAGCCACTAAATAAAATTTAAGCTTGAAACAGAACATTGCTTTATTTCAGCCCACATGGCTTTAAAATTCATATATTTTTGTTTAAAAGTAGGAAATTAAGTAATCCTACCTGCAATGATCATTTTTGTCATATTTAATACTTGTGGCATCAGTCTTGCAAAGAAATGACTCATGTGGTGTTTGAAGTTGCTTACAAAGCAACTTGCTGTCAATATTGGTGAACACATGCATATGACATCCTAGAAAAGATTAAAAGGTAATTTTTTACAGAAATGTTCAGGTATTTCAAATATAATGAATGGATTCTTACATGGGGAGGGGAGAAAACTATTTACATGAGCAGGTAGTAGAATTTCTCAGTGTAACAATGTGGAAGGTTCTTTTTTCCCAAATATCCCAACTCATTTCCCATGTCACAACCTGTTCCTACCATGGTATTTCAACACTCCCCTAACTAAGAGTTGAGGACTGCACTTCTCTCCTTGAGTGGAAGCAAGCTGTGACTCTGGGGAAAATATCTTCTGTGACTTTCAAAGCTAAGTTTAAAAGACCTCTGATTGTCTTGGGAGGTTCGCTATTGGAACCCAGCCACCATGCTGTGAGGAAGGCCAAGCCACATGGAGAAGTTATACTTAGGGTTCTGGCTGGTAGTTGGGTCTGGTTGACTGCCAGTATCAACCACCAGACATGTAAGGAAGTCATTAAAATATGAATATGAATTCTTATTATAAGTTCAAGTATCAATCTTATTAAAAGGAAAGATATTCATTTGTAGGAATTATTAAATGATTTCCTAGTCTTTCTTCTTTAACTATTAAATTTAAAAGTTAAAATGTAACAGTAAATATAATGAAATAATAAAGAAAAATTATTTTAAATAACTAAAAATGAAAATTTAGATGATTACATTGTTCACATGGGAGAATTCTGGCAGAAGAATAAAAAAATGAAATTGAAGAGTGTTTTTGAATTTATGGTTTCTATTTAAAATACAAAAAAATGAAAATAAGTTAAGTAGCTTTTCTGATTTTCCTGAATTAAGAAATTATAATATGTTAATTAGAATTTTAATTACTTGTACTTTTCAGACAGATTAGTAATGGTAAAAAATAATTTCAAATAGCTCCCTTGTATGATAGATTCACACTTACCTTTGGAATAGGAGTGCAGTCAGTATGATTCTGACATGGTATCGGTGAACACCCATTGACATCAGTTTCACAATTTTGTTTGAGAAAGCTTTCTGGGCATTCCCCAGTGTAAGCTCTCATTTTGACTAATTCCCCTTTCCCAACAAGACTGAGAAAAACAATGTTCCATTGACTCCTTACAGAATGGGCCTTAAAAGATGACACACACAAAGAAAATAAATGTGATCATAGGCATGTAGCCAACTTAGTACAGAAAAAGGCTCTAGAGTTCATGAAATCTTTTCTAACACATTTTCCTGGTGTAATTTACATATCATAGAACTCACCCATTGCAAATCTAGAATCCAATAATTTTTGCAAATGTATGGAGCTATTGGACCCTCAGCACCAGTGTTAGCACATCTCCATTAACAAAGAGCTCTTATATGGTCCCTTCTTGTCCCTGGCTCCACCCCCATGTGACCATTCATCTTTCTGTCTCTAGAGATCTCTGTTTCTGGGCATTTCATACAAATAGAATGATAACAACGTACTATCTTTTGTGATTGGCTTCTTTTCCTTAGAATAGTTTTTGAGGATTTTTCATATTGTATCACTACCTTGTTACCCTTTACTGCCAAAGAATCAATTCAAAACTATACAATATTTTATTTATTCATTCACAAGTTGGTAAACATTTGGGTTGATTTCACTTTTCAACTTTTTTACTGAGATATAATTGACATATAACATTATGTTAGTTTCAGGCTCATAACATAATGATTCAGTATATGTATATATTGCAAGATCATCACCACCATAAATCTAGTTAACATTCATCATAACACATGGTTACAACTTTTTCAAATTCTTCTTTTGTCATTTCATGTCTTCCCTTGTTTACTTCTTGGTCAGTCCAACTCAAACTATGTCAGTTTTGTTTTTATCAAAAGCCAGTGTTTGTTTTTATCAATTTCTCTTGTCAGTTTCAATGATTTTGCCATTAATCCTTTCTTTTGTGTCTTTTGGGTTCAGTTTGCTCTTCTTTTTCTAGTCATTCAAGGTAGACGCTTAGGCTATTGCTTTAAGACAATTTTCTTTCTTAATGTGGAAATTTAAAACCATAAACTTCCCTGGAAGCATTGTTTAACTAAATTTCATAAATTTTGATATGATGTGAATATGTGTATTCCACTGTGATTCTTCTTTGACTCAGGTTATCTTAGAAATTTGTTTAATCTCCAAATATTTGGAGATTTCTTAAAATTTTTCTGTCATGAATTTCTAATTTAATTCTATTAGGGTTGGAGAGAATGTATCATATGACTCTAATTCTTTCAGACTTATTGAGACTAGCTTTGTGGCCAAGTTCACTTGTTGACAGATTGTCTACCAACAGCAGAGTTGAACGTATGCACTCTTGGCACTGATTGCAATTTGAGAGCGGATACCTTCTTAAATTTGTACCCCAGGAAAGTCACGTGCCTTCCACTAACCCCCACCCTAAGATTGTGTGACTAGAACAAATAAAGTAGTGACCTTATGGCCTAAGTCTGGTAGCCCCACTGCAGCTTTCGTAAGAGCAGGATCAATCTGTGTTTCAACGCAAGGTTGAGAGGCATTTGTCAGCTATGGGTCAGCATGATGCTTTGGGCACCCCCTAGTGGCAATGAAAGGTACCTGCAGGACTGGCCTGACAAGCCTTGCCTTACCTGTTAAGTCCTGGGCTTCGAAATGGAACATAATCCTTTACTCCTTGTTGGCCTGATTAGACAATTCACACATGCTGGGGAGAGCTGAATAGGGACATGTTCGACTTCCTGCTAAAAATGGCATACCTGGCGTCCAGAAATTACCTACAGAAAGTAAAAACATATATATATGTATATTTCAAGTTCATAAGCCTTGTCAACCAATCACTTTATAACCTAAGGCCAACACGTATACAAGTTCATTGGAAAAAAAGCTTTAGACAAAACTCCAACTATTGTTACTCAGCAAGAATATATAAGCCAAAGAAAAGAAAAGAAAAGAAAAACTTAGAATATATGCTATTAATGGATTTGAAGCTTGAATTGTGTGCCAGATTCTAAAATATAAAGGCAATATAAAATGTTGAATGATCACAGTATTGACATTGTTATATTAAAATGACTCAGCATCTAACTTCAGTGTATTAGTACCTGGATAATTATTCTGATCACACAAAGAACAATGAATATGTATTTCTCAATGTTGTGATATACTAACATATTATCATATTAAATAATTATAGGAAATAAAATTTAATTATATTTAAGACATAAAGGTTAGTTAGCATCATGGGAAGAATTATTTGAATAATATGACTTCATATGTATGTAATGCTTGCAGTTTCCATGGCACTTACATTCATAATATCTGATAAAATCCTTAAGATAAGCCTGAGATGTATAAAACATCACTATTATCTAGTTTTATGTTTGAATTTTTTTTAATGAAAAACTCATTTTGCTAGCAGTTAAGCAACTTGCAACATGCCAGACAGTTGGTTGATTAATGCCAGGTTAATAATAAAAAAGTGTGCATTCCACTTAATCCTATTATAATTCACCACAACATACACCCTCTAGATTTGTTCTTTAAAAAAGAGATTAAGACTCAAAAATCACTTGATTGCTAGCATTAGTCTTTTAGACAGTTAGTTAAGGAGAGGCACCAGGTAGATGAGGTGGAGGAGAGAGAGGATGGTCTCTCCTCTCTAGATATTTTAGATAATACATTGTAGCAACTCTAAAGAATGAGCCACACTCCTCCCAACCCATGGATTTTTGTTCTTGTTGTTTATTTATTTGCTTGCTTATTTAGTGACTTGGATGTGTTAGGTGATTAGATAAGCGGGTGCACCAGGCAGATAAGGTGGAGGAGAGGGAGGAAGGTCCAGAAAATGGTGACGTGCCTGCCTTCAGCATAAAGGGTATTTGCTTCCTCTAAATGAGTGCCAGCAGGAAACCGCTTAGAACCTGACAGCCACAACTGCATGGTAGTGACAAGGACATAACCTGATGTGACCCAATGCTGACCGTAATATAATTAGCATTGTGGTTTAGACACCACCCGCACCCCAGGCCTTTCTGTGTGCATCATGGGTAGGGACATGTGCAAAAGGGGGTGAACAGGGGGAGGAGCCAAGATGGCAGAGTAGAGAGACCCCCAGCTTGCCATCTCCCACAAATACACCAAGAATTACATCTATAAGCTCACTGAATCACACAGAACAACTAATGAACTCTGGCAGAGTGTCTCTCATTTCAAAATACAAGAGGGTTCTCAGAAAATCTGGTAAGAAATAAAAGAAAAAACTCAGTGCAGGACCAGTCTTGCAGGGACTGACTGGCACAGGAAGAAAGGTGCCCTCACCCTGGGATGCCCTCTCTATAGCCAGGTGGTCAGTGGGGACAGAAGCGGGGCTTCTGAGGTTCAGAGGAGAAAGTGGCAACTGTGTGGCAGAAAGAACTATGGGGGACTGATGCAGAGGGTCCCTGTGACCCCCCAGCCCTAGATGCAAGCCAGCAGGGACAAGCCAGGACTGGCTTCAGGAGATTGGCGAGCAGCCCAGGCAGAGGGCTGGGCCCCAGGGCACAGAGGCAGCCTCGGGGGACTGGAGGGTGGTGTGACTTCTGGCTGGGGGTGTTTGTGGAACAGAACAACCTGGGACCCTCATAAAAAAGCACCACCTCTGGTGTGAGTGAGGGGAGGGGCACAATGAAGCCATGCCACAGCTGCTTTCTCTGCTTCGCTCCATTGTTACTGCATCCTCATAAGGGAGGTCGGGCTTGGTCATAGCCATGACTGCTGTGGGGAGGCAGGGCTGAAGCTGAATCCATACCCAGCGGCCCTGCAACCAGGGGCACAGGCAGGACGGAGATTTGTTTACAGTCCCAGGCAGAGAGGGCAGGTTTGCTCTCTCTGGACCTTCTGTGGACCCACGCTGCTGGGATGAGCATGCAGTGAGCGGAGCCCTGAGCCATGGCATGGGCGGGCACAGGCATTCACAACAGGCTGGTGGGCCCTACTGTGTGGGGGGGTGGGGCTGGAGTCGGCACTGAAACCCTGGCATGCCACAGACCCAGGCATGCGACTGCATTCTAGCTACAGTGGTTCCTATCTCCTCATACTGGCAGATCTGGACTCGTGGTTACTGGGGCTCTGAACCTGGGGGACAGCAGAGCTGGTGGTTGACATTCCTGCAGCTAAGGTGGAGACAAAGTAAGTGTCAATAAAGAGCATTTTGTCAGCCCCCATACCAAGTGACATATAACTGCCAAGTGGGCATCTCCTGCCTACTCCCTTCCCAGCTGCAGTGCTCCCACCCAGCCCACCACACAGCACAGCTCACAAATGGGTATAGAAGCCAATATTCTAGGGAGCAGACTTGGGTCTGACAAGGCTGTGACAACTACAGAACAAAAAAGGAGGTCCAGCTCAACAACAACAATCAAGGCAGGCACTGAACACCACACCCCTAACCACAGCTCCAATCAAAAGGAGAACAGCCAACACTCACGGAAGAAAGGCATGGCAACCGTCCACACGAAGCACAGCCATGGCAAACAAACTATTAGATGCACGAAGTCTACACAGGAGCACTCCCACTTTAAATAAAAATAAACAAACAAAAATAAAATAGCCCTTCAATACCACAGTAGATAATGGATGTTCCTAAATCCATAGAGCCGGGAAAATATAAGTAAAATGAAGAAGCAGAGGAACCACTCCCAATTAAAAGAACAAGAGAAATCCCATGAAAAAACAATGAATGAAATAGACCTCAATAGTCTGCTAGATCATGACCTCAAAAAGGGAATGATCAATGCACTGAAGGAACTAAGAGACTATCAATAGAGACAGAGAATACTTTAAAAATGAAATTGAAACTATAAAGAGGAGCCAATTAAAAACAGAAAACCCAATGTCTGAGATAAGAGCCAGGATAAAAGCTGTCAAAAGCAGACTAGACAAGGCAGAGGAATGAATATGTGACTTAGAAGACAGGATAGCAGAAGTCAATCAATCAGAACAGCAGACAGAAAAGCAAATAAGAACCAGTGAAAGCAACATAAGGGACCTATGCGATAATATGAAGCATGCTGACCTTTGCATAACAGGGGTCCCAGAAGAAGAAGAAAGAGAAAAGTAGATTGAAAACGTATTTTAAGAAATCATGACTGAAAACTTTCCAAACGTATAGAAGGAAACAGATATCCAAGTACAGGAGGCACAGAGATTCCCAAATAAGAAGAACCCAAACAGACATACACCAAGACATATTATAATTAAGTAGAAAGAAAGGATTCTAGAGGCAGTAAGAGAAAACAAAGAGTGAGTTACAAGCCAACCTCCATAAGGCTTTTAGCTGATTGCTCTACACAAACACTGCTGGCTAGAAAGGAGTGGCAAGATATATTCAAAGTCCTGAATGAGAAAAAGCTGCAACTTAGGATGTTCTATCTGGCAAGACTATCCTTTAGAGTAGAAGAGAGATAAAGAATTTCACAGACAAGCAAAAACTAAAATAATTCAGCAATCCTAAATCCATATATTAAAAGAAATATTGAAAGATCTGCTTTAAATAGAAAAGAAACAGGAAGCTACAGAAATGAGAAAACCATAATTGGAAATGGGATAACTACAATGAGTTGCAAGAGAGTAAACATGAAGATGAAAAAATAAAGAATATAAAAAATCATAGAAAGGTGGGAGAGGAGAGCAAGAAAATATAGATTTCTCTCTCCCTTTTTCTCCTTTATTTTTCTTCTTTTTTTTAGGATGCGCTTGGCCTACATGACTATCAGTCTAAAGCAAACAGATATAGTAAGGGTAACCACAAATCAAAAGCATACAACAGAGTCACAAATGCCAAAAAGAAACCAAGCTAATACAAAAGAAAGTTATCAAACCACAAAAAGGAAAATAAAAAGGAAAAGAAAGAAATAAAGAAGAAATACCAAGTAACTGGAAAACAAAGTTCAAAATGGCAGTAAACACACATCTATCATCACCGTAAATGTCATTGGACTAAATGCTCCAATATAAAGACACAGAGTGGCAGCTTGAATAATCCAACAAGAGCCTACAATGTGCTGCCTACAAGAGACACACTTTAGAGTGAAGCACACACATAGATTGAAAGTGAGAGGAGGGAAAGATCTTTCATGCAAATAGAGAGTAGCAATACTCATATCAGACAAAATAGACTTTAAAACAAAAGCCATAAAGGGAGATAAAGAAGGGTACTGTATAATGAGGAAAGGAGCAATACAAGATGAGGATATTATGCTCATTAACTTATATGCACCCAATAAAGTAGCACCTAGATACATAAAACAAATACTAACAGACATAGAGGGAGAAATTAATGGGAATATAATCACAGTAGGAGACTTTAACACCCCTGTAAGACCAAAACAAGCGATTCTCCAATGAAGACGTACAAATGGCAAATAGGCACATGACAAAATGCTTAATATTGCTAATTATCAGAAAAATGTAAATCAAAACTATGAGATATCATCTCAGACCCAGTCAGAATGGTCATCATCCAAAAGTCCACCAATAAATGCTGGGGAGGCATGGAGAAAAGTGAACCCTCCTACACTGCTAGTGGGAATGTAGTTTGATGCAGCCATTATGGAAAACAGTACAAAAATTCCTCAAAAGACTAAAAATAGACTTACCATATGACCCAGCAATCTTACTCCTGGGCATATATCCAGAGGGAAACTTAATTCAAAAAGATACATGCGCC
Source organism: Camelus bactrianus (assembly GCF_048773025.1). Classification (NCBI taxonomy): domain Eukaryota; kingdom Metazoa; phylum Chordata; class Mammalia; order Artiodactyla; family Camelidae; genus Camelus; species Camelus bactrianus. Next base: position 118,849,321 of record NC_133541.1, read on the forward strand.
CTAATGTTCATAGCAGCACTATTTACAATAGCCAAGACATGGAAACAACTTAAATGTCCATCAACAGATGGCTGGATAAAGAAGCTGTGATATATTTATACAATGGAATACTACTCAGCCATAAAAATAATAAAAGACAGTCATTTGCAGCAACATAGATGGACATGGAGATCGTCATTCTAAGTGAAGTAAGCCAGAAAGAGAAAGAAAAATACCATACGATATCACTCATATGTGGAATCTAAAAAAGAAAAAATAAAGACAAACAAATTTATTTATAAAACAAACTCACAGACGTAGAAAACAAACTTATGGTTACCAGGAGAGGAGGGGTGGGAAGGGATAATTTGGGAGTTTGAGATTTGCAGATACTAACTACTATATGTAAAATAGATTAAAAAAACAAGTTTCTACTGTATAGTACAAGTAACTATATTCAATGTCTTGTAGTAGCTTACAGTGGAAAAAGAATATGAAAATATATGTATGTTCCTATATGTCTAAAGTATTGTGCTGTACACCAGAAATTGACACAACATTGTATACTTCAATAAAAATATATTTTTTAAAAAGGGGTGCAAATATGACTAAGCACTCCAGGGGCAAAGCCATTAATCAATCAAGAGACCATATGTAAGCGAGGGTATAAGACAGAAGAGTCAAACAGAGGCCATTGCTGTCTGCCCTTTGATCAGCCTGCCTCCCATTCTTGGAGGTGCACTTTCCCTATGCTAATAAAACCTTTAAAATCTTTAACTACACAACACTTTTTTTTCCCTACTGTCTGAATTCTCTTTCAGGTGAGACAAGAACTGAGGTCTTCCCCTTTTGGGGTAACAAGTCCAATACTCCCACTCCAGGATACAACGTCATGTGTTAAAAAAAGAAAACCAAACACATAAATAAATAAATAAATAAATAATTGCTCTGGCATCTTGTACAAACAAACAAACAAATTTCTCAATGTATAAATATACCTCTGTGCATATCTATCGTGGCAGTTTCCAAAGTAATCAAGAGGAAAAATTAGTGAACAATGAAATGTTCATTTTACAAGTATTTATTTTGAAGTAATTCACATACAGTTGCAAAGATAGTACTGAGAAGTCCTGGGCATGGATACATCTCATAGAACCATAATACACTGTCAAACTAGGAAACCATCATCAGCACAATGTGTGGCTAAAGCTCTGTGTCATTCTATCACATGTGTACATTCAGGTAACACTACCTCTGACATGGTAGAGAACTATTCCATCACCACAAAGATTTCCTTTGTGTTACCCCTTTACAGTCTCACTCATCCCTAATTCTCTTACAACTTTGTAGCCACTGGCAACCATTAATTTGTTCTCCATCTCTACAGTTTTGTCATTTCAATAATGTTATACAAGTAATGTGTGGCTTTTTGAAATTGACTTTTTTTTTTCCACTTATAATGCCCTGGAGAGACTCTGAGTTCTTATGGACTTAGCTTTGCAATAGGAAGTTTAAAAGAAACTTTTGTACAGACTTGGTGCAAAGTCACAGGAACGATCCACTGAACAGCGAGGAAGGAGTCAGCAATTGGTCAGATCCCCAGCTGACACCTCACTAATGACAGCCAGAATTTTTGGAACAATATGGTGGAGACAGTAAAGCTCATCTGTTACTCCAAAGGTGACATGAACTTCTAAGCCATCTTTATAAGTGGGGCATGTTCTTGCCAATGAGATCCTAGGAGAAATTCTGTGTGTTCAGTCCAAGGCAAAGCCTTTGTGTGTGGATGTACATCCTTCCATCTCTCCCCATCTTCAGTTCACTGGCCACTTGGAAGCCACACGTTCTAGTCGGCGCCCCTCCCATATTCCAGCAGTCTAGCCCCCTGAGTCACTACTTGGGAAAGATCTACCCTACGGAGGCACCAAGCTTCCAATGACTTCTGTGTAAGGAAAACTTTGAGTTAAAATGTAACGTGTCAGGTGAATGTAAGTCTAGCCTACAATGGCAACTACTGAAAACTCTGCCAAAGTTGAGATTCTGCCATAATGAGAAGTTAAAAGGTGTGGTATTGGCTTCCTGAGTGGTGGGCACCAAGGAAATCTGTGGCACCAAGGAAATATGAAAGGGTGAAAAGCTGCCGATTCACATTATGAAGTATCACCTGATGTAACTGGAGAGAAACTGAAATGCAAGCTTTCTCAACACCTGTAGCAGAAGAGGATGGAAAGCACAAATGTAGTAGAATGTTTCAGCTGCTATTTACTGCTTTTGGCAAGATAGTAAATAAAACAGACTATGGTCTATCTGCAAACAAATAAAAGAGTGGAAAAATTGGAAATACCAGGGAGCAATATTAAGAATAAAAACAAAGTGTGACCATTTGCTGGCATGGACTGGTATGGCCCAGAATATGCAGGCTCTCTTTCTACATCTTCAATATGTTAAAATGCTTGAATGATTCACCATGTGAAAATAAACCCCTTTATATCAAAATATAGGGCATTAAAAATCTATTCAGCATAAAAAGAATTAGAGGGCAAACACAAAAGTAGTGATGCATCTTTTCATCTTTTAGACATCAAAATATGCATACAGCCATGTGTATATAAGACACATGGTCCAAATAATTTAAACTATTAAGCAGAAATTCTATTCAATCACCTAAGTAAATTTTACTTTAATGGCAATCTTAATGGGGCATCTACAAAGGAAACTAGCTCTGCTCTCCTAAGAAGGTACATATGTCCACTAAAAAGTGACAGTAAAGAGAAGATCATTTTAGACTGCAATATTTTATTATGATTTTAGTAAGTTCTTTAGGTCAGTGCTCTAATGAAGTGTCAAAATTGTCTAAAGCAATTTGGTGTAAAATAATGCATAGCGGTTAGTTGAATATTTTATCCATAAAAATTCATTTCAGTCTACTTTCATTGTGAGAATAAAGCTATTATACTCTAAGGGTAGAGCACACAGAGACGTCATCACATAGGAGAGCAATTTGCCTTTTACTCCTGTGGGAAAAGAAAGTAAGAAAAGGTTGCTAGGAGCTCTGCTCAAGGAGTAGAAAAGTGTAATAAGCAAAAAAACATGAGAAAATTAAAGAAAGACAGCCAACTTGTCGACTCATGTTTGAAGAATTTGTCAAGATGAAGAATTACTTCAAAATAAGAAAGGGTATTTGATGCAAATATTTAGTATTCATCTGTGTTAAAAGTCATCAGGTGAAATATTGATATTTAGGTATTTAAGATAAATTAAATGCTAAGCTACTCATTTTATGCCTACCTTAGCAAATACCATTTAAGTACCCTTATTCTTATGTTATTAATTCAGTTTCATCTATGCATGGCATGACATTTTAGCAGTTAAACATATCAGCTTTGTTAACTTCCTAACATGTGACTCTCACTAAGAAAGTAAAGCGGGGATTTATTAAGGGGTGGATGGTTCACTGTAAGGGGGGAGGGGGGAAGGGGCAGGTGAGCAGCTGCCCTGCGTTTCTTTGGCAAGTTGGTTACACAGGCTGTAGAAATGAATGGGTGGGGTGTTCATTGGGGATGTAAGGGTTTGGGGTCCTATTCCCTGATTTTCACCCCGACTCCACCTTCCCGAAAGGAGGGGGGATTTTTGTCCTTATTTAGTCTGGATCAGAAGTGTCACGGCATTGGTGCATGGTGGGTACTTCTAATCTTCAAGGCTAATTTTATTGAATTGAGTGTACAATGAGCAAAAGGTTACACTCGGACAGTGGAGATTCCTGTTTCCCACCTTTCTTTGTTGGCCTCCAGGCCACTTGTCATCCCAAAATGTGTGGCTGCTTATCAGCCCAGAGGTTCCTGCTTTTCTTTCTCTGCCCAGAGACCCCTGTTGTTTATACGATGTGTGGTTTCCTGCCTTTGGCCCCAGTGCCCCTCCTTTTTGCCCAATTCCTGCCATTTGGCCTGTGCCCCTTTTCTCTGCTCAGATCTAGCCATCTGCCTGCTCTAATGATTATACCCATTATTATAGACTGAATGTTTGTGTCTCAAATTCATACGTTGAAACCCTACCCTAATGTGATGACAGTAGGAGGCAGGGACCATGGAAGGTAATTAGGATTAGAGGAGCTCATGGGAATGGAGCCCTCATGAGTGGGATTCATGCCTTAGAAAGTCCTGAGAGCCCTCCTCTCTGCTGTCTGCCTTGTGAGGGCATCATGAGAAGCTGGCATTCTGCAACCTGCAAGCCTTCACCCACACCTGACCGTGTGCCCACCATGATCTTAGACTCCCTGTCTGCAGAACCGTGAGGAGTAAGCTCCTGTTGTTTACCAGCCACCTGGGCTATGCTAGTTCTGTTACAGCAGCCTGAATTGAGATGTCCATTACAGGGGGATAAATGAGGCACAGGGAGGATAGTTCAAGAAATACACCCATTCCCATATCATTCCCCAGAAGCTCTGAGGACTGTCTGCAAGAAGCACAAAACATAAGACTGCATTCAAGATGTACCTAAAGATGTGTGAGTCATGAAAAGAAAAAAAAAATGTTACCTCAGAACAAATGGATACGATCCCTAAAGTAAACCCACTCACAGTTCTCAATTCAGAGCAGCAGGAAGCGGAAATCAAGATGGTCTCTGGAGCACTCAGTTAGGGTACAAGGTGGGTGCAGGGGAATCCAAATCAGACTTTGGGAGCGTATTGAAAAGAAGGATGTCGATCACATATTCCAGGGTGCGACTTTAGCTTAGGATGCCTGAGACTAAGTACACCCATCAGGTAAGTTTTCATTGAATAAATGCAAGTTTTTCTGGTAGAAAAACTACATTTCCAATTAGAAAACTACTTTTTAGCAACAACAAATTGGTGTCAACAAAAAGACAAGGACAGAAGATCTGCCACTAATATTAGAAGTTTCTACCTCAAGGTCACAATCAGTGTATCTCCAATTAGGTAGGAAGGTAAAGCCTCTATAAATCTAATTTTGTTTTCATGTTTAATCAAAGCCTTACAGATTTGAACAGGAATCTGCTCAGTCTCTGGCTGAAAGCACGTCAACACCCAAATACCAGACAAGCTTGGTCACTTCTTAGTGAAAGAGAGAAAACAAAGAAATGAGATCACACATGTGAAAAGAGCCAGTATTTCAAAGGAAGAGTTGAAAAGTAGAGCAAACATCCTTCTCTGGGGCAGAGACACTGGTAGCAGGAGAATAAATAGAAATCTACAATTCAGGGACTGATAGAGCAAAACAAGATGTTTTTTTGAAAAGAAATATTAGAGTCAATCTTTCAGTAATTCTTATCAAATAGTGAAAGAATAGATCTACCTGACATTCAGAATATTAAAATGGTCATTTATATACATATATTTGATTATATGTATTAAAAGGAGAATGAAGTATAACATAATAATTAATAATTCAGTACCAGGAAAAACTGAAAATGGAAAAAGCATGCCCAAAATTAATACAGAAGAATACAGGATGGCTGACTATACCAATAACATAAAACATAATCTGTAAAGAAAATTGGAGAACTACTCGGACCCTGAGCCTAAATTTTCTGAATCATTAAAGTTTGTCAAAAGTGTAAAATTGGATTCATTATGTTCCACAACAGCCTTGTTCAAAGAAATAAAGTATCAAATAAAATTTGAAATTTTCTAGTAGTTACATTTAAAAAAATTAACTAAGCAAATGAAGTTAATTTTAATAATACACTTAACCTACCTCCAATCATTCCCAAACACAATTATTTAAATAATCATCAATATATGGTATTATTAATGCCATATTTTATATTTTTTTATACTGGGCCTTTGAAAACTGACGTGGAAAAGTGTGTTCTTTGCACTTATAGCCATAAGTGGCTAGTGGTTCTGTCCTGGACAGCACATTTCTAGACAGAAGAAAAATCTAAATCTTCCAATTTCATCTCACAAAGCTATTTGGAACTTGAAGGCAAACACCTTACTGAGCATAACATTTAATTTCAGTCCCATGCCTATGGATGGAGGAAGCTTAAGTGAAATATGAGCAATTAAATCTCACTGACATTGAAAAGTAGTACTAAAACACAACCAAGTTAGGTCTATCCTGAGGTTGAAAATTTTAGAAAACGTATGAATACAATGTCACACTAATAGAAATAAAAGTGTATAAATCTGAGGGACAATGAAATGAAATTGTTCGGACACTATCCCCGTATCTCATATCTTACAAAAATTATCGGTACAATCAGATTGGATATTTACATGTGATGGGTAAAACAATAAAAATTTTAGGAAGTAAGATTTCTTAGATATTACACAAATCATTAAAATCTCGTGAAGAATAAGAACATCTACTTATTCAAAGACGCCACTGAGAGACTGAAAACTAAGAGAGAGAATGGGACAAAATATTTTTAACACTGACAATTAGTGAATAGAGTACTTTAGGAACTCCTACAGATGAATAAAATATGTAAATTATATGTATGCATATTTATATATTGTGCTATACATATTATAAAAGCTCTTTAAAGCGTTTTATATATATACATAAAACAACTCAATAAACAATGAACAAAAAAGTTAAGATTCTTCACAAAAAAGATATCAAATGCCCAATAAATTTTCAAAGCATTCACTATTATTAATAAATATAGAAATAAAAATTAAACCAAAATAGAATTCTACTATGTAGTTGCCAGAGTGGCTGTAATAAAAATGGGTGATGTGCTGAGTGATGCTTGTTTGTACAGAAAAGAGAAGTTTCATACATGCTCACAGGAGCATAAGTTAGCACAACCCTTTTGCAAACAATGTGTTATTAATTACTAATATTTAACAAATACATAAACCATGACCACAAACTCCACTGATACGTATATAAGTAATTGATATACATATATGCACATATAAATATGTATATATGCATATATACGTATATATACATTTACAAAGGAGAAACGAGATACAGGTGCAAGAAAGCTTATAGTAGAATTATTCATGAAAGTCACAAACTAGAAATTGTCTAGATGATGTCCATCATCATTACATTAGATATATAGTTTTGATATGTTTATACAACTGAAAAGCACACAGTGACACATTTAGCTAAAGCTGAACTCTCACAAGCATAACATGAATAAAGAAGGCTAGGCAGAGTAGAAAGCATACTGGAAAATTCCACTCATATGAAGATCAAATGAAGAAAAGGAAAGCTAAATTATAAAAATTCTGGAGAGTCTTCATCTTTGGGAGTAGAGGATCGGGGAAAATTCCCGGAAGGGGTATGGAAAGAGCTTCTGGGATGCTGGCGATACTTTCTTTCTTGATCTATGTCCCAGTTATGTGGAGTTTTATGTTATGAGAAATCTGTATTCATAACACTAAATGCAATTTAAAAATACGTGAAATTAAAGCACTCCCAAAATTAAAATAAAATAAAAAACTGGTTTAAAAAATAACTTCTATTATATGTGATAGGAAGATGCTCCTCCTTGTTTCTAAATATTCGCTTGTGTCATTGGTAATCTAACGCGAGCCAACCTCAGGGTCACCGGAGAACTTGTTAAAACAGATTGCTGGACCTCATCTCCGAAGTTTGGGTGTCAGTGGGTCTGCATTCTTCGCCTCAAATTGAGAGTTTTCATTTCCAGTTAGTTCCCAGGTGATGCTGATGCTGCAGATGCTGGACCACACATTATAAAGCACCAACCGCTGCTATTCTCTTTGAAAGAGACTTCCCTCCTTGTAGTCACTTAACTCATCCAGCCCCAGCTAAACCATGTAATAGGTTTTCCTGCCCCCAACCACAACCCCTACCGTTAGAGGGCGCGCTTCTGCGCGTCCACCGTACTTAGAAACGCAGGCGTGCTTTTTATCTCTTTGTCTCGGTTTTTAAAATTTCTCCACTTTATACTGGCATTCTTTAGGGCTTATTTTAACCCTTAGAATTATTTTGATTTTGCTTGTTGAATAAATAAACAAATCCCACTGAGTTCTCAATTTCCTGTGTGGTTTGAATTTTTTCTTTTGCGTTCCTGTATTTCTTGTCTTCAGTTCTCCCTTTGTCAAGTTTCAGACCAGATTCCTCAGGGCTCCCTTCCTCCTGTATCATTAAAGAGTAATGAATTGATGAAACTTGTGTCCAGACAGCCTCCTGCCCTACTAACTCAGACGGAGACTGCAGAGGTTTTTTGGGGGTGTTTTTTCCCCCTCCTATATATGAAATCCTATTCACCTCTTTCCTGGCTGGGGGCACCATTCCTTTTGTAAATTGCCAGGAAATTGACAATCAATTGCTCTCCTCTCATTATGCCCCCCAGCGGCTGACTTAATTTTTATTTTCCTTTCCCCCTTTTCTCATCTAAGCTTGCTCTGAAGACTTTTCTCACAGTCTGTGAATTATCTCATTTTTTTTCTTTATTCCAGCTTTACTTTCCACAAAAACACTTTCCTAGAAAATAAATACTTTTCCTGTTTTCTTCACCTTCTGCTTTCAGAACCAGCATTTCCCTTACCACATCCTTTTCCATCTTCTTTCTGGGTCACCAAAACCTGCTTTTAATATACAATAAGAAATAAATACATCCATCCTCTTGTGTTCAAAAAATATGTTTTCTATGTTTAATGAAAAGTCTCTGTTTTATATTTCATCAAATCCATCTTTTTATGAATCAGTACACAATTACATTCTTTAGAGGAAAAGCATTAGAAAATATAGCTTAATTTAATAAATGCTTTGGAATTTTGTTTCTACTACAGAAATATTCATTTACTCTGGTATTCAGGTGATGTGTTATATATTAATTTAGATGTGTACAGGTAACAGGTAATATCTGTGAATATTGCAGAAATATTATGCCTTCAACTACCCTCAGACCTAGAAGCTATTATCATTAAGGGGCAAGGACACTTCCTCTGCCTTTCCAACTTTCAATGCTTATAAACTATTCCCCTATGTTTTCTGCTCAGGTGTAATTCAAGTCAGGAAGGTAAACTATAAAGTCATAGACTGTTTTTCTTCTTTGGTGTCTGTATGTGCTAAGAGTCTTATTCTAAACATTTATAACCAATGGCAATTGAATGACTAATGTAACTAAATGTGCATGTCAGTTACAAAGTTTATTTCTGACCAATTGTCTTGATCAGCTGCAAAGCCTTTTGTTATATAAATATATATTTGATTACAAAGTTAATATTGAATACTGTGGTTACATATTCCTTCATTAGGGCAGCAGATTGCCAAGATGGTGGAGTAGAAGGATGAGGACCTCATCCTCTCCCACAAATACAGTAAAATGACATCTACCTGTGGAACAAATCTCCCAAAATACCTACTGAACTTTGGTAGAATATCTCTTACAACCAGAAATACAAGGAAATCCTCACACAACCAGATAAACAAGTTTCTACTGTATAGCACATGGAACTAGATTCAATATCTTGTAGTAGCCTATAATAAAAAAGAATATGGAAAGGAATACATGTATGTTCATGTATGACTGAAAAATTATGCTGTACACCAGAAATTGGCACAGCATTGTAAACTGACTCTACTTCAATTAAAAAGGGTAGGAAAACATTATTTTGTATATGAATAATAAATAATGACTGGAAAAGTGACATTTCAAAAACCTTGAATTTCAAACTAATTTTGCCCAATGTATGTTCTCTGTAATCACTGAGGACAAGTTATATGGTTAATTTTAAATATACTTGTGATGGGCAAGTACCTAAGTAAAACAAGTAAATTTTTGAAACATGGTTTCTGGTTCAAAACTTTGTCCTCTATAGATAGATATTTGTTTTCTTTGTCTTTTGGGAGCACATGAAAACAATGGCAGTGATTTGCTTGTATGTTAAGGAATGCCAAAAATCAGAACCACGAGAACAAACAGACCGAGTAGGTAATTTAAGTCTTTTTGTTTTTCCACAGTTGTCACAGAAAATATTTCTGCTTTATAACTAGTAGCTTTGCTACCAGTCTGTGTGTTTTAGAGGCAAAAACAATGACTAATGGGTTTAAATCAAATCTGGTTTGCTTTCTCTTCTCTCTTTCCTTCTTCCATTAGAAATTTGAACAATGAAGTGAGGTCAGGAGCCTCTTTGATAAAATGCTGGCTTTTCACTTTTCATAAAATGCTGGGTGTGATGGGCAAGTTCATGGCTAAGGACTATGCTTTTAATTCTCTTTCAGTCTTCACCAAAGTCTGTTCATGGATATGGGTGGTCATCTCAACAGGCATTGAAGAACTTGAGGCTTTATGACAATACGTTTTTCTTTCTGGGATACTGATGGCAGAGATATAAGTAAGATATTTTTATGCCTGAATTCACTCATCAAACTCACGTCATACAAACTAGAGATTATAATACAGAGATTTCTTAATAAATTAAGCAGAAATTCTATTTCATTTTATTATTAGTATTTATTATTCATTTAGCTTTTCCCTCCTTATAGTAAAACAAAATTTTATTTCCTTGTCTAATTCCTAGGTAAAACACAGCAGTGATTTTGTATTTAGTGGTTATTCTATATGGAAGTTAATCAGTACTTAAATTACATTCTTATCTTTAATTGTCAAAATAACATGAGAAAAATGTGACTGTCTTACTCTGGGTCACAGATAATGTGATTCAGTGCCTGTTAGACAGAGCAGATCAATTCTCCCATGCCACACTCAGGAAGGCACAGTTACCTGAGGGGACTGGCCTGCTGTCACCCACACTTTTCACCTTTTTTTCCCTAAATGATAGCCATCCTGACATGTGTGAGGTGATATCTAGCTGTGGTTTTGATTTGCATTTTCCCAATGATTAGTGATGCTGAACATTTTTTTCATTTACTCTCCATGGAGAATCTAGGTTTTCTTACCATTTAACTGGTAAGGGAGTGACTTTAATGGAAGGCAATTGTAGTTTTTCCATTTCCCTCCCTCTCTGTACACCAAACATTATATTTTTCTTTTGGAAACACTGCTAAACGTATGATTAGATATCCTTACCTACCCCTCAAAGTCTAGGGTATTCACTACTTTCAAATTATACAGAATTCCATTAAACTGAGAATAAAAATACACCAATCACAAATTTAGTGAGCATTACTACAAAGAAATAGAAAGTAAGTTTACTAAACTGTTTGTGGTGAATAATTTACAATATATACATATATCAAATCTTTATGTTGTGCACATGAAACTAAAATAATTTTTTAGTCAATTACATCTCAAAAATGTAGTAAACAGACAAGCAAAAGCAGTTTAATGGTAGAAGTTTACTATAGGCCTCTCAGAAGAAAGGGTAAAGATAGATAAGATTTCCCTAATACAGATGTATACATTGGCCTAGTGGCAAGATAAATGATTGCTGAGGGACATGTCTAAATTCAGCTATCTCCATAAAAGCAATGCATTGAATGAGTCCTATTTTTCTTTACTAGCAATTCCAATTCCCAGAAGATAGAGAGACTTAATAATCTGAAATTATTTTTGAACACAAAGGGACAAAATGATTGACAATATGGTAACCCCAGGATTAAGAAACTTGACATACTGTTCAGATTATTAAACTAAAACCAACAGGATGAAATATAAGAAAAAAATGAATGAAGTCTCCTGGACTTCAGGTTAAATATCTACATAAGTCAACACATGGAGCACATGTAGATTAATAATAGTTCGTGTGAGAAACCCGAATATCATGTAAAAGAGCAAAGTGATTAAAATGCTGACAGGAGCACTAAAGTAGAGTTAGCAGCAACAGCTGCTGGAATTGGTAAAAACTCTGAGTCTATGTCTTCTTACTTACTAAGTTCATACCTTATTGTTTCACAGGAGTCAAAATTTTATTTTGTATTTATAGCTTCCCGCAGATTCTACTTAGAAACAAAATTTTCCATGGGAAAATATCCTGCTTAATGAGCTACTTATAGGAAGTTCTTTCTGGTTGAATAGATGTCAGCGTGAGCCAAGGCAATAGCAAAGGTAATCACAGTGGTCAGCTGAGACAAGGTTCCCACCCACCCACCCCTCCCCACTCCCCGGGAAAAGGAGGACAATGCAAAGGAGAAAGAAAGGAGAGTGAGTCCGGAGAAAGGAGTTAGGAGCCAGGGACAAATTCTCCAGAGGAGAGGCAAGTGGAAAGTCCAAGGAAGTGAAGAAATTATACCCAGGTTATCAAATTTATCATAATGCTTGTAATGATATTAACCCCTATAGGTAAGGGTGGTTTATAATGACCTCTTTCATATATCAATAGTAAGATTATAAATTTGCTTGCCAGGGCTTAAAGGAAATTTCTTAGTGCACATATGTCAAGAATCTTAAAAATATTGATACATGTGATCCAATAGTTTCATGTCTAAAAATTTATTCTAAATTCAACTATGGAAATAATCAGTGATATAGACAAAGTTTTGTATTTATATTATAGCATTATTTATATATTATTATTTATACATATAATATTTATACATTATTATTTATAGTCAACTGATTTTCCACAATAGTGGAAAAGTCAATTAAATGCACAAAGGACAGTCTTTTCAAAAAAATTTGGTTGGGACAATTACATATCAACATGTGAAAAATCATATATGTATATACATTTTAAATGAACATACAACTAGAGTGGTTAAATAAACATACTGACTTAGTAGAACACTTAAATAGCTATTAAATTTTAATATTACATCAATCACTCCTATAGTGTTTATTATGTGTCAGCCACAGCTAGAAACTTGTACATAGAAACTTATACTCATTTAAATCTCACATCTGTTGTATGAAGTAGTAACTGTCGTTAGGCGCACTTCAGAAACAGCGAGGTTAGGTTGGTACCCAAGGTCGCAGGTGGACCTGGACTGTATGCAAATCCATGCCCCTTCCTCAGTGTCTTCCCTCTTTAACTGTTAGGAGATGAACTGGTGAACTGGCTACCCCACGGACACCAAATTCTCCTTTGCCTTAAACTTCACCCATGCCTCCAGGTCTTCAATAACATGAAGACAGCTCTAGAAAATACAGAAAACCCTGCTGCATTCTTGAGAACCCAGGATCACCAAAGAATTTCTCTTAAATATAATGGGAGTCGGATCAAATTGCTCTAAAGATATCCAAACCTGTCAAATGCATCGGAGACACCTGAATGCATTGCTAATAAATTCCCCTCTGGAGGGCAAGATGGAATTATGGGCTATAAATAAAGGATGTTCTGCACAGACTTCTGGCAATGGTTAATTGGAAGAGAAATTCCCTGGGGCCAGTGCAAGGTGCGTGAGCAGAGCGCATTGCTTGAAATTCCAGTTTAACAGCCACTGGTACTTAACACATCGGAGCACAGACTGCCCGGCCGGATGGACTTTGGGATTCTAAAGCTGGATTTACAAAGTTAAAAGCAAAAAACCAGTGAGGCAGGGTTACATGGATTTTTTCTTGCTGCCTGGGGGATGAAGCTGTGCATAGTCAGAGAGAAAGCTAAATACTGAAATCTGACCTCCACCATAGTGGATCCAGTATCCAAAAAAAAAAAAAAAAAAAGTATCAGGTAATAAAATGTACTTTCTAGCATGCTCACTTCTCTGGCCACAGACTCACTCCTCCACCTGTTAATCTACTTTGGTATAAACAACCTCCCAGTTCACAACCTAGAAAGACAATGTGGGCACTTGAATAGACAATAAGGGAAGCCGAATCCAAGAGAGTAATTGCATCTTTGTGAGAAATACTGGGGGAGTAAAGACTTCTTTCTTACATAGAATGAGTTTCCAGAAAATAAGTAAAACCAATTAGCAGTTGATGAAAATTTCCTGGAAAATACATAAAGAAAATAACACTTGATAAGCATAGAAAAGACATTTTTTAATGATTGTGAGACAATGTTAGCTAATACTGTATGGTAGCATTTGTGTTTGCCATGCCAGGCAGGGCTCTACCAGACTTACATGGACAGCTGCACTGACCCTCCAGTGCATCAGGCAGCAGCGTCACCCCCGTTATCAATTAGGAAAATGAAGCAAGGAAGTTGAGTCTTTTGTTTAACTCGGCATGGCTCTGAATGGCAAACCGCGTGCGTCAGACCCAGGGATCCATCGGCACGTCCTGCTCGTGCTGCTTTTCCCTTGGACCTTCTCAACTTACTGCCTCGACTTTCACTGTTCAGAGTCAAACTTCACGAATTTTCTAACTCCACTGCCTCAGATCTGGACTTCCTTTCCACCATCCCAACGATGGACAACATCACTAACAGTCGTCATACTGCAGCATCCAGTGAAGTCTTTTTGTTTGTTTGTTTTTGTTAATGGACCTGCCAGCAGAGCAGCAATTAAAGTGTGGATTGCGCTCTACTTTTTTTTTTTTTTTTAATTGTGAACACTTAAAACATGAGCTGTCCTGTCTGAACAAAATTTCAAGTATACACTATAATATTATTAAATACAAGCACTATGTTTTACAACAGATCCCTAGAACTTCTTCCCCTTGCATAATTGAAATTTTATAGTCTTAAAAAAAAAAAAAAAACCCATTTCCATCTCCCTCCAGCCTTTGGACACCACCATTTTACACTCTGCTTCTCCGAATTTGACTACATTAGGTATGCCATATGTGTGGAATCATACATTACTTGTCATTCCATAACTGGCTCATTTTACTCAGTGTAATGTCCTCCAGGTTCATCCTGGTTGCTGTACATGGCAGGGTTTCCTTCTTTTCAAAGGCTGAGCAATATTCCGATGAAAGTATGTACCACATTTTCTGTATCCATTCATCTGTGAATGGGCGTTTAGGTTGCTTTCATATCTTGGATATTGCAAATAGTTATGCAATGAACATGGGAATGAAAATATCCTTTTGGGGCTCCTGGCTCCAATTATTTAGGCTATATACTGAGAAGTGGGATTGCTGGGTCATATAGTAATTCTGTTTTTTATATTTTGAGGATCATAGTATTTTCCATAACAGCCAGGCCATTCTACATTCTCATCAACAGTGTACAAGGTTTCCAGTTTCTCCACAGCCTCTCCAACACTTTTCTTCTGTTCTTTTAATAACAGCCACCCTAACGAGTATGAAGGGCTGTCTCATTGTCTTCATCTGCATTTCCCTGATGGTTAGTGATGCTGAGCACATTTTCTTACACCTGCTGGCCATGTGTATGTCCTCTTTGGAAAAATGTCTATCCAAGATTTTGCTCATTTTTAACTGGGTTATTTGTTTTTTGCTATTGAGTTGTAGGAGTTTCTTATATATTTTGGATATAAACACCTTATCAAATGTAAGTTTGGCAAGTAGATCCTCCCATTCTCTTAGGTTGTCTTTTCATTTTATTGATTCTTTGTGCAGAAGCTTTTAGTTTGATACAGTTTCACTTGTGTATTTGGGGGTTTGTTTCCTGTGCTTTTGGTGTCATATGTCGGGAACATTTGCCAAGGCCAGTGTCAGAAAGTTTCTCCTCTATGTTTTGTTCCAGGAGGTTTATAGTTTCAGGTCTTGCGTTTAAGTCTTTAATCTATTTTAAGATGATTTTTACTTACAGTGTAAGATAAGGGCCCAGTTTCATTCTCTGAATGTGGGTATTCAGTTTTCCCATCACCCTTTGTTGAAGGGACTATGCTTCCCACCTTGTGTGTTCTTTCTCCCTTGTTGAAGATCAGTTGATTACATAGATGTAGGTTTATTGTCAGTCTGTTTGTTCCATTGATTCATATGGCTATCTTTAAGCCAGTAATACAGTTTTGATTACTGTAGTTTTGTAATATATTTAGAAATCAGGAAATACGATGTCTCCAACTTTGTTCTTTCTTAATATTTCTTCAGCTGTTAAGGAGTTTTTCTACTTCTGTAAGCATTTTTGACTGTCTTCATGTAAAAAATATTATGAATTTGATGGGAATAGCACTGAATCTGCAGATTGCTTTGGGTATTATGAACATTTTAACACACTAAGTCTTCCAATATATGAATATATATTTCTATTTACTTCTGTCTTCTTTTGTTTCTTTCTTCAACATGTTGCAGTTTTCATGGTATGAATCTTTCATCTCCTTGGGTCTAATCCCAAGTATTTTATTGTCTTTGATGTTAGTGTGAACAGGATTGTTTCTTTAATTTCCTTCTCAGATAGTTCACTGAGTGTATAGCAATCAATTTTTGCATATTGATTTCAAATCTTACAATTTTATTGAATTTGTTTATTAGTTCTAACACTTTTTTATGGGGCCTTATGGTTTTCTACATACAAGATCATTTTGTCTGCAAACAGGTATATATTGACTCCTTTTTGAATTTGGAGTTCTATTTCTTTTTTTCTTTTTTTTCTATTGCTTTGGCTAGAATTTCCAGCACCTTGTTGCACAGAAGTGGTGAGAGGGAGCATCTGTAACTTGCTTTTGATCATGAGACAGTCTTTAATTTTTCTTCATTGAGTCTGACGTTAGCTTCGGGCTTGTCTTCTATTTCCTTTACCACATTGAGGCACATGCCTTATATCCCTAGTTTGTTAAGCGTTCTTATCATAAAGGAGAGTTGAATTTTGGCAAATGCTTTTTTCTGCATCTGTTGAGAAAATCATGGGGTTTTTCTCTCTTATTCTGTTAATGTGGTGTATCACATTACTGACTGTATTTGTTGAACCATGCCTACATTCAAGGGGGATAAACCCCATTTGATTATGGTGTATAAGCCTGTTGACCTCGATGGACTAGTATTTTGTTGATAAATTTTGCATGTATGTTCATCAGGGATATTGACCTATAACATTCTTCTCTTGTAACACATTTGCCTGGCTTTGGTATGTGGGTAACCCTGACCTGGTAAAATAGTTTGGAACTATTCTTTCTCCTTCAATTCACTGCAGGAGTTTGAGAAGGAGTGGCAGTAATTCTTTTTTTAAATGCTTGCTAGAATTAACCAGTGAAGACATGTGGTCCTGGGACTTTCTGTTTTTGGAGGCTTTTGATTACTGATTAAATCTCTGTACTGGTAATTAGTCTGTTTAAATTTTATATTTCTTCAGTATTCAGTCTTCGTAGGTTGTATATTTCTAGGAATTAATCCATTACTTTAAGGCTATGTAAGTTGTTGGCGTATAGTTGTTTATACTATTCTCTTTTGATCCCTTTTTATTTCTGTGATATCAGTTGTAGTCTGTTTTTATTTATTTGAGTCTTCTCTATTTTTTCTTAGTCTAACTTACATCTGTCAATTTTTATTTTTCAGAAAACCAACTCATTTTGATTTTTTGAAATATCTTTCTATGCTTTGTTTATTTTTGCTTTAAGTTTTATTATTTCCTTTCTTAATTTTTGGCTTAGGTTATTCTTCTAATTCAATAAGGTGTAAACTTAGGTGGTTTATTTGAGGTCTTTCTTCATTTCTGATGTAGGTGTTTATCAATATAATGTTCCCTCTGAGTAATACCTCTGATGGACCCCATAAGTTTTGGTATGTTGCATTTTCATTTTCATTTATGCTGACATTTTCTGATTTCCCTTTTGAACTTTTCTTGGCTCCATTGTTTGGTAAGGAGCATGATGCTTAATGTCCACATATTTGTGAATTTCCCAGTTTTCCTTCTGTTGTAGATTTCTAGTTTCATTTCTCTGTGGTCAGAAAATATATTTACAATAGCAAGATTTCAATCTTTTAAAATGTTTGTGACCTAACATGTGATCTTTCCTGGAGAAAGTTGTGTTTGTTTTGAGAAGAATGTGTATTCTATTGTTTTGGGGTGGGATGCGCTATATATGTCTGATAGGTCCATTTGATATACATAGCATTATTTGAGTGCACTGTTTCATTATTAATTTTCTTTATGGATGTTCTGTTCATTATTGAGAGCGAGTTATTGATGTCTTTTACTATTATTATATTGGTGTTAATTTCTCCCTTCAGCTCTATCGATGTTTGCCTTGTGTTTCTAGGTACTCTAATGTCAATTGTCCTGGACTGAATCTTCTTTCATTTTACAATGTCCTTCTCTGTCTCTTCTGATAGATTCTGACATACATTCTATTTTACCTGATGTAAGTAATGGCACTCCTGCTCTCTTTTGTTATTTGTTATATTATTTTCCATTCAGCCACTTTATTAATTTGATTAAGGAGTTCAGTTTATATGCTTTTTTATGTATATTTTCTTTGTGATTACCATGAGGCTTACATAAGGTTCTTATAATTATAACAATCTATATACCCTTTATCTTTTAACTTTTATACTAAAATTAAAAGGAGTCTACACACCAATGTTACAATCTTTGTACTTGTCTGTATATTTACCTTTATCAGTGAATTTTCTGATTTCATACTATGCTTTATTTTTGCTGTTTATCAACTTTAAGCACTCCCTTTAGTATTTCTTTAAAGCAGTTCTAGTGGTAATGAACTCCCTCTGCTTTTGTTCATCTAAAAAAGTATTTTCTTCTCTTTTATTTTTGGTGTACAGCTTTGCCAGGTATAGCATTCTTGTTTCATAATTTTTTTCCCCAGTACTTTGGATATACTATTTCAATCTCTCTGGCCTGCAAGCTTTCTGCTAAGAAATGGATTGATCACCTTAAGAGGACTTCCTCCTACATGGTGGGTGATTTTTCTCTGAGTGATTTCAAAACTCACCCTGTCTTTGACTTTTGACAATTTGGTTATCATGTCTCAGCATAGACACCTTCTGTTTCATTTATGGGCTACTTTGGACTTCATGAGTCTGGGATCTACCGCCTTCCAAAGATCTGGGAAGTTTAGGGGCACTGCTTTTTTAAGCTTTCTGCAACTTTCTCTCTTTTCCCCTTATGGGACTCCCATACTCTGTGTGTTGTTCATTTGAGGTGTCTCATCTTCAGCTTCCTTTACTCTTTCATTCTTTTTTTTTTTCTTTTTGCTTCTCTAAATAATTTCAAATGACTTGTGTTGAAGTTCAACAATTCCTTCTTTGCTTGATCAAATCTGATTCTGAAGCTCTCTATTGAATTTTTAGTTGTATTCTCCAGCTCCAAAATGTATTTACTTCCATTCTTTCTCTCACTCTTTCTTTTTTTTCCCTTCATTTTTCTTTTTTAATGCCTTCTTTCTCTTTCTTGATATTCACATTTTTAATGTATCATTTCCCTGATTTTGTTTAGTTGTGTATATGTGTTATTTTGTAACTCATAAAAGCATCTTTAAGATGTAGCTTCTTGAAGATGATTAGTTTGAACTCTTTTTTTTGGAAATTCATAAATCTCCATTTCTTTAGTCTTGGTCGCTAGAGATTTGTTTTCTGGTTGGGTCATATTTCTTTATTCTCCATGTTTCTTGCAGTTTTCCATTTGTGTCTGCGTACTTGTAGAAACAGACGCCTCCCCCAGCATTTACAGACTGGCTTTCACAGGGAAAGGGCCTCACCAGGCAGCCAGCTAGAGTCTCAGGCTTTTTCATGGATGTGCACATCCCCCTTCTCTCTCTCCGTCCTGGGCTGTGCGCCTTCTTCCATTTGTGCACAGCTGCCACCACTTTCCCTGCGGCCAGTGTGCTGAAAGGCCGAGGGTGTTGGGTGCAGGCTCCACTCTCTTTCTCCTGAGGGAGAAACCATGGGTCAAGCTGCGCCCTCTTGGTGCCGAACTGTGCCTGCTTGGGGGAGGGACTCCTGGGGGTGAAGTGAAGTGATGTCCTTGCCTGTTTCACCTGGCTGTCACTAGCTCTGTGCTCATCACCATGCTACAACTTACTGACTCGGATGTGGAGGTCTCATAAAGCTATTTTCACCCGTGTGCTGTTTCTAAATTAGCGTTGCTATTAGGGGACGAGTTGGGACTTCCCACTCTGCCAGCTCTCTGAAGTCACTCCCCATAGCCTAGTTTTTGAACGCTCCTTCATCTTGACTTCCTAACGTCACTGTCTTACCTCTTCTATTGCTCCCATCAGTGCCTGCAGATCGGTGTCTCTGCCTCTTACTTCGTGTGCACTTTCATTGCTGGCATTCCTCCAGACTGCGTGCTAAACGCACTTTTCTTCTATTCAAGTTTTCTCCTAGGGTGATACTGCTGTATCCTAGGAAGTCACCGAAGATGCATATAATAATTGGGACAAAATTAAGAATATATGATTGTAATGGTGGTTACAGTGTTTCTCTTCTGAGTATATTTTGTTGTCATGTATTTTGAAAATATTGTATTTATCTTATCTATTTGTTCATTAAATATGAAAGTAATGTATTATTGGTGGAAGTATCTTTATATGTTGAAAGAAATCTTGATCCAATTTTGTTCCTGATCACTTGCTAATTGAGAAATAAATGTTATTAGGTAATGTAGAGTTAAGATTATATCCAAATGGCCATTGATATTATAAAGGAAATGAGGTATGAAGTCAGAGTTAGCTTTGAAAAGTTGAACTAGTAATTTTAGTAATAATGCCTAACTTTAAAAAATTCCAATTAAATGCATGAAGAAACAAGTACAAAATTAAATTAATTTCATCATTTTATAAACTTGTCTAAATTTTCAAAGTTCAAATATAAATCTCTCACAAGATTTACACTTAACAGTATCAAGCCAATGTCTCTGGTAAATTGTTTTTATTGTATTTTTAAAAATATGGACTATAATAAAGAAAAATCCCTCACCAGATTCCTTCTGGAAAACAAGAAAACATCCAACAATAACAGCAAGCTTCAAATCCACTTAATTAAAATCTTTAGCTTTATGAAACTAAGCAGATAGGCTAAACATTACTCAGGTTTATAAAGGGAACATTAAAGGAATATTGTGATATTTTCAGAGTAGATATTAAGCTTTTCATAAAACAGTATTGAAAGAGTAATTTCATAAATAGTTCTTTCCCCAAAGTTAGTTATTGGTATGGTAAACAGGACATTATTATGTGCCAGGGGCTCTTCTAGGTACTGGAGCTAGAATAATTAACAAAGCAGATCAAAATGGTCCCTTCCATGGGTTTTCATTCTGCTAGAAGAACATAACAAGTACATACACATTTTTCATTATTATTATTATTATTATTATTATTATTATTATTATTAATTATTATTATTATTACAATATATAGCAAGTTAATTGGTGACAGTGAAGGGAAAAAAGCAAAAAGGAGGATGGAGAGTGCTTGAGTGGGGACATAGGGTTTATTACTAAATAATGTGGTCAGGAAGTGTCTAGTTGCACAGTTCAGCAAGGTGGCAGTAAGACTGCAAAAGAGTAAGAGAGGGAATAGTGAGATGGGAGATGAGGTCAGAGGTGGAAAGAGGCCAGACCATGCAGGTCCTCATCAGGCATTTTAAGGGCTCGTATTATGGTGATCTAGGCAGCCATTAAGTGGAAGGTTTTAGCAGAGTGACATGATCTGATTCACATTTAAACAGAATCACTCTTGCTGCTATTGGAGGAAAAGGCAAAGGTGCAGTGATTAATTTGGAGACCATGTCCAGTAAACCAGCTAAAGATGCTAAAGATGATGAAATGACACCGAGATGGTAGTGATGGAAGTAGTGAGCAGCAGATTTCAATTCTGTTTTGTTGGTAGGGGCAACAGGATTTTCTGAGGGATTCAGTTCAGATGCAAGAGAAGAGAGAAGTCAAGGATAAATGCAAGTTCTTTTGCCTTGACCAAGGAGAAGAATAGACAGAATAAGGGGAGGGGAGAGGGTGGTAAGGAATATAGGTGTTTGATTTGGGGCATGTTGAATTGAAATGCTGATGAGAATTCCAGGAAACATATCAAGTTGGACATGAGATATGAAAGTTTAGAGAAAATATGTCTGGAGATTAATATTTGGGCATTTTCTTCATGCGCACTCTTTTTAGAGCTATGAAAATGTGACTTAGAGAATGTTTGAGGTTGGAAAAAATCCCAGAAATAATTAAATCATGTCCAAACTCTTTATATTAGAGATAAAATTAATAATATGCAGTTAGGATCAGAGACTATGAAACATCTAAAACTTTGGATCAGCCTACAAGCCCTTAGGGATGTATTTATTACATTTCCCAAAGGCAAGAAAATAGAAATATTTCAGGAGTTGTTAATGAGATGATGACTTTATACTGATATTTTCTAATAAAAACTAGTACCAGAGGGAACTTTGTAATGACTTTTAAAATTTGAAAATAGATTTACTCTCTGCTTCAAATAGATCTGGATTTGTCTCTTCAACATGTTTCATTTACTTTTTTATATATATATGTAATGACTGTAATAATCAGTTTATTACACAGATTAATCATTCTTGAATGTACAAGCTCCAGAGGAGCAAATGGGTCTTTAACTATAAACAAGTATTTCCATCAAATGAATTTTCACCCTTACATACAGATAGAGCTAAGCAGTTAAAAACATAAGAAAAATAAGAGCTATTAGCTATGCATTAACTGAGAAACCACATACAAACCAAAGAATATGGAAGCGAGAAAGGGGCTGAAGGATAAAGGGTGGGGAGATGTAAAAGAGTTGGATCAAAGCCCATCACACTTCACATACTCATAGCTCCAATCCATTTAAATGTTGACCAGTTAAACTTAGACCTTAAAACACAGGATGTGGGTAGAGTTTAATCTGGTTGGTCATAACTTTCACCTAAGATGTAGGTCCTTAGAATGAAATGAATACAGAAACAGCTTTGTGTTCTTCTCCTTGCTTTTCAAAACTGTTTTGAGTTTAATAGGATTCCACTTAAAAAAAACCACCTCCTACAGGTCAGTGGAGCTTTTCTTCCCCTTTCAAGCACACACCATACCCACCACCACTCACCTTGCTGTTATCCAAATTGAAGTCAATAAGGAAAGCTTTTAATCTCGCACCGAGTTTATGCCTGGAGAACTGGCTTGTCACACACACATTTCTCTGCTTGGAGGCAATGTTGGTACAAAAGTGCAGGAGTTATAGTTTGTTGTTCCAAGTATGTGCAACACGCAGCACTGCTGTTATCAGGTAAACATGTGCACAGGGGAAGATGAGGTGTGGGCACATAGAAAGCAGTCAGATGGAAATCAAAACGACTTTCAGAGTTTCCCTATTTTTATTTGTAGAGGTTATCCAATAATTTCTTTAATTACATCACATACTTCTGAGTCCATTCCTGAGCTATTCTGCTTTATTTTTCTCTCTGTTTTGTAGATCCTCTGAGCAGTCTCAGGCACTAAAGGATCATCTAATCCATATGCCACACAGAAGAGAACAGATGACGCGAGTACTTTTGAAATAGTGCTGGAGACCACTGTGACTGTAGAATATCAGGAAAAATGTTGCCATGATGGTTGGTATCTGGATGGTAAATTCCTGTTGTAAATGCACCCTTAGGTAGTTTGAAGGGGTAACGTGTTGGGAAATGAGTTGTCAAGAATAATACTCCACCCTGATCAGGACGGTCGTTTGGCCCCATTATTGTAGCTTGCCAATGGACCGTATCACCTCCAGCGGGACCTGCTGAACACTGTGCTGGGGGCTCCCATGCAGGTCATTCAATTCAACTTGGATTCTCTTCAGAGCCATCGTGGGAGGCGGGCGGCGGCGGCGGCCCCGAGGCGAGGACGGAGGCAGGGGAGGGACAGGAGCGGGCGAGGGGGCACGAGGCCGCCTCGGTGATCGCGGATCGGCGGGAGAAGATGGGGCATTCCGGAGAGCGGATCCGGTGGGACTGACTGAGGCCGGGGCCCACGTGGCGCCTAAGCCTGCCGCAGCGGTCGCCGCGTCACCCGGCGGCGGCCCCCGAGTGCGGTGCCGCCCGGGACGCCGCCGCCGCCGCCTGAGCCGCCGCCGCCTGAGCCGCCTGAGCCGCCACCGCCTGAGCCGCCGCCGCCTGAGCCGCCGCCGCCTGAGCCGCCTGAGCCGCCGCCGCCGCCTGAGCCGCCCGAGCCGCCGCCTGAGCCGCCGCCTGAGCCGCCCGAGCCGCCTGAGCCGCCGCCGCCGCCGCCGGAGCCGCCGCCGCCTGAGCCGCCGCCGCCGGAGCCGCCTGAGCCGCCGCCTGAGCCGCCCGAGCCGCCGCCTGAGCCGCCGCCTGAGCCGCCCGAGCCGCCGCCGCCTGAGCCGCCTGAGCCGCCGCCCCTGCCTCGGGGCCTCCGCGCCGCCCGCCTGGCCGCCGGGGGTCGCCCCGCCGGTGAGCAAGCGCCCCAGGCCCGGGGCTCCGCGGCGCCTCTCGGTCGGACAGCCAGAGGGACTGCCTGCTGCAGGTGGGCGCTGTTTCTTTCACTTTGAATCCTTGTTTTGGCCCGGGGGAAAATAACGATTTGAAATGCCACGTTTTGTTTTCACTCAACAATGAGACCTGAAATCTGAGTCACGCCTCCTCTTCAAATCATTTCAGTCCTTTAGCCAGCGATATCACAGACCTCCGCCTCCCACTGTTTTACTCACACATCCTCTTGAAAATCAGGCTTTCAAGGTAAACCCAGCTGATCTCATCACAAACCTGCCCTTTTGAGCGAACAGAACGTCACTGAAAATAAAACAGGGCCAAATGGCTGGGGAGTAACGTGGAGGATTAAGTGGTAAGGGTGCTTGGGAGCCAAGCTTTGCTAAACATCGTGGACTTTGTTAAGGACATGAACCATTTATGCACAGATGGTGGGAAGCAGAATATGTTACAGATGGAAAGGCCAATATTTAAAAACAAAACACAATAAAACAAAAAAATTATGAGTGCTTTATAAAATTTGCGTATATTTTACATAAAGAAGCAAGCTGTCTTTAAAATGCATCACTTTTGAGAGGCTACATGATGGAGCCCTGAATCTCTCCCTGTCTTCCTCCCTCCTCTAAACGTACTACAAAAACCATTGACACGTGCTACTCCTGACAGCATCTGAAATATGCCCTTAATGTGAAAATTGTATCAATATTTTAAGGCTTTATTTATACTGTTCCTCCTCTGTGAAGACCTACTGATCTTATTCCAATCAAAATGTCGTTGTTTTCTGTAATTTTATAATTCAATTATCTCTACCCTCTGCAGCATGTTTAATATTTATTATGCATTTGGCCTTGGGGGCTAAAAGGCTAATATTCTGCAAGGTTTATACTTTGCATTGTTGCTGGGTCAGT
The DNA here is from genome assembly GCF_048773025.1 of Camelus bactrianus. NCBI lineage: Eukaryota > Metazoa > Chordata > Mammalia > Artiodactyla > Camelidae > Camelus > Camelus bactrianus. The sequence continues at coordinate 118,874,292 of NC_133541.1, forward strand.
TTGTGTAATGAACAAGTGAAAAAATTAACGTTGTATCTGAACCTAACATCCCTAAATTTTATGTTTAAGTTATGTTAAATTTATGTTTAAATATGCTTAAATAACTGAGATTTTCTCACTGATTTAAGGGAAAAATTCAAAGACAAATTCTTATATGAATGTATTTCATTAACTGGTTAGCTTTTAGAGTAATTTAAAAAAAAGATCAAATTTTTTAATGTTGCCTGTACTATACAATGTTACATTTATGCAACAGTCAATGAAAATATCAGTGTAACCTTATTTATTTATGAGAGTAAAGGTTTAATGAGACCAAAAGGTATTTTTGTAAGTCAAAGATTGTAATGCTTCATATTTTAGTTCTATTTTCAGGAAAGTTACTGCTTTCCTGGTTGAGTTTTGCTTTATATGATATGTATTATTTAAAAGGAGACATCCCTTATTGTAGGCTAAAAATCAGGAAAACTTTAAGTAAACCATTATGTAAACATGTTTATGGTGACTGATAGAATGGCTGAAAAGTATAACGGGAAGGATGGATTAAATTCATGACAACTGGAAAATTGAATAAATGGTACATGAGATCACTATCTAGTATTTCTTACACTTGCATATGAATCTACAATTATCTATAAGTAAAAAGATTAATTAAAATACTTCACACTGACTACAGCATTTTATTTAAAAATGCATATGGGTAAGAATACAAGAAGAATCTAGCAGCAAAGAAAATTATTGACATAATTGGTCACATTGGCAAAGTCATGAAACAAAATCACAGGATCAACTAGCCAATGCAGGAAAAATATATTTAATAAAATTCCACAAACTCTGAGTATAAAATGCCAGAACATTAGGAATGAAAGGGAGATTTCTAAATCTGATAGTGGTTATTTACTAACAAGCAACAACACACATCATTTTTAAAGAACACATTATAAACATTTTCTTTAAAAATCCATAGCAAGAGAAGGAAGATGCAATGACAGCATCTATTCAATGTTGTGCTGAGGGGCTCCACCATAACAGCGTGATGAGGGAAAAAGAAAAGAAAAGAACAAATGAAGTTATGATTGTCTATTCAGTCCTTGCCAGCATTTTTCATCTCAGGAGATACACAGAAATTGCTCAAAGATTCAGATCAATATCTTGCCACAATTGTAACCTATTTGTGACACAGCAGGGTTCCACTGCAAATAGTGGGGAGCCCTGTACCATACAGTAAATCCACATAGAAAAGGACAGTCTTTTGGAAGAAAGCCTTCATCAAGTTTGCTGAATAAAATGTCAACATAAAAACAGATACATTTCAATGCATTTTTAACAATATGTAAAGAAATTTGCAGAACATCTGTAGTGATAATTATAAAATCGTCTTCAACAGCAAACCCAGGATTTACATAAATGTAGAAGTAGAGATGGATATAATAGTTAATATCTTATAAAAATCATTTTTCCCCACAATCTGCAAATGTAATCAATTTCTACTAAAAACTGATAAATTTGGTACTCAAGGGCAGAGACAAGAATAGCCAAGACAATGTTATATCAAATAAGAAGGGAGATAGAGTTTATCAGATATTGAGTGTTATATACATTATAAATCTATAGTAATTAAGAGAGTAAGGTATTTTGTGGTTAGATGGTTAAAGACATATGGACCAATGGAACAGAAAGAGAGCCCAGAAATAAACCCACAGACTTACAGTCAATTAATTTTTGACAAAGGAGGTAAGAATATACAATGGAGTAAAGACAGTCTCTTCAGCTAGTGGTGTTGGGAAAACAGGACAGCAGCGTGTATATCAATGAAGTTAGAACACTCCCTCACACCATACACAAAAGTAAACTTAAAATGGCTTAAAGACTTAAACATAAGGAAAGACACTATACACCTCCTAGAAGAAAACATAGGTAAACCATTCTCTGACATAAATCTTAGCAATGTTCTTCTAGGGCATTCTACCCAGGCAATAGAAATAAAAGCCAAGATAAACAAATGAGACCTAACTAAACTTATAAGCTTTTGCACAGCAAAGGAAACCATAAGCAAAACAAAAAGACAACCTATGGAATGGGAGAAAATATTTGCAAACGATGCAACTGACAAAGGCTTAATTTCCAGAATATATATACAGTGTATATGACTCAATAACAAAACATCAAGATACAGAAACAACTTAAATGTCCATTAACAGATGATTGGATAAAGAAGATGCATTGTATATATACATGGAGTACTACCCTGCCAGAAAAAATAATAAAATAATGCCATTTCCAGCAACATGAATGGACCTAGAGATTATTATATTAAATGAAGTAAGTCAGACAGACAAAGGCAACTATCATGATATTGCTTATATGTGAAATCTAAGAAAATAATACAAGTGAATTTATTTACAAACCAGAAATAGTGTCACAGACATAGAAAATAAACTTACGGTTACCAAAGGGGAAAGGCATGGGGCGGATAAATTAGGAGTTTGGGATTAACGTATACACACTACCATATATAAAATTGATAAACAGCAAGGTCATACTGTATAGCAGAGGGAACTATATTCAGTATCGATAATGGAAAGTAATCTAAAAAATAATATATGTATGTGTAACTGAATCACTTTGCTGTACACCTGAAAGTAACACAACATTGTAAATCAACTATATTTTAATAACAAAAGAAAGAAAGAGGTACAAACTATTCTGTATAAAATGAGCTATAAGTTAAAATTCTCTTGTTTGTCAAGAGATGTGCTCTGAGACCCAATGAAATGAACTTTGAACTTTGCAAAGACATCCAGGAATATAAGTTCCTGACTCCTGCTCAGTTACAGCCAGGAACAGCCTGGCAAGATCAACACAGACATCACAGAGGAAGCTGTTAAATTTTCTTTCTTGGAGAACTCACCATAATTTCCTCAGAAATGCCTCACTGAGATTTTTTTCTGTTATGTGACACAATTCACCCTCAAATACTTCTCTTTTGTAATTGAAAACCTACCTTCTTTTCATTAGAAACCCAATAAGAATTGTTAATTATTTTATTTTATTTTTGCTTGCTTTTTGGCAATCAGATGGCAATCTTTCTCATAGGACTGACAGCTCCGCTGACACAGGGACCCTAAATCTCTTGTTCCCCATGTATCCCTGTTACCAGAGCCTGGGACACACATGGCAGGAACTGAACTTAGTGAATATTAATTGAATGAATGGCTGGATGACCGGGAGTGTCTATATACATAGTGATACTTTGATTTTTCTTAATGATTATAATTAAAGTATAATTGAAGCAGGTATTCATCTTTTTATTTTCTTAAAATGAAAACATTGTGTTGTCTTCTTAAATGTATAATTTGCCCACTTCTTAGAATTCCCTGTTCATGGTGAAATAGGGGAGAACAAAGCTGAATCCATATTAAACCTGTGCCTTTAGCTCTAGCCCTGTGCTCTGTGTCCAGAGCTGACTCATCCTGGTTCTGCCCCTTTTGTAAAAGAATGTTGCCCAGAGCCTGAAATAGACAGGGCAGCCCATTGCCAAGGCTGCGCTATTTAAGAGTATAACATTTTCCTGTTCATATAAAGATTAAAAAGTTGCAGAATAGAAAATAACATGTTGTTGGAAGTTTACAGGGACAGCATGACCTGACCCACATGGAAGGCTGCAGAACAAAGGATTCTGACACCAAGAAGTTTGCATCAACCAACCACACGCCCTCCCCTTTTTAGTAAAAAAGGAGCCTGAATTCTGCCTTGGGGAAGATGGTTCTCCAGGACATTTTTAGTCTGCATCTTCTCGGTCTGCCCACTTTCCAAATAGTTATTATTCCTTGCCCCAACACCTAGTCTCCCAACTTACTGGCCTGTTGTGTGGTGAGCAGAACAATTTTGGACTTTGTAACAATTGGACCTGCTATCTCAGTTGTTCCTCAGAGTGTGTTATGAAACACCGGGGTCCTACTCTGTATCTAAGTATGCATACCTTACTAATGATGGTCAGGTTCCTCAGTCCCAACTCAGGCCTGTTTATTTAGATTACCAGGTTTGAATTCTGTGGGCTTTCAGAATTCTCAATTCTGAAAAAATTCTAGAGTTTAAGAAATTCACTTTTTTTTTCAATTTGCCTATAATAAAGTTATTTATGACTTCATGCTGATATGAATTACTGTTTGGAATTATTTCTAAAAATTCCTACAAGAATACTTATGTTCCTCTCTATTAAGAATATTACATATAAGTCTAAGTTTAATGATGAAATCTGAAGTTAATCCTCAAATCAGTTCCTAAAACTTTTTCCTCTTATTCATAGGATCAGAAGATATTTTTAGTAATTAATCTAAGGTACAGGGAATAAGTAACAATACCAATAGTAATCATAGACTTTAAAAATACTCACCAAAGGATGGTTCTATGGTTAAAGTTCCTGTGTCTGGATCTGAGATTTAATGAATGTAACTTTATTTGACAGCCAGTAATTGTATACATATCACTGAAAATTGCTATGCGAGCCTGTTTCTTTAGACACACATTCCCATTGTACAGCAGAGGCACTGTTCTTCAATACATTCTTCATATAGTCTTTGTATTAATTTCAGATCCTACTTTTGAAGTTTATCCTGAATAACTCTTTCTACAGCAAATGTTGGCTTTATGCATTTGAAATGCAGTATCTACTTTTGATTTTATTCTATCCTTTTAATGGAGGTACTGGGGATTGAACCCAGGACCTCACACATCCCAGACACGTGCTCTGTACTGAGTCATACCTCCACCACTCCTTTTGATTTTGATGGGTCTCAGAAGCAAGTTATTTAGTTTAAAGATGATTTAATTGATATATTTTATTCTTCCTCCTCCACAAGAAGAGAGATTATATAAGAAGAACATACACAGCTGGGATTTATTTGCCACAACCACTCTCAAGAAGAGAACAGGACTCTGTTGGCTTGGTGGAATGGGCAGTTTGGGGAGGGGCTGGAGTTTAACCCCTGTCAGATGCAAAAATCTACCTGACTTTGAGCAACTTACTAAGTATTTCTTTTTTTTTTTTTTTCTTTTGGTCTATAAAAAGGAAAATACTCTCACTTAGTAGCATCATAGTAAGATTTGAAGGAGATAATTTAAGAAACATATAATATCTGACTGCTTCCAGTATTAACACTTTACATGCAATAAAGAAAATCCTTCCATGCTATAAGGAACATACCCTCTACACTTCTCTGCCTACTGGGGAAAATATTCAGGTAGGCAGTCGATCTTAGGTCTCTTATGTTAGGAGTTTCTTCTTTAGCCAAGATCAATATTGTAGCATAATTATTATTATTTGCAATTCTAAAATGTTCAGCTGTAGAGCCTATTTGATTGTGTTTCCCAATCTCCTTACTTCATAGCAAAGTAACAAAGTATAAGATATTAAAATGTATAAACTATTTGATTACATGTATGCTGAGATGCCAGAAGCAGGCCCAATATATGTATCCTGTGTGATATATATATATATATATATCTCCTCCTTTTTCTTAATAATGTATTCCACTATCTCTCCCTTCCCTGTTTTCCCTGGCTTGTGGCCTGTCTACTCCTGAAGTTTTATCTTGCTCTTACTATTAACATACAAATAGGTTGTGCATGTCACTTACCTCTCTATTAAGCTGGCCAAGGACCTCAAGCATAGATTCTGCTTTAGCAATTGAAAGTGAATCTAGTACCTGCCAGCTGAGTAATTTAAAAGTGGGGTAGATTTTTATTGTCACTGTTTTGATAATTATTTGTGTTCAAGCTTATTTGGCTTCTCCTAATCTAAGAACCCAAGGGTCTGTTTCCCCCTGTCCACAGTGTTGAATGTTCCTCATAACCCTTTGGACTAGATGAAAATAATCACTTTTACTAATCCTATATATTAACCACATGAAAAATATCTAAGGCTTCTTTCCACTAGCCCATAGTTTAAGTAAATGTATTATGGATGCACAATAATAGTCATCTATCAAAACTGAAGTTCCTCATAAGTGCATAAAGAGGAGAGAGAAAATATCATAAATGTAATTGAATCATTCATTTTTATCATACTATAAAATTCAACTTGTCTGTTAATTTTATTTTTTAACTTGCTAAGATTTTAATCCTTTTTATATTTAATGGTTTCCTTCTGGTTAGGGGTTCAAGATTCACTTAAAGTTAGTTTTAATAAAAAAAAAGTTTATCTGACAGCAAAATCATGCTTTCAACAGATTAAAATTACAAAATTATGAGTTGATAATATGAGTGGTATGTTAAGATACAATTTTAAGAAAAGCAATAAACTGAAAAACTATCATTTTCAAATCTTTGCCTTCAGATAGAAATATCATGTCACTCTTTCATATTTGTCCATCTCTGGAATCTTTCAATTCATCTCCGTATTCTACCCATATTCTGTGAAATGTATTTTTAAAAGATATTTTTTAACAAGTTAACCTATCTTTTGATTGTTTAAAGGCCCAAACTATTTGTTAGTATAATTTTATGATATAATTAGACAAAAATTTTCACATCAAAATCTCCCAATTAACTTCCAATATCAGTAAGATTTATGATTCCTATACCCATAATTTTGTGGAAATATAAGTTTGGGTTCAAAGCTATAGAATTTAAACATTCTCACATAGTGTCTACAACATAGTTTTAACCCCCAACGGTTTTGAGTCAGTCATTAAGCTATTTTTCTTGTAGAGCCAAGAAGTTAACTGATCCTGATTTATCACTCAAATATCAAATTTATAGTTCCCCTTTTATTAAAAATGTGTTAATACAAGACACAGTGTATCGATACTGAGAGATAAACACATAGCAGCATTTCAGAAAAACAATAAAAATTGAATAAGCTTTTAGTCAAGATAGGAATTTTTCTTTAGCAAAATAACCTTAAAGAGTCATGTCTAATTAATACTTTTCATCAAGTAACATTTCACCAGATAGCGTGTTTAAAGGACATTAATTTCAAAGAGAAAATTGTCAGAATCAAAAGAATTTCCTAAGTCTGAAACTTTTGACAATATATATATATTTTTAAATGCTTTGATTTAAAGAGGTACTATCCCCTGTTTTTGTGACTTTGACTCATTGCTGTGTAGACAGAGTTAAACTCAAGATAATACTGAGAGGTGTGTTAGCTGTTAACTTTGAGGTGATTAATGGCAACACAAGATATCAAGTATCTAAGAGTTGAAGAACTATTAACTTGGGAGAAAGCCAAAAAAGCCAGAGGAAACTATAAGTCACACCAACAAAAGGCAATGAAAAAGCAAGGCGCTGCTTTTGATTGAATTTTGATTTATACCTTGAATCCATGCTAAATTGTCAAAAGACATTTGAACATAGTGTTCACGTGGTCTAAATCAAAACTTGCTCATGAAATAGAATAAAAAACTGATCTATCATTATGGCAAAAATCAAAACATAACATATGAAACATAGTAAACAAGTTGTATATATATTTGAATACAGCAAAATTTAAGAACTTTTAGTTCTTGCAAGATTTAAAGGTTTGAGAAATTTAAACTTTAGGAGAAAAGGCCAGAAAGAATAAAGACATGCTGAAAGTGATGGATGCAGCTCTCATATGATCTAGTCATTGAGACCCCCCCCAATGATCCTGAAATTGTCTAAGGCATTATGTAACCCCTCTTGATCCTCACAGAACACTCGCTAGATATGTGTTTGCTTCATTCTTGAAATACGTTATAAATTGTATAGATTTTGTAAACTGAAATTCAGAAATATTAAATTTTTTGTGGTTACTCAAAAGTAAGTATTTCATCACAATTCATATCAGTAATAGGGTTATTAATCAGTCTAATTTCAATATCATTGTGCCTCACAGAATAGGGAGGCCCAAGGAAAGGGACAGAGGTGGGGGGACAGCGGGGGGGGCAGCACTCAGAGCACACATGGCATTTATTAAGTTCATCATCTTACATGGATGCGGTTTATGGTGGCCCCAAACAAGCAGAGTAGTAATATCAAAGATCACTGATCACGAATCACCACAAAAATATAATAAAGATGGAAAAGTTTTAAATATGGTGAAAGTTACCAAAATGGAACACAGAGACACAAAGTGAGAAAATGCTTTTGGAAAAATGGTACCTATGGACTTGCTCAATGCAGGGATGCCACAAAAATTCAATTTGTAAAAAGAAAGACAGAAAAGAATGTCTGTGCATTGCAATAAACAAAGCACAATAAAACAAGATATGACTTCATGAAACATGAGAAAGTTATAGAACATTTTACTAAGGAAACAGCAGGTGAGTTGAATTTGGAAAACTGAGTCAGTAGTCCAGCTTCCTGATGACAGGGAAGGGAAGAAGAGAAGGGCCCTTCGGGAAGGGGAGACAGCACACCAAGGCCCATATTAAAGCAAACAGCACATCCAGTGTGACCGGGTGTGGAGCCTGTGAGCGGGCACGGCAGATCGAAGCTCACAGAGACACAGCGAGTCAGACTGTGATGACGGGCTCCTCAGCAGAGGCGCTACCAGCATACTGGGCAGCTCTCTGCTGTTCATGACAGTTTTGGAGGAGGATGCTTGGCATCACTGGTCCTCAACGATTAAATCCCAGTAGCAAGTCCTAGTCCTTGCAACAGGTCAAACCCACCTCCTCTCCAGTACTGCACATACTTTTCCAGAAGCATCTGATGAGAGTTGTAGTCTCTCTCTCACACACACACACACACACACACACACACCCTGTGACACTGAGGGCCATTATAGGCTGCTAAGGAACTTGGACAACATTCAATGGAAAATGAGGATCGATGACTAACATGACCATATAAGACATCATACGCTGACATCATACTACATGATTGTACCGTGCTTTATAATAATTGAAAGCAGAATTCGCTTATGTGATAAGTCGTTTACATTGTAAGGGAAAAACAGAAATCATCCTTAACGTGAGAAAAGTTGTATTATGTTTCATTGAGAATCTAGTTACGGAATGTGCTGGTTTCAGGCTATGACAGCCCATGTGCTGTGAAACTGCATCAGGGCACATCTTTGTTTTATTAACTCAAAGCAAACGTGACAGGCTATTTTATCCACCTACACACGTATCTACATACATGCACACATACTCACACAGACACACACACTGCTTTATAAAGCCCCCTCCCAGATACAGTTTTGAAAAGTAGAATTTTAATTCTTGAAATAATTGTAAATGTTCTTAACAATGTGGTAATTCCAGATGCAATGTTTTTAGTCACTGCATTATGAAAATGGGTAACAACTTAAGCCCTGATGAAAATGATGGTGAAAACCAACTCAGCCTATGTTTCACAGCCAAATTATTTCCTGCAGTAAAGCTGAGTCCACAGCATATGATTCCCTTCAGTGTTAGTATGGAACCCACCTCAATGTCCATCACATTTTGTGAAGCTGTGTACAATTTTTAA